>NC_041396.2:277378434-277720934 GCF_900747795.2 Erpetoichthys calabaricus | reverse complement strand
CAAAATCAATATGTGCCCTTCGAGCTTTTAAGTATGCGAAGCACCGTGCAGCATGTCGCTTCAGGAAGCAGCTGCACAGAAGGTAGCAACGTGAAGATAATCTTTCAGCATTTTTAGACGAGCGTCCGTATAGTCTAGGTATGCGAACAGCCCCCCTGCTCAATCCCCCTACGTCAGGATCAGAGAAAGTCAGCGCAAGAGAGAGAGAGAGAAAAGTAAGTTGGGTAGCTTCTCAGCCATCTGCCAATAGCGTCCCTTGTATGAAATCAACTGGGCAAACAAACTGAGGAAGCATGTACCAGAAATTAAAAGACCCATTGTCCGCAGAAATCCGCGAACCAGCAAAAAATCCGCGATATATATTTAAATATGCTTACATATAAAATCCGCGATGGAGTGAAGCCGCGAAAGGTGAAGCACGATATAGCGAGGGATTACTGTATATGTATATGTAGATATGTGTATATGTAGATATGTATATATATGTATATATGTTTATGTATATAAATATGTTTACATAACCTCTTTAACACACTACTTCTCCACTGCGAAGCGCGGGTATTTTGCTAGTTATACAGTAAAATCAAGCCCCGACTTATCTGCTGGAGAACTTAAATACAAGTATATATGGTACTTGTGTCTCGGGAAAACCAGTCGTATGCTCATGATGTGCACAACATATGCATTCTTTGCAGAAATATTGTTAAATAATTAATTCTTGAAAATGAAAGTAGTCCACAAACAAGATTGCAGTTTTGAATTAACTCTTTGAGGGCTAAATATTTCTCTCTATTACAGTATATAAAAAAATCTTGGTATGAGACAAGACTTTTTCAGAGAGACGAGACGTGACTTTCTCAGAGAGACACTTTCACATCCCACGAGACAAAGAGTAGATGGCAAAGTAGAACGTCATAAAGAATTCAAAAACGTTGGCGCGATACACATGCAGGGCAAGTTAGATATAATGGAAGTACGAAAATTCAAAAGTCTCCAAAAAATGATAGCAAAGATCGCATTAGCGCAAACAAATGGAAATTATTACTCGGTGAAATAACATAACAGCGAAAAGAGATCAAATATATTGTTTGGAATTAAACTTTAAGTCTGAGACTTGTAGATCGTGTAATTTGTGTTGCCATCAGGGAAATGCCAATGCCGAGGCGTATCTGTGAGAATTAAAAGATTTGTTGTTTGGTGAAACTGAAATCCACATACGCTCTGACGCTTGGGTCACAGAGTTGTGCAGATAGACAAGAGATTTTAGAGAGAGAAATGTTATTCAGACACTTCAAACAAATATAAGTCTCTTTCAGGAGTGAATCAAGCTCCATGTGTAGTTGGAGGGGACAGTTCCGTCTCTCAATTAAAAGAATAGAAAATCTTCCTCTTCATAGGGGCGTACCTCAGGAGTGGGATCCCCAACAGGAGCAGAAGATGTCTGGGGGAGAAGAGAGACAAGGCAGTAAGACAAAAGGACAGCTTCTGTACAGGCTTTTAAATGTTCGAAGCGCCGCACAAAATGCAGATCACACGCCACAGCAGCAGCAGCAAGCCAGAAGCTGATCGAGCAAAGAGGAGGTAAAAAAAAACTGTGTGTTTCCCATTGTATCACCGTTTAAGAGGGGGTTTCGGAGGAGCAACCGCGTCTCATTGGGATGTGTTGAGCCCCCCTCTTCACAATATGAGCGGCAGAGAAACTCAAGTGGCTGGTGTGTAGCGCAGGCCATGGGTTGGTGAGCGAAGTGAGCAGGGGGCAAAGCCCCCTAGTTTTCCAAAAGTGCAGTTTTCTGTAAAGCACACAAAGCAATCATTTTACACATAAATCAACATATAACATCTCTGGCTTTGTGCTGTGGCCGCTGGTTTGTAGTCTCTTGTGGCTGAAGCCTCTCACGGGTGGCATGATGGCAGACAAGAATGCGCGACAAGCTGGCTGCCATGCTGCCTTCGGTGGCGGGGATAAGGGTGGCAGTGGCAGTCACGGTCATAGTGCAACACAATCTAGTTTGTACCTCTAGTCATTGTAAGTGGTGGTCATTCCAGGCAAATGTTGCCATAGTCGCATTCGCAACACAAAAAGTGTTCAGCACCACGATCAGTTGATGCTGGTACCTCATGAACCTTTTTGATTTCTTGCATCAAAATCAGAGACCGACAAGTCAGAGTCCAATTCAGTGATAGTATGTAAAACGTTGTCCACAGAGTATTTTGCTTTACGTATTCTTTAGGATATCCCGCCAGATGTCAATATAATTTTTGCCATTTTTTGCTCTACGCTATTCACAGGAGTTCAGGGAATCTTGGTCAAACCAACAAAGCTAACTTTCCTTCTAGCAAAGACAGTCGAACTAAAACATAACAGCAGGTTTGGTAACCATTTACAACTGATTACCACCTTCAACACCTCCTCTTGACAAAAGTTGACATCCGCCCTGAAAGAGTTAAAGACAGGACTCTTGATTAACGAACAAAGGGGATCATTTTTGGGTGGAGAATTCCTTTAAGTATAAATAATTACAGAGGTGCATCACTGACACAGCATTAGTCAAGAATAAGTGATACCCTAAGCCAAATCATTGAGTGACCATGAAGACAACAACATATTATTTCAAAGCAGCATTACTGGCACAAGAGGGACTTCAGTACAGATGGTCCTAAACCAAATTGTCCTGATTGTACCTGATTGTCATATCAGGGCATTTTCTAACCCTCTAGACCATTGTCACAGGGGGTGGTGGAGCCTATCCCAGCTAGCATAGGGCACAAGGCAGGAACAAACATGGACCAGGACACCAATCCATAGCAGGGTGACCACACACACAGACATACACCCATCACACTCTAATGCCAATTTAGCATCGCTAATTCACCTGCATGTCATTGGACAGTGAGAGGAAACCAGCAAACATGCAAACTCCATGGACGGAAGACCCAGGATGAAAATCCTGGTCTCCTTACCCTGGTCTATGAATAACATGACCAAGGAGAAGCCTGCAGATCCAGAAAAGCACAACGTCGAGGGCAGCCTTGAGGAGCTCCTTGTGTCGCTGGACCTGCTGGTGCCAAGACTAACAAACTCTTGCCTGTCAGTCAGATAGGACTTAAAAAACAGGAGGGCAGTGCCAGAGACACCCATAAAGTTCTCCATTCTGGACAGTAGAACATCATGCTTGACAGTATCAAATGCTACACTGAGGTCTAACAGAACTAATATACTGGTTTGCCCATAAGCATATCCTTGGTGACCTGATGCAGAGCAAGTTTCACAGCTGTCCTGAGCTCTAAAACCAGACTGAAAGGGCTCTGTCAGCTCATTACAAATGTAAGTGACTGGTGAGTAGGGCATTCACAACATAATTGAGAACATTGAACAGAAAAGGTAAGTGAGAGATGGGCTGAAAATTGTTCAGATTATCAGCATCAAGACCAGACTTTTTTAATGCTGGGGTTAAATAAGTGATTTTCAGTAGCTGGCACTGCTCTGGTGTCAAGGAATTTATTTATTATTGTCATAATAGTTGGGATTATGGCATGAAAGCAGAATTTGAGAAGTGTGGTGGGGATGGGGTCCAGTACACAAGAAGTAGGCCTCATCTTACAGAGCAGGTCATTAATAAATAGAGATGAAGCTGGTGAAAATTTGGAAAAGGAGTTGGATGAAGAGGGAATACACGGGAAAATAAGGTGGAGTGGTGGCTCTGAGGCTAAGGATCTGCGCTGGTATCCCGAAGGTTGCTGGTTCGAATCCCCGTCACTGCCAAAAGAGATCCTACTCTGCCGGGCCCTTGAGCAAGACCCTTAACCTGTAATAGCTCCAGGGGCGCTGTACAATGGCTGACCCTGCGCTCTGACCCCAAGGGGTATGCGAAAACTAACAAATTCCTAATACAAGAAATTGTATAAGGTGAAATAAAGAACAAAAAAAAAAATAAAAGGAGGATGTTGTGATGTAAGATTTTGCATATAACTTGATAAATATTTTGAATGTCTTTACTTGTAATTTAGGCAAAACAATGTAATTTAGTGTCACATTAGTGAGTGTTTACCCCCCCCCCCCCCCTTTAGGAATGGGTCTTTTTGAATTTTACGACATAGATGGGGGGATTACGGGGGATGTGCCTTAAACCAGTTTGGCCGAGTGTTTCTCTGCTAAAGTCTTTCAACCCCCGCAAGGAAGCCAAACTGCAGCTTAACATATGGTTTTGGGGGATGGCAGGTGTTAAGATTGTCTTTGCCCCATTGGTCTGAGGTATGGCTGTTTGAAATTGGCTTCTATCAGAAGCTTTTAAGTACCATGATGTCCTATTGGCTGTAGGGGTTGGACAGAGAATCTATAAATCTGCTTGTTCAACCACATACTCTCCCTCTTACCAAACAAACTGATGAAGACCATCATACCAAGAACTGAAGAAGACAACACAATGGAGAGCACAACTCGGCAGCCATATTGAGGCAGGCAATGCAGCCTGTTCTGAAGAAAGCTGAATGATGCTTTAACTAGAGATATTTTTAAGTAACTAACAAGTCTGTGTGCCGCCTGAACTACACATCACCATTTAATCAGGTTGTATGGTTGCCAATATTCAAATGTACTTTGCATAGTTATTATTTTTGAATATTATCAATAATACATTGTTTAAGTTGTAACTTAACTTCTACTTGTCTTTTACTACACCTACTTGCCTGAGGTTATAGATGTAGGAGGGAAGGTGGGGATAAGTTATATACTATAATACCTTATAAACAGAGGTAAGTCTGTGATATCTGAGGCATTCTGACAAAGGCTACATATTAATAATACAAAAGAGGAAAGTAGAGCAATATATTACTCTACCAAGATAAAACAGAGGATGAACTTGTATTAGTTGAATTATTTAGGTGTGTAATTTTATTTAGGAAAAAGTGAAGGAATTTTTCACAGTCTTCAGTGGAAGTAGTGATTAGGCCAGATGCAGCTTGAAGTAGTTTATTAAACACAGAAAATAAAACCCTTGGGTTTTCATGGACTTCGTCCATATTTGTGCCATAATGCACATTCTTAGCTGCAGTTAGTGCATCGCTGTCAGCCCTGTGGTGGTCAGAGAAAGTCTGGATGTGCGCAGTGAGTCCAGTCTTACGTGACATTCTCTCAAGAGGTCAGCCAGCTGCTTTCATGGACTGTAACCTTAAATTGTACCAAACCTCCTTGTATTTTAAAGCAGTTATTTTATCTAGTTCAAGATAGTTTTGATTTTTTGGTAGCAATCTCCTGCTTTGCTTGTCATTTCCTGGTCCTTTGTTCTTCAAAATCGTCTGCCCAAACGTCTCCTTGTGGCAGTAAAGTGGCTGAGGTTGCTGCAATGCAAATTCAGTTTTAAGGCCACAAGAGTGGATGAGATTCAACCAAAAATAGCAAAGTCCTCCTGCTTTAATTAATGTACCTCTTCACTGTTCAGGGACAGTGCCTTGGAACTGGAATATTTGGTTGTGGTCCCCATTTTAATAAGAGGTACAAAAAGATGTGTACCAATTACTGAGGGATTATGTTCCTCGTCTTCCTTGGGAAAACCTATGAAGGCTGGAATAGAAACTCCATCGGCTGATCCTCAGTTTCAGGTGGAGCAATTTGGATTCCATCCTGGCTGTGGAAAAACGAAATAACTTTGTGTCCTTGAACAGATACTTGAAGTGTCACGCAGGTTTGTCAGTCCTTTTGTGAAGAGTTGTGTTTATATACCTGTCATTTAATTAAGGCCATTCAATGTGAGTGTTGGACTCTGCCAAGGAAGCCTCACATGTGGATAGGACATCATGTGTAGCTAAGATATAGAAACCTCGGGGCTGCATCTCTCCTGTTTGATGATATCTTCTTGCCCTGGTCAGTCTGTGGCCTCTGATATGCATTGATGCAGTTCACTGCTGAGTCTAATGTGGTTGCAATGAAAATTAGAACCTGCAGATTCAAGGTCACAGTCTATCTGATAGCTAAGATGCCCGAGTATCTCATCCAGGTACTTCTTAAAGGATGTCAAGGTTTTTGCTTCAAGTACATGTCAATGCAGTTAAATGTAATTAAAAATGATGACAGTGATATTCTCAATAGGTTGTGAGGAGCTGAAGACTTTCCCATCAGCGTCAAGCTTGGGACAGAAGCCAGTCCTGGAGAGGACACACATGGCTTCAGAATGGCAGATGGATGTGCCAAACATTATGGTGCTCCCCCCGAAATGTGTGTGTGTGTGTGGGTATGTAGAAAAAGTGTTGTCATTTCAATATGGTGTGACTGAAATGTATGCAAATCTCCTTAAATGAAAGTCTGCAATGTGCACTGTAATCACGTCTGAATTGTGTGATTTGTAATTTTAATATGTGGAGCAGAGGGGGAAGTCAAGGAAAAATGTGTCTTGGGAGGTCACTGTATGAGTAAGCAGAATGAATGGATAAACTGCATTAAATGTCAATACACATTTCATTTTCCTAGATAAAGTTCATATTAAAGTCCCTTAGAATCTGAGAAGACATTTAACCTGCAGATCTGTCATTTTAGGCAGGCCATTTTCACAGAGCGGTGTTTCAATTCCTATTTCTCAATTCATATACTTAACATAAGTGCAAAAAGTGAGTACTTCTCAATTTGCAGCCATAGTAAATACAACCTTTATAATAACTGCAACTAGAGGCAGCCCAGAATGGTAAGGCAGCTAGAATGTCCCAGATGGGAACTGCTAGTCCCAGTTACATCACACAAGGTTTGAAATGCTCCCTGACTTGGATACCTGTGACTGGCTATACGACACACACCTCAGAACTTCAGCTGGCAGTGTGAAGAGCAAGTTGTGCGAGTCAGAAGTGATTTGAGTGAACGCTGACAGTAAAATCCACGGTGACACAAACACGCAGCTTAATCAACAACTGCAAAACATTTCCAGGAATTACAGCGTTCTGCGCAGGTGAGTGTCATTTGATTTTATTGCTTTTTACTACAGAATGCACTCTGCATGCGACATTTCTTCTGTTGTCTGTGTAAAATCTACTGTATATAAAAATATTCTTAATCTGTTCCAATTTAAATGCATCCATATATTTAACAAACTTAGTCACTGCACCTTAGGATTGCATGTAGGCAGAGCCCAGAAAAAAGGAACAAACTCCAGATGGGAAAGTAGTCCGTTATTGCACACACACACACAAACACACACACACAATCACTCATATAGTGGTCAAAGTAGAGAATCCAGTTAGGGATGTGGAAGGAAACTGGAATACCAGGAGAAAAACCAAACGGACTTGAGGAGAACAGACAAACCCCAGAGAGGCAGAAGAAGATTCGAGATTTAAGCTTCTGTCCCTGGAACTATGAGGCGGCTGTGCTAAGCAATGCGCCACTTCTGCGGTGGAAAGGCACATTCTCTTTTTAATATTATTAAATATGCTCTTAATGCAATAGTAAAGTTGAAAAACATAATAATGACTTTTAACAGAGAATCTGTAATAAATTCTACCCTCCTGAGCAAAGCCAATGTGTCAATGACATCACTGCCACTATATTAAAGCTCTAAATTGGCACCTTATCTGTGAGTATGGAAGTGTAGGTCAGTGTGCCGTATGTTGGACTCATTCCGCATCCTGCCTTATGCCACACAGGTTGTTGGGACCCTGAACTGGACTGAAATGGATTTTATAATGGGATGGATGAACTGACAGATGATTTTTTTCCTGGTGATTTCAATTTCCTTCACATCCCAAAAAAATGTGCAAGTGCCTGAGTGTGCACAGTGATCGACTGGTGCATCGGCAAGGGTTGGGTCTGGACATGGAGCCCTTCATACTAGGACAGACTGCTGTTAGATAGATAGATAGATAGATAGATAGATAGATAGATAGATAGATAGATAGATAGATAGATAGATAGATAGATAGATAGATAGATAGATAGATAGATAGATAGATAGATAATGTGAAAGGCACTATATAATAGATAGATAGATAGATAGATAGATAGATAGATAGATAGATAGATAGATAGATAGATAGATAGATAGATAGATAGATAGATAATGTGAAAGGCACTATATAATAGATAGATAGATAGATAGATAGATAGATAGATAGATAGATAGATAGATAGATAATGTGAAAGGCACTATATAATAGATAGATAGATAGATAGATAGATAGATAGATAGATAGATAGATAGATAGATAGATAGATAATGTGAAAGGCACTATATAATAGATAGATAGATAGATAGATAGATAGATAGATAGATAGATAGATAGATAGATAGATAGATAGATAGATAGATAATGTGAAAGGCACTATATAATAGATAGATAGATAGATAGATAGATAGATAGATAGATAGATAGATAGATAGATAGATAGATAGATAGATAGATAGATAGATAGATGTGAAAGGCACTATATGATAGATAGATAGATAGATAGATAGATAGATAGATAGATAGATAGATAGATAGATAGATAGATAGATAGATAGATAGATAGATAATGTGAAAGGCACTATATAATAGATAGATAGATAGATAGATAGATAGACAGACAGACAGACAGACAGACAGACAGACAGACAGATAGATAGATAGATAGATAGATAGATAGATAGATAGATAGATAGATAGATAGATAGATAGATAGATAATGTGAAAGGCACTATATAATAGATAGATAGATAGATAGATAGATAGATAGATAGATAGATAGATAGATAGATAGATAGATAGATAGATAGATAGATAGATAGATAGATAGATAGATAATGTGAAAGGCACTATATAATAGATAGATAGATAGATGATGTAGATGAAGTGTGTATATTATGGGGTATCATGGCGATGCAGTGCTTACTGCCTCTCAGCAAGGACACAAGGGTTCCTGGTGCTCTCTGTGTGGAGTTTACATTTTCTCCCTGTAAGGACCCATACACACTGATGTTCTTTTCCTCTCATGTAGTTGTTTATCTGAGCCTCTTGCCCTTCTATTTCTCTGCTGGTCAGATGCTGTTTGCCCTCTTCTCTCAAGACAGTAACACCTTTGTATGAATTCTTCAATTTCTTGTCAGTCTGTCTCAAGAAATAACTTTACTTCTGAAAAAAACAATAGACTAAGATGTTCCTTGAGAAACTCACTTCATTTTGGCCATTTTTGAACCCAGAACTGAACTTTAAGAATGGCAGTACTTTGTAACCCAAGTGAACAGAATAACAGGTTTCATTAGTCCAATACAATTACAAAGGTTTCTCTAATAACCAATTCACATTTAAAATGACTAATTAAGAATAAAGTAAGGGAGCAGACCATTAGGACGCTGAAGGAATGGCTGCTGCTTTGTAGTCAGGTTTGAATAATAAATTAAAAATCAGTCATTTCAAGCAGTAAAAGCCATTAGAAACACTAGTAATGTCTTAGCTGTATTGTTAAATTAATTTAATGGTATGTTGATAGAAAAAGTATCAATTTCCATCAAAAACATGAATATTTCTGGGTGTGTCCAGACATTTGAGTGGTAGTGTATATATATGGGGCAACACAATGGTGAACACCGCTACCTCACAGCTTCAGGAACATGTGTTCAGATTCTGGCCCAGTCACCATCTGTGTGGAGTTTGCACATTCTCCCTTTGTCTATGTGGGTTTTCAGAGTGTGCTTTGATTTATTCCCATATCCTATAGACATGTGTGCATGTGTGTGTGTGAGTTGAGCTAACTGACAATTCTAAAACAATAGTTAGGAGTGAGCCCTGTGATTTACTTGCTGTTTAGGTTTAGTCCCTGCTTTGCAGTCTGAGTCTCAGACATGGCCATCCACTGTAGTCACACTGTGTACAAAACAGATTTATGGGTGGATGTTGTTTTCTGTACCTTGCATATTTTTTTCATGGTTGAACTACTGGGTCCTCCACTCCGCTCTGCCTTATAATTTCTTTCTCTAACTTCTAACTCAACCATCACTATTTTGATTTGGCTTTGACCCCAGTTCTGAGGTCACATCCTGCCCAGCCCTTGTGGTCATTTCCAGGGTTAGACGTAGCCCTCTGTGATTAAATGAACACAAGGCTAGAGCTGCATCTTGTGGAACCAGGTGTCACTGTGCTCTTTAATCCAAGTAGCCCCTACAGTGACAGGCAGGCTCTAGTGCTGCATCCATAATATACAGGAAGAGCTTGCTTACTTGTCCTTAAAATGGGGGCCATTTGAAAAGGCGTAAAATCACTGTGGTGATTGGAGAGTCCATCTATTGGACAGTTTTGGTAGACAGGGATTAGCTAGGGGCAAGAAAGTTTTATGACATGGCACAAGTGCTTCTTTACTGCCTGCAAGGGAAGGGCAGCCAGCCTGGCATTTGAATCAAATATGGGGATCAAAGTGCACTGCTGAATGGGATTGTACCACAAAAACACTCTTGAGAGTGTTAAATAGAAGGCCAGAACCAGTCTAAGACAAGCCACTGCCTAAACACACATGCCTAACATGTATGATAGATAGATAGATAGATAGATAGATAGATAGATAGATAGATAGATAGATAGATAGATAGATAGATAGATAGATAGATAGATAGATAGATAGATAGATAGATTTTTCTTTGTCCCTAGGAGTGCCCAAAGACAAACCCACATGCGCACGATGTCAAACCCAGGTCCCCAGGTTTGTGTGACAGCCGTACCAACCACGGTGTCACCATGTTCACCCCTACCTTTCTGTTGTTTTTTTAATGGTTTTAAACCATTTATCCATTTTCTAAACAGTTTAATTCATTACAGGCCTATGAACAGCGGAAGGGCATAAAAATGCCACACAGGGACTGAACGGGATGGGATACGAATTAAATCCCCTTAGCTGTGAGGCAGCTTTTCTTACCACTGCACTACCATGCCCATTGGTTGTTCACATTATACAGTACAGTGAAGGGATGCCCAGCTGGCAAAAGGCTTCCACAGGCAAGTGGACCACCAGTGTGACACAGGACAGAATGAAGTGCTGCAGTTCAGTGCAAGGGAAGTCTCACATTATACAGAGTGGAAAGATAAAGACCACTGGGGGGGTATAGCCTATTCATATCTGGTGGGCCCTGGAAGGGCAATAGGCAGGGGGATACAAGCACAAATGAGAGAGTGGGAGGGGGAGCTGCCATGTTCCACCAGGATGCTAAAGTGCAGGTGACTCAGCTGGTGTGATGGCTCTTGAGCCTGTTATCAGGAAGTGGAGGCCAAAGTCTGCCAGACATCCTGGCTGTTAAAGGGCACAGATTCCTAAGTTGTAACTAATGGCAGAGTGGTGGCTCTGAGGCTAGGGATCTGCACTGGCAATCGGAAGGTTGCCGGTTCGAATCCCGTAAATGCCAATAGGGACTCTGCTCTGTTGGGCCCTACAGCAAGGCCCTTAACCTGCAATTGCTGAGCGCTTTGAGTAGTGAGAGAAGCGCTATATAAATGCAAAAATTATTAAAAAATTATTATTATTAATAATGGCGCCATGATGACTTTCTACTATGCATGCTACCTGATAAGACAACAGCAATTTTGGGGTACACATACACCAAGTTAGAACTTAACCTCGGTGCACTGGTGCCCATTGAACAAACTCAGGGTTCTCCAACAATGGAAGCAATTCAAAACCTGAGACTGATGTTTAAGGCTACATAATGGCTAAAGGCTTCTTGTGTGTAGAGTCAAGAACAGAACTGGGGAAGAATCTCAACTAGCAAGAGGATGACAGGTCAGGTACAAAAGAGATAAAGACTTGTAGCTAGGCCATTTGGGTGAGTAAC
Organism: Erpetoichthys calabaricus; assembly: GCF_900747795.2. Classification (NCBI taxonomy): domain Eukaryota; kingdom Metazoa; phylum Chordata; class Cladistia; order Polypteriformes; family Polypteridae; genus Erpetoichthys; species Erpetoichthys calabaricus. The sequence goes on along the minus strand of NC_041396.2, from coordinate 277,709,160 downwards.
CCCTACAAGCAGATGGGGATTCAAGGCCCAAATCACTGTTCACTTTAACGTTTAACCTGTGTTCTCTCCTGTCTGCTGTTATGTTAAAATTTAGATGAAATTGATATTCTCACATTAAAGCATTATTACGGCAAGCACAAAATAAAATCAGGTACCATTGTTCCTTTCAGATTTTGGTGACCTAATGTGTTGACAGGCCCATGTTACAATGTTTTGAACTTCCTATCTCCCTTTACACTCTAACCCAGCCAACAGTGGATGCACAAACCAGTGTGTTCCTCATGCCAATCCCAAGCCCGGATAAATGGGGAGGGTTACGTCAGGAAGGGCATCCGGTGTAAAATTTTGCCAAATCAATATGCAGACAACAATACAAATTTCCATACTGGATCGGTCGAGCCCTGGGTTAAAAACGACCGCCACCGCTACTGTTAGTCAACAGGGTGCTGGCGGAAATTGGGCTACTGTTGGCCGAAGAAGAAGAAGAGGGGGGAAGACATGTCCAGAAGCAGGAGGAGAGGAGGAAAGTAAAGAGAGTGGAACTAAGGGTAGGAACTTTGAATGTTGGCAGTATGACTGGTAAGGGGAGAGAGTTAGCAGATAAGATGGAGAGAAGGAAGGTTGATATATTGTGTGTGCAAGAGACTAAATGGAAGGGGAGTAAGTCCAGGTGGATCGGAGGTGGATTCAAATTGTTCTATCATGGTGTGGATAGGAGGAGAAATGGAGTAGGGGTTATTCTGAAGGAACAGTATGTCAAGAGTGTTTTGGAAGTGGAAAGAGTGTCAGGCAGAGTAATGATTATGAAGCTGGAAATTGGAGGTGTGATGAAGAATGTTGTTAGTGCATATGCCCCACAAGTTGGGTGTGCAATGGGTGAGAAAGAAGATTTTTGGAGTGAGTTGGATGAAGTGATGAACAGTGTACCCAAGGGACAGAAAGTGGTGATTGGAGCGGATTTCAATGGGCATGTTGGTGAAGGGAACAGAGGAGACGAGGAAGAGATGCAGAAAGTAGACAAGAGTACAAGGAGATAAGGCGCAAGGTGAAGAGAGGTGGCAAAGTCTAAAGAAACGGCGTATGATGAGTTGTATGAGAGGTTGGACACTAAAGAGGGAGAAAAGGACCTGGGAAAGATGTGCAGCAGGTTAGGGTGATAAAGGATAAAGATGGAAACGTACTCACAAGCGATGAGAGTGTGTTGAGCAGATGGAAAGAGTACTTTGAGAGGCTGATGAATGATGAGAACGAGAAGAGGTTGGATGATGTGGAGATAGTGAATTAGGAAGTGAAACGGATTAGCAAGGAGGAAGTAAGGACAGCTATGAAGAGGATGAAGAATGGAAAAGCCGTTGGTCCAGATGACATACCTGTGGAAGCATGGAGGTGTTTAGGAGAGATGGCAGTGGAGCTTTTAACCAGATTGTTTAATGGAATCTTGGAAAGTGAGCGGATGCCTGAGGAGTGGAGAAGAAGTATACTGGTGCAAATATTTAAGAATAAGGGGGATGTGCAGGACTGCAGTGACTACAGGGGGATCAAATTGATGAGTCACAGCATGAAGTTATGGGAAAGAGTAGTGGAAGCTCAGTTATGAAGTGAGGTGATGATTAGTGAGCAGCAGTATGGTTTCATGCCAGGAAAGAGCACCACAGATGCAATGTTTGCTCTGATGATGTTGATGGAGAAGTATAGAGAAGGCCAGAAGAAGTTGCATTGCGTCTTTGAGGACCATGGGGAAAGCATATGACAGGGTGCCTTCAAGAGGAGCTGTGGTATTGTATGAGGAAGTCGGGAGTGGCAGAGAAGTATGTAAGAGTTGTACAGGATATGTACGAGGGAAGTGTGACTGTGGTGAGGTCTGCAGTAGGAGTGATGGATGCATTCAACGTGGAGGTGGGATTACATCAGGGATCGGCTCTGAGCCCTTTCTTATTTGCAATGGTGTTGTACCATGTTAGCCTTAATGGATGTAATGAGAAGTCAAGCAAAATGACACCTTTTTTGACTAACTAGAAAGATTACAATATGCAAGCTTTCGAGTAAACTCAGGCCCCTTCTAAAGGCAAGATGTAAACTGAGTTGCCTCAAAACCTTGCATTTTGTAATCTTTAAAGTCCAAAGATCCAACTTTCATATGCAGAGAACTCTTGACGGAATGAAACTTTTTTTGTCAAGCATGGTTCAATGAGGAGCCACACGGCCCAGTAAAGTGTCATTTTAGAACTGCTATTTTAAGAGTGTATTAACCCCTCTCACTACTGAATACACCTGATGAATAATTCACATTCAACTTTGTTCACTTTTCAAACACTATTTGTCAGAAGGCACAAGCGTACAAATGCCACAAAGCACTGAGGTGTGCCTGGCGGGTGTGGATTACGTATGGAGGGCCTCTGGTGGGTTGTAGGATATTCTTGGCCTTCAACAGGGAATAGAGCCCCTGTGGCGAGCAGCACAAAGCTTTTGCGTTTATGTGCATCCCAGCAGTCAGATGAGCGGTTGCTCAGCAACATGAACCTCACTTAAGAGTTGAAAACTCCAAACATCTCCTCGCAGTGCTAGGATGGGGACAAGTGCAAACCAGTGCCTGCTCTCTTATGAGGCATGGGCTCACATCCCAGGCCAGGCCACTGTCTTGGTACATTTCACATGTTCCTCGTGTGCTCTCCCAGGCTTTGTCTCTCTTTCTTAAAGCACATGAGTTAGGTTGCTTGTGCCCAGCTGGAAAGTAATGGTCTGTTCAGAGCAGAATCCTGCCCTGTGCCTGGTGTTTCTGACATATTGTATCATATAAAAGACTGAGGATCCCTATGTATATGTTTCATACACTTTGTCACAGGTCTTTTTTTATTTCTTCTGCATTTGATTGTCATTACAAAAGTGGAAATTTCAGATTATTACAAATATCACAAAAAAAATAATTTTACAAAGAAAATCTGTGTTTCGTCAAAGAAAGTAACATGTTAAGTAGTAGAACATGTTTATAATAAAAGCGTGATGACATTGTATCCCAGAACTCGACTAGACAAACAGGTGCTGATGACCAATGACAACATGAGGTGATTGAACCAAATGGATGAACTGAAACAAAGCGGGTGTGGAAAAAAATCAAAGTGAGACAAGGGCAACAAGAATAAAAGGTGACAGGTGTGATACTGAACCTTCAAATTATCAATTCATGAGTGAGCACAGCAACAAATCAGAAGGTGGTGGTCCTACACTGGGAAATTCTCTCCCAATCAGCCAAGATGTGAAGAAGCAGAAGGAAACAGCAAGACTGAGGACCAGAAACACAGGAGTCAGCCATGGAAAATGAGAACAGCAGATGAGAGAACGTCATGCTGCGGTCCCTTCAAAGATGATTGAAATCTGGTCAGCTCACAGAAATCACTGGGACCAAAGTCCATGCCTCTACTTATCAGAAATGGTCTTCTTGGAAAACTGGCTGCCAAAATGGCCATTCTTCTCAATGCCAAGAGATTTCCTCCACTCACAAAAACACAACGACTGGGATGGTAAATAATGGCATCACATGCTTTGAATCGATGAGTCAAAATTTGAAAGTTTTGGTTTAGGCATTTCGTGGATGATTGTCTGCAGGCAACAATAACATGTGGTGGAGGTTCCTTACATGTATGGAACTGCATTGTGAAAATATAATTTGTGACGTGGTTAGAATGAATGGAAATGCTGAGAAGCACAAGCAGATCTTCATCCACCTGCACTATCATCAGGAAGACATCGGCTCTGGACAACTTCATGGTGTAGGTTCCCTAGTAAATCAGGGATCTTTCATATTCTTTTAAAGGAAGAGATTATGACATCAACTTTGACCAAGTTTATATTTTTATTACTAGCAAAACACAAATTAGAGAAGAATCAATCAGGAAGGATAAGGAGAGAGCACTTGTCTGTGGCCATCACCTGCAAATCCATTCCCTTTTTGTGGCTGTCTTGCTGTTGCCTCTCCAGGTCACCTGTTGTCATTTTCATTTGCACCAAAGCAGGTGACGTTGATTCACAATCTCTTTATGCTTCCTAACCAGACAGATTGATATCCCTGAAGCTCCAATGACTTGGTGTTAGACTGGGATGATTAAGTGTTCCCTTCATATTTTTTTGAGCAGTATTAATATGTATATTGTGGACTACCAGGGGGCATCCTGCCACCCAAACCTGACACAGACAGGCGTGAGACACAAGTTCAAGGCGCATGTTTTTTATTTTTTTATTTTTTCCCTTGTGGGAAACGCCACAAACAGCACAAAACTCTTTTTTTTCTCTTCTCTCCTTCCTCCACTCCTCCAGACAAGCTTCATCTTCTCCCACCCGAATCTGGCTCTCAGAGTGGAAGCTGCTGGCTCTTTTTCTAAGGCACCCAGGGGGTGCTCCAGGTGCTCGCTGTTCCACTTCCAGCAGCACTTGTCCGTGTGGCAGACGAGCTGCCCATAAGGGCTCAGCATCAGCTGCAGCACCCCCCTGGCGCTACCCATGGAACCCAACAGGGCTGTATCAAACTCCAGCTTCCATGGGACTCCCAAGAGTCTGAGGCACCACTGCAACCCAGGGGGGCTGCCACCTAGCACTCTCTGGGGAGGTAATGCTATGGATAGGCCCCCCTGGTCCTTCCAGTGTAGAGGCATCCCAGCCAGGCAAGGGCCACGGCTTTATGCCACAATATACATATATATATATATATATATATATATATATATATATATATATATATATATAAATAAAAGAACAGTTTGAAAACACATCAGATCTCAATGGGAAAAAAAATCCTGCTGGATATCTCTACTGACATGGACTGGGTAATTTGTTAGGGTCGAAAGGATGCCACATCGTTTGATGGAAATGAAAATTATCAACCTACAGAGGGCTAAATTCAAAGACACCCCGAAAATCAAAGTGAAAAAATGATGTGACAGGCTAGTGCATTGTGGCAAAATTTCATTGCAGCAACTCCAAATCATACTCAGTAGTTTTCATGGACTCGGGCGCTTGGATGCATGCCTGACAATGTCAGGGGTGGAGGCATGCTCCTAATGAGATGACGGATGGTGTCCTGGGATGATCTCCTCCCAGATCTGGACCAGGCCATCACTGGCGTCAGATCGACCGAAACATAATGCCCCAGAGGTGTTCTATTGGATTTAGGTCAGGCGAGTGTGGGTGCCAGTCAATGGAATCAATTCCTTCATCATCCAGGAACTGCCTGCATACTCTCGTCACATGAGGCCGGGCAAGTTCTTGCACCAGGAGGAACCCAAGATCTACTGCATCAGCACAGGGTCTGACAATGGGTCCAAGGATTTCATCCTGATACCTAATGGCAGTCAAGGTGCCATTGTCTAGCCTGTAGAGGTTTGTGCGTCCCTCCATGGTTATGCCTCCCCACACCATCACTGACTCACCACTAAACCAGTCATGCTGATTGATGTTACAGGCAGCATAACATTCTCCACGGCTTCTCCAGACCCTTTCACGTCTGTCAGATGTGCTCAGGGTGAACCTGCTCTCATCTGTGAAAAGCACAGGGCGCCAGTGGTGGATTTGCCAATTCTGGTATTCTATGGTAAATGCCAATTGAGCTCCACGGTGCTGGGCAGTGAACACACGTCCCACTAGAGGACGTCGGGCCCTCAGGCCACCCTCACAAAGTCTGTTTCTGATTGTTTGGTCAGAGACATTCACACCAGTGGGCTGCTGGAGGTTATTTTGTAGGGCTCTGGCAGTGCTCATCCTGTTCCTCCTTGCACTTAGGAGCAGATACCAGTCCTGCTGATGGGTTAAGGACCTTCTACGGTCCTGTCCAGCTCTTCTAGAGTAACTGCCTGTCTCCTGGAATCTCCTCCATGACCTTGAGACTGTGCAGGGAGACCCAGCAAACCTTCTGCCGATGGCACGTATTGATGTGCCATCCTAGAGAAGTTGGACTACCTGTGCAACCTCTGCAGGGTCCAGGAATCACCTCATACTACCAGTAGTGACACTGACCACAGCCAAATGCAAAACTAGTGAAAAAAATAGTCAGAAAAGATGAGGAGGGAAAATGTCAGTGGCCTCCACCTGTTAAACCATTCCTGTTTTGGGGGTCGTCTCATTGTTGCCCCTCTAGTGCACCTGTTGTTAATTTCATTAACACCAAAGCAGCTGAAACTGATTAACAACCCTCTCTGCTACTTAACTGACCAGATCAATATCTCAGAAGGTTCATTGACTTGATGCTGTATTTAAAAAGTGGGCCATTATAAAGTCCTTGTGCAGTTTAAAATTATCATAACTTTAGTTATATGCATGATAAAATCAGTCTGTTAAGAACACTGTGAAGCATGATTCATTTACTTTATCATAGTTTATTAATACATTTACAATAGTTTATTCATTCTTAAATTTTTAATTAGTGTTTTAATTTGTTAATGAGAGATACTGTTAAGGTTAATGTCTGGTGTGTATTAGGGAATTGAGCCTTAATGCACTGTTAATGGTGAAATTTATTTAGAAATGCTGCAGAATTACTTTATTTCCGAACTTACACGATTACACCTTGTCACTTTGCTCTCAGTGTTAAACTGTTTCTGAATGAGAAATTCCCTAACAGATGGAGTGGAAGAGGGGAACCGAACTTTTGGCACCCATGATCAGAAGATTTGAGCCCACTGGATTTCTTTTCATGGGGATGTGTGAAGAATACTGTTGATTTAATCAAACTACTTTTCTTTAGATGAATTGTGGACAATGATAACTAATGTGATTCGGGGTATTACTGAAAATCAACTGCAAAACATATTTATAGAACTTCAGAGTTGCATTGCGGTTTGTGTACATAATGATGGTGGACATGTTGAAAATGAATACATCTTTGTAAAACGTAAGTCAATTCTTTCAATTACCCTTTTTAAAGATCAATTTTATCACTTTAATGAACTGAAGTTATCATTATTTAAAACTGCTCAAGGACTTTATATAGATAGATAGATAGATAGATAGATAGATAGATAGATAGATAGATAGATAGATAGATAGATAGATAGATAGATAGATAGATAGATAGATAGATAGATAGATAGATAGATAGATAGATAGATAGATACTTACTGCCTCTCAGCAAGGACACGAGGGTTCCTGGTGTTCTCTGTGTGGAGTTTGCATTTTCTCCCTGTAAGGACCCATACACTCTGATATTCTTTTCCTCTCATGTAGTTGTTTATCTGAGCCTCTTGCCCTTCTATTTCTCTGCTGGTCAGATGCTGTTTGCCCTCTTCTCTCAAGACAGTAACATCTTTGTATGAATTCTTCAATTTCTTGTCAGTCTGTCTCAAGAAATAACTTTACTTCTGAAAAAAACAATAGACTGAGATGTTCCTTCAGAAACTCATTTCATTTTGGCCATTTTTGAACCCAGAACATGAACTTTAAGAATGGCAGTACTTCGTAACCCAAATGAACAGAATAACAGGTTTCATTAGTCCAATACAATTACAAAGGTTTCTCTAATAACCAATTCACATTTAAAATGACTAATTAAGAATAAAGTAAGGGAGCAGACCATTAGGATGCTGAAGGAATGGCTGCTGCTTTGTAGTCAGGTTTGAATAATAAATTAAAAATCAGTCATTTCTAGCAGTAAAAGCCATTAGAAACACTAGTACAATAGAACACTAAAGAGTGATAACAATGCCAATAACAATGCAGGTGTACAGACAGACAATAACTTTGCATAATTTTAACGTTTACCCCCCCCCCCCCCGGGTGGAATTGAAGAGTCGCATAGTTTGGGGGAGGAATGATCTTCTCAGTCTGTCAGTGGAGCAGGAAAGTGACAGCAGTTTATCACTGAAGCTGCTCCTCTGTCTGGAGATGACACTGTTCAGTGGATGCAGTGGATTCTCAATGATTGACAGGAGCCTGCTCAGTGCCCGTCGCTCTGCCACAGATGTCAAACTGTCCAGCTCCGTGCCTACAATAGAGCCTGCCTTCCTCACCAGTTTGTCCAGGCGTGAGGCGTCCCTCTTCTTTATGCTGCCTCCCCAGCACACCACCGCATAGAAGAGGGCACTCGCCACAACCATCTGAACATCTAAAACATCTACAGCATCTTATTGCAGATGTTGAAGGACGCCAGCCTTCTAAGGAAGTATAGTCGGCTCTGTCCTTTCTTATACAGAGCATCAGTATTGGCAGTCCAGTCCCATTTATCATCCAGCTGCACTCCCAGGTATTTATAGGTCTGCACCCTCTGCATACAGTAATCTCTGATGATCACGGGGTCCATGAGGGGCCTGGTCCTCCTAATATCCACCACCAGTTCCTTGGTTTTGCTGGTGTTCAGGTGTAGGTGGTTTGAGTCGCACCATTTAACAAAGTCCTTGATTAGGTTCCCGTACTCCTCCTCCTCTCCACTCCGCTCCTGATGCAGCCCACGATAGCAGTGTCATCAGCGAACTTTTGCACGTGGCAGGACTCCGAGTTGTATTGGAAGTCCGATGTATACAGGCTGAACAGGACTGGAGAAAGTACAGTCCCTGCAGCGCTCCTGTGTTGCTGACCACAATGTCAGACCTGCAGTTCCTGAGACGCACATACTGAGGTCTGTCTTTAAGATAGTCCACGATCCATGCCACCAGGTATGAATCTACTCCCATCTCTGTCAGCTTGTCCCTAAGGAGCAGAGGTTGGATGGTGTTGAAGGTGCAAGAGAAGTCCAGAAACATAATTCTTACAGCACCACTGCCTCTGTCCAAGTGGGTGAGAGATCAGTGTAGCATATAGATGATGGCATCCTCCGCTCCCACCTTCTCCTGGTATGCAAACTGCAGAGAGTCGAGGGCGTGGTGGACCTATATATATGGATATATAACATATCTATCTACTATTTGATAAAACACTAAGGTGTGTGTTTGTCTAGTCCCTCAGAGCAATCTGATTAGTCATTTTGGCTTTGGTGTGATTGGTCAGTTTCGCTTTGGTGATACGACAAAAGAGGAAATGCGAGTGTGAGACACAGGAGTAGAAGTAAAGGTGCACGCTGAGAGAGTCATCATCAAAGACAGCAGGTGTAAAACCAGACAGGAGAGAAAGGCACCTCCAAAATAATGACGAGAAGCAGACTTCTCGGGATCACACTCAAGAGACAAAGCACCAGTGAAGTGACGTCCAGATACACACAGTTACAGAGGAAAGGCACAAGAAGGGCAAGAAATAGCAAATATGTTTAAATTACTCTATTGCCTGTCTTCAACAGGTACCATGGCTAGTATGTATATAAAACCAGTTAAAACATGGCGTAGCTTGAGTCAAGTGACAGGCTGTGTACCTGAAGTTTCTAACTTTCCTACACAGTCTATAAGAGGATTAATTTACTTGTTAGCTGTCTTTCTTATTTATGTCTATTTAAGCTTAGGAATGTCTTTCTTTGTCTAGTCAGACTGGATGAATGGGTGGATAGTTGGAATTGTTAACCTAGAACACAGATTTCACTTGACACTACTCTCCAATAGATCTACTGAATAAATAAATAAGCATATGCACACCAAAACATTTGCAAAATTTCTTGCAGGATATTTATTTAAAAGGACTTCATAACAGGCTCTCCGTATCTTTATAGACTAATGCAAGGCCTGTTTGATGAAGATGTCAGAGTCGCTCATGCTGCTGCCTCACTGCTTTATGTCTTGCATTCTGATCCTGGTTTGGTAATCTCCCATGATGAAAAAAGTGGGTGATAAAAATGTGTGGGGAGAATTATACTTAAATGTTACATTTCTCTTCTGGCCATAATATGTAATGCAATTTTCTAATTTTGATCCTTGGCAACCATGCTCCTTGCTCCTTGCTCCATGCTCCGTGCGTGATACAGTATATCATTATAACAGTGGCGGACCGTCAGGGCCTGCAAGGCCTTCTCTGCTGGCCTAAAAAAATATCTGAATCACAAACTGATGTTAATTATATTTTGTCCATGAATACTTATTAAATAATTCCAAATAGTCTGTCCGCTTCCTTTCATAGCTTTTCCGATGGTTATGCTGCTTCCAGACATGTATTTTCGTATTAAAGCATTTAACCAATCACATTTCAGCCATCATTTGTTGCCAGGCAGGGTCAAAGTCAAAGAAGTCTGCCCGGAGGCCTTCACAATCTGTTCTGCAGGCCCTCTAACACAAAATAAATGTCGATTAAACTGTTGCTTCAACCAATCAGATTTTGAGTTGGTTTCACTAGGGCCCTCTAGCAGGCGTACGGCAACATCACCGTATTCAGACCCATTGATTGGATAGACTCTATCCAATCAATGGGTCTGAATACGGTGACGTTGCCGTACGCCTGCTAGAGGGCCCTAGAGAGGATGTTATCTCTATCCGATAGAGAAGAGAGATGCTCTAAAGGAACTGTTTCATCACATTCTGGAGCATCATGACGAGTATGATGAGGACACAGTGCTCTGTGCTGATGGATTTAAAGCATGTCTGGATGATTTTGTGTTTTAGTTTTTGCTTCACACATTCAATGGCATTTTTTGAGTATTCAGACGTGCTCTTTTCAATACTACGGGACAAAAAACTGGATGTGCAGTTTTGTCTGGCTAGGGTAAAGGAGTTCTGTGACACTGTTGAGCGAGATAGAAGCCGATATGAGGAACTCTACGAGGCCACTGAACGCACCGCAGGCGCTCCGAGCGCACAAAGAGGTCAAGCGTAAGATCCTCATGCACACTACCGCCAACTCCATGGCAGGATTCTGGACAATATTATTTGCCAGACACAGACCAGATTTCAAGACCACGAAAAACTGATGTTTGTCACGCTCCTCGACCCCCAGAAGTTTCAGGAATACAAGAAAAATTTCCCGCATGCAGCCTTCTCCAGTTTAACACAGAGCCACGGAGCACTTTTTGATCTGTCTCGGCTAAAAACAGAACTGACTGTAATGAATGCCATGGATGATTTTGCAGGAAAATCTCCCACTGATCTCCTTGACTTCCTTCATCAGAAAAATCTGAATGAGAGCATGGGGCAGCTGTACACATTGGTATGTTTGGCGGTGAGCATTCCCGTGTCCACTGCTTCTGTCGAGCGGACATTTTCAGCCCTAAAGCGAATTAAAACTTATGCCAGAAATACGATAGGGCAGGTTCGACTTTCAGCATTAGCTTCGATGGCGATAGAAAGGGACTTCGTGATGGAACTGAAGCGCATGGATAATCTGTACGACAGAGTAATTGAACTGTTTTTGAGGAAAGAGAGGAGGATGGATTTTGTTTACAAATAATCCAAATTTTTGGTGAGTAAAATGTTGCGATTTTCCTAAATAATATTGCAAGTTTATGAGTTATTATTGATGTTTTTTATGTGTGTCGCGGCTGTAGCTGCAGTAGAAAGGAACTTGTTCACCCCTGGTTTGTCTATTCAATAAAGGCATTTATCGTGGCTACAGGAGTTATCTATCTGCGATGCAACGGCTCTTTATACTGTATTTCTGCATATTAAGATGGTTTTTATAACCATAAATTAGTTTTTGAGGGGCAGGTTGATTCAGACGGAGCACTACTGAAGGCCTAGGTGTGAAATGCACGGCCCGCCACTGCATTATAATATAAAAAAATAAACTCCAGCATGAATGATAATAATCAACAGCTTCTTCACTTGCAGTAAGTAGACTGTTGCTTCTTTTCTGTCTCTTGCAGTTATCACCACTGCCAGTCTCCAGTAAGCCTCTCACTCCATCAATAGGATGGCGGGCATTCCAGGAGCAATCTCCGACAGCAACAACAACAACAACTACTATGGCAGCAAACTCGATGGCCTCGACGTATCAGAACTTGAGTGTCCAATTTGTTACCACGAGTACAATGCTGGCCCCAAGTGCCCAAGGGTGCTGGAATGCTACCATGTGTTCTGCACTGAATGTCTTCAAAAGATTCAACTATCCATGCAGATCCCTGGACAGTCGAGCCCCTTTCTTATCCCCTGCCCTCTGTGCCGACACCCAACTCAGCTCCGAATTGGAGGCGCCCTTTCCCTGCCGGTCCACTCCCAGATTTTCTCCCAGCTCCCACCACTGGCCTTCCATCTGAATCCTTCAAGCCGACTGGCCACTGTAACACAGCATGTGGTGGTTTCTCTGGATGCCGCTGATGCCCGCTTCATCATTCTGCCCACTGTCAGTCTGAGGGTGGAACAGAGGAGGGCACTGCGCACAGAGCAGGAACGTGATGGGTCAACTGCGGTGGGCAGAGAGGAGCCCATCAGTCTGCAAAACCCAGTACCTCCACCTGTAGCCCGGACCGTCATGCTACAGAAGCGCAGGAGGGCACTCTTCTTTGTCAAATGCATCTCAGTGATGTTCTGGATCATTCTAATCATTGTGTCTGTGCTCAGCATTGTTCACGGGCCGAGCCTTTTTAATGGATAGATGTTGTATATACTCTAACAAACTCTTCACGGGCAAAGTGAGGTCTCAAACATGATTAAATAACAAGTGAAATTCTGGGTTTTTTGGTAAGTAAAACTATGGAGTGTTTGGTTGAAAATAAATAAAAACACATTCTTCAATATATAACTTGTTTGAATGAGTATCATTCTATTAATCATAATTTAGTATACTGTTCCTGCATTATCGATGTCAGAATTTCCCATCACACCTCCAACTTGTCAATGTATTTATTGTGCTGTCATGTCAGCTAAAAGCACTGGGCCACCATGTGCCATCACAACAGGAGGAACGTCCAACAAGCCCAACAAGCACCACTCTTCCATAAGAAAGCCAATCAGCAAAAGACCTGAATGGTGAAGGCAGAAAATACCAGAAATCGTTATTATCCAATTAGCTATAAATGTTCAGAGCTCCACCGTGTTAGGATTTCGATGGAACTTTATTAGAAAAAACAAAATACAGTATATATATATATATATATATATATATATATATATATATATATATATATATATATATATATATATATATATATATATAAATTCTTTTTAAAAACCATGCTAATATTAAGTTAAAAAGTGTACTAAAAAGTAAAAAATAAGTCTCTCATACATCACTCATGAAATAAAAGACTTATTTTTTACTTTTTAGTACACTTTTTAACTTAATATAAGCGTGGTTTTTAAAAAGTCTTTTTTTTAAGGTTTGTTTTAGTACAGTAATCCCTCGCTATATCGCGCTTCGACTTTCGCGGCTTCACTCTATTGCAGATTTTATATGTAAGCATATTTAAATATATATCACAGATTTTTCGCTGGTTTGTGGGTTTCAGTGGACAATGGGTCTTTTAATTTCTGGTACATGCTTCCTCAGTTGGTTTGCCCAGTTGATTTCATACAAGGGACGCTATTGGCAGATGGCTGAGAAGCTACCCAATCAGAGCACGTATTACGTATGAAATAAAACTCCTCAAATATATTGTGAGCACGGGGGCTGTTCGCACCCCTAGAGGATATGGCCGCTCCTCAAAAAACGCTGAAAGACTACCTTCACATTGCTCCCTTCCTTGCTGGGCTTACATGTGATTGCTTTGTTGCGCGATATGCTTCCCGCACGGTACTTTGCATACTTAAATATTCAAACAGCACTTATTGATTTTTGATTGTTTGCTTTTCTCTCTCTCTCTCCTGCTCTGACATTCTCTGCTCCTGACGGGGGGGGGGGGGGGGTGTGAGCAGGGGGGCTGTTCGCGCCCCTAGAGGATACAGACGCTCGTCTAAAAAATGCTGAAAGACTACCTTCACATTGCTCCCTTCCTTGCTGGGCTTACTTGCAGCTGCATTGTCAAGCGATATGCTTCTCGCACGGTGCTTCGCATACTTAAAAGCTCAAAAGGCACCAGTCGGTTTTTGATTGTTTGCTTTTCTCTCTCTCTCTCTCTGACATTATCTGCTCCTGACGCGCACTCCTTTGAAGAGGAAGATATGTTTGCATTCTTTTAATTGTGAGACAGAACTGTCATCTCTGTCTTGTCATGGAGCACAGTTTAAACTTTTGAAAAAGAGACAAATGTTTGTTTGCAGTGTTTGAATAACATTCCTGTCTCTCTACAACCTCCTGTGTTTCTGTGCAAATCTGTGACCCAAGTGTGACAATATAAAAATAAACATATAAACATATGGTTTTTACTTCACGGATTTTCACCTTTCGCGGGGGGGTCACTGTATAATTTTGTAATCAATATTTTAACACTTCCTTTAATATTTCTATCCATTACTAGCACCATCTATTGATGAAACCTTGAACTATTCTTCATATGAAAATTTCATTTCTTAATTAACATGGATTAATTGATCAATTAGTGAAACTGATTATTGATTCACGTATTGTCATCAGAAGTGAGTAAGTGTGCAAAATGTCAAGTCACTTGGACAATAGGAAGTGGGTTAAATATCAATTACAAGATTTGTACCAGACAACAAACAGGTGAAGTTAAAATAAGTGTGGTAATAAAATAAAAATAAAAAATACAGAATCAGCAAGGGAATGGCAAAGGCTGCAAAACATCCTGGCCAGTGATGAGCGACACAGGTAACACACGGTATCACGAAAAGGACAGTAACCTTCATTTTGCAGGCAGTTTTGCAATTGTGAAACATGAAAGTTACTGCATGTGTTTTTTGGGGGTTGTAAAGGTTTTTTTTTGGTGGAAAATAATGAATACCACTCCCTAAAGCCTTGCTCAGAGTGCCATGCTTACCTGTGCTCTTTTCTGCCGCCGCGTAATGCATGTAATCCGTCAATTCTAATGCATGCAAAATCAATCCTATTATGCCTCTTGCTTAGACCATCATGGAGGAGTGCAGTATGTTTTTTTTTAATGTGACATGGTACATATTTTCCACACAAATACACACCAAAGCACATCAATGTGCACAATACTGGATTTTCATAAGAGGAAAAATTACTGGACAGAAAGTTAAGGCTGCCAAGCTCCCTTTCTGCCATTACCTATCAACCACCTTAACATAGTTTATAAGAAATCTGACCAACGCAAGGAGATCTTTCAGTACATCTGTCACTTGTTTGTTTGGCTAATAGTTCAGCTGTCCCAATATCTCATGCAGACACTTCTTCAAGTTTGTTAAGGTTTCTGCTTTGACTACATGTCTCTGTAGTTTGTTCCAGACTTTCACAAAGCTTTGCGTAAAGAAGTGCTTCCTGGCTTCAGTCCTAAAAGCTCTTCCACAGGTGTCATTGAGTATGTGATTCACTCTTTAGTTGAAAGAATTTTCCAGGATCCACTTCATCAATGCCTGTGAGGATTTTGAAGACCAGGATGAGATCCCCACCCTCTGCTCGAGACTAAACAGGTTTAATTCTCTGAGTCTGTTGTAACAGAGGCACTATATAGGCGCCTGACCCGACACAGATGGACACAGAGGCACATATGAAACACAAAGAGACTTTATTTTTCTTCACCCGTGGGCACACGTCTTCCCCGTGACCCACAGGCAATACACAGTCCATAAGCACTAGTACACACCAACAGTTTTCTCCCTTTACCACCACTCCTCCTCAGGCTTAGTCCTCCTCCTCCTGACTCTGGCCCCTGAGTGGTGGTGGCTGGCCCTTTTTATAGCCCACGAGGAAGCGTTCCAGGTGCTTGACCACCTGGTCCTAATTGCACTTCCGGGTGGGGCTGAAGATTCGTCCAGCCAGGCTGTTGAAACCAGACAACCCCCCCCTAGCTGCCACCCTGGGCCCCAACCAGGCTGTGGAGGACTCCATCTCCCATGGAGCCCTGAGGGAGTTTGGGGAACCACCATCAGCCAGGGAGGTTGCCACCAAGTGTCCCGGGGGAGGTATTGGGCTGCCCATGGTTGCTCCCCCGGAACATAAGCAGCAGGGGCGTTCCGGCTGGGCATGGGACCCGACCGTTCATCACACTGTCAATGTCGGACATGTCCTGAAGTCCTGGGATGCTCCTTGTTGTTCCCCTCTGCACAGCTTCAAGTGCTGCTAGGTCGTTCTTGTACCATAGTGACCAGAACTGCACACAACACTCTAGATGTGGTCTTACGAGTTAGATTGACCATAATGTCCCTTGATTTATATTCAATAGTTTTTCTGATATAACCTAAAATTGTATCTGCCTTAGTAGTAATATAAGACAGAAACTATCAAATGGATGATTGATGACCTTAAACCCCACCCCAAAATATGATTTATGAAACATGTGTGAAAATATGATTTATGAAAATATGACATTACATTCCTTACAACCTTTGTATATTTTGATATGAATGATGTGCACCTTTCAAATTATTTTCATAAGTGCTCAAAGGTGCACACTTGCTTGGCTATGTTTTTAAATGAGGCTCCTATTATTAAGTGTCAGGACGGGGGCATAAGTATCAGAATTCATAATTTGGGGGTGAGGGTATACAGTTCATAATTTATAATTTGGGATGGGGTAAATTTCATAATTCATATTTTTGGGATGGGACTAAATTTCACACATCATACTTCATAGTTCATATTTTCATAAATCATTTTGCACACATCATGTTTCATAAATCATAATTTGAGTTGGGGTCTAAGGTCATCAGTCATCCATTTGACACTTTCTTTGACAGACAAAGAAAATGTTTTGTCATCATAAACCCCCGAATCCTTTTCAGAAGTCGCTTCTTGTAGTTCAGTGACTCCCATCTCATATTTATAGCTGATGTTCCTTTTGCCCACATGTAGCACTTTGCACTTTAACTGCATTTTCCAAGTGTTCACCCAGTTCTGAGGGTTGTCCAGGTCTTTCTGAATTCTCAGTCTCTGCCATTCCTCCAATTTTAGTGCCATCTGCAGATTCACAAGTTTTCTAACTACACCAGAATCAGTGTCATTAATATAAATCAGAAAAAGTAACAGTCCAAGGACAGACCGTCTGCGGCACTCCACTGATGATCTCACTCTATATGGAGCATTCCTCTCTTAACTGCACATTTCCAGTGATTTTTTTTGACCTGCTATCTTTATTTACATATTAAATAACAGGTAAATGCTGCAGTGGGTTGGCACCCTACCCAGGATTGGTTCCTGCCTTGTGCCTTGTGTTGGCTGGGATTAGCTCCAGCAGACCCCCGTGACCCTGTGTTCGGATTCAGCGGGTTGGAAAATGGATGGATGGATAACAGGTAAATGAACATGGAATTAGTGCATGAAAATGCATCCCGATGGGAACTAAACACCTTTCTTCTTGTGTGAAGAGCACAAGTTTTGCTGTAAGCCCATTTATTTAGCAAATCTTTTTTGTTGAGAGAAACACCGAGTTATGCTACAAATTCCATTCTGTATGAATTGTTTCCCTCCTGGCCTTTACAGCGTGCAAAGTTCCAGGCTGGATCTAATCACACCGTGCTGCCTTTCTACTATGGATGCTGCAGGAAGACAACAATAGGCTTGGGGTACTGAGACACCGAAGTCCAGGGATGTTTTATCATGAAAGTGTCTAGGAAAGACAAGTTAATTCTGGAAATATTATTATTATTAACCTTTCTTTACACCCCTTAATACTTACCTCTACATTCGTCACTAAGAGCCCTCCACCTTCACATGTAGGTGTACAGTGACCTACAGGCACAAGCCTCTTATCATATCATAGTTATTTCCATATTTACTTTAAATCAGTACCCTCTCTTCTGGAGATGTGCACCATTTTTTCACACTTGGTTACTCTTACAGTACTAAAAAATATAATGCGGCACAAGAACCTTAATGAGAATAAAGGCAAGCGAATGGTTTAAAGTAGCAGAATGAGGCACTGGATCACCTTACTTACTAGCTAACCAAATGACTTGATCGACCAAATGGGCTCCTCATCTTGGATTAACTTCTTATTTCTTGCTTTTTATTTTCTCAAATATGAAGTATAGGGAAAATATTGTAATCATCCAAAAATTCGATTTCGAGATTTTGATGAATCCCAACGTTTTAGACCTCCCCAAGTCCGATTTACTTACTCGTAGGGAAAGTATTGTAATCATCCAAAAATTCAACCTCGAAATTTTGAAGAATCTCGACATTTTAGACCTCCCAGAGTCCGATTTACTTTCTTGTAGGGAAAGTATTGTAATCGTCCAAAAATTTGATTTCAAGATTTTGATGAATCTTATCGTTTTGTACCTCCCCAAGTCTGAAAATACCATGTCTGTGTGTGTGTCTGTCTGTTTTTGTGTATGTGAACACAATAAACTGAGTATGCTTTCACTTAGGTCAACCAAATTTTGCATAGAAGTTTTAGGTACAAAACATGCAGCTTCAGAGTCCGATTTATTTAACTTTACTTTTATTATATTTTATTTATTTCATTTATGTTAGGTAGAATGCCCAGAGGGGACTGGGCGGTCTCGTGGCCTGGAACCCCTACAGATTTTATTTTTTTCTCCAGCCTTCTGGAGTTTTTTTTTTGTTTTTTCTGTCCACCCTGGCCATCGGACCTTACTCCTTTCTATGTTAACTAATGTTGTCTTATTTTAATTTCTTATTTTGTCTTTTATTTTTCTTCTCTTCATTATGTAAAGCACTTTGAGCTACTTTTTGTATGAAAATGTGCTATATAAATAAATGTTGTTGTTGTTGTTGTTATAATGATTGTCCAATATATTATTAATTTGATTTGAATTGTTGGTGATGGTTCTTTAATGTACATAATATAAACATATAATCATTGTCTTGCGGTTTACTCCTCAGACATCCATCCCCATATCTGAGTATAGAAGAAAGTCTAGGGGAGACCACTCCTGATTTTTTATTCTAGATAAAATCCTCAATTCTGCTGATCATCCTTTTCACTCTGGTTTATATACTTTTCCTTTTTCCAATACTCTGGTCCAGGTCCGCATTATGGAAAGCACCAGGCTATTTAGACACTTTTGGCTGCAAGGCTGGGGACTAACACTGAAAGGGACAGTTTAGAGTTGGAAGTTAACCTAACATGGACATATTTGGGATGTGGGAGGAAAAACCCAAGCAGATGGCGTGCGAATGTGTAAACTCCACAGACTGTGAGTGGGCCAGGACTGTCATTGACTGCTATGGGCTGGCAACCAGTCCCGGGTTGGTACTAGCCTTGCACCCAGTACTGTTCAAATAGGCCGCGGTTCTACAAGCCCCAGTACTGAAAAAGCAGTTATGCAAAATGCGCTAGAGGAAATGTCGAAAATATCTTTAGACAACTGTACAATAATTTACAGAAATATTTTCATTAAACAAGGACATCCGGTTAATCTTACTTCACCATGACACACAACCAAAACTGGAAGCCCCCTTCAGGTCAAAGGGCCTTGGAAATCGAAATCACTGAACTAAGCTCTTGACCCCATGTGGCACTGCAAAGATTTACAGAGTCAGGGTTTTCCGTTCCAGTTTGTCTGAGAGTCAGAACAGCTGTGGGCTGTGTGACATTCTGCTGCATGTCCCTTCCCCTCAGTCACAGGGTTTCTCCCAGGCAATACGCTGTGATCACATGCTATGGGAAAGACAGGAAATGCAAGCTTCCGATTGGGGGATTTCACATGAAAACACTTCAAAGTGGTCACTTGCAGTGCGGCAATTTGGAGGCAACACTGACACCCCAAAGTAGCTGAGTTTTGTAGTTAGGTTAACTTAACATGTCATTCATTAATATGAAGTAAAAAATAATAACCAGGCCATTCAGAAATGTCATCTTTGCGGTTGCATCATATATGGACTGATGTGATAAACTCATAAAGTGTTACCATTGCTTTTCATATCCATCTAAAAAACATTAGACCTAACCCTAAATTGCTTTACGTGCAGACTAAATATAAAATCAACAGCAACCTCACATTTAGAACGGCAACTGGAAATTGACAAGAACACACCGAACAGGAAATCTTTAGATGTTACAAGTGGCACCTCCAACAAGTCCCATAGCTCTTCTGGTCACTCATTAAGAGTTGGGTTCATTGTTTCTTTGCTCAAACATGGCTGTCTTTTGAAAATTCTTACTTTATGCCTGCTGTAGTTAATGTTCCACTAAATGTAAAATTTTCTATGTGTGAATAAAGTCAGAGTTAACTTTACAGGAACGCTTCACCTGAAAGTGATATTCTTTTAAGGTGTTGCTTACCACTTGTGTTTGGGATGTTGTTAGACTGACTAGCTGGCCTCACGTGTGGATTTTGCAACACAAGTTAGGTGAGTTTCTTCATGGATGTTTGGATGTTGTTTTCTGTTGTCTCTTGGCAGGAGCGGACTGGGTCTCAAAACCGGCCCGGGTATCCTTCAACGTGTGAGGTGATGAGGTCGACCCACGTGGCCCATTATTCATTGTAATTTCTTAAAATTTGTGATGAGTACGCGGCTCGTTACTTGCTATGAGCCTATGATATGAACTCTATCTAAACTGTTGCCAAACTTAATCTATACACTGTTGTTTAGACACAACTTAAAATTTGATGACATACTTAGAAGTAAAATTAATGAAAAATTAAAATTTAGTAACACGGCTTACACGTTATTAGAGTACATGTCAAATGTCAATGTCATGTCCAAGTACCAGTACCCTAGTAGGCTAGTAACTGCTCATTTACAATGGAATAAATTATAACTGAGGTTATAATGAAAATGGAACATTTCAATCATGTGAGGTTAACTTAACGGTAAACCATAAAGGTTCCGTCCTAATATGAAAAATTCCTATCCTGTGCTTTATAACTTTATTTTATCATACTAATAATCACAGCTGAAAACCACTAATTGTCGCTCACACAGATGACCAGAGAACAATTAAATGCATAATACATAATCTAAACTAATTATTAGTACCAAAGAATTTAAATACTAAATATGAGATAAAATAAATTGCAATAATGTATACGCTAACCGAAATGTAGCGGTATCGAAACAGAAATCGACAAAAGGCAGTTTTGCCCAAATTTTTCACTGCAACATTGTGTACTGACAACAAAAACAACTTGATGATGTAATACGGTATATTATATAGGACTATATACGGTAAATTGCAGTACAGGACAGATAATGTTTAGTAATTTAGAAAATTAATTTAATGTCAAAAAGTAACCAGTACATAAAATTTATTTCATGAAACGGCCAGCCCATAACCAGACCAAAGTCTGCGGCCTACCACGCATTGACCAAATGCCCTAATGAACAGTCCACTCTGTCTCTGGGCTCATGTGAAGCAGGTACTACAACCTTGGGCCAAGAGAAGGCACTCATGCTAACTTTCTCTTCTTTTCTTCGAACCGCAGCACTGAGAACACATTCAATGACAGCAACTGACTCTGCCCCTTCCAGTCACCCACCTAAAAAGTCCACCACTGCCAGGTGTGATCAGACTGCACCGTAGAACACACTTCCGATCACTTGACAGGACAATGTTATCACAACCCGATGGCTTTCCTTAATTTTTCTGTTTCTTTTATTATTTGTAGTGGTGTGCTTTTTTCATCATTTTTGTGATTGAATTAAACAGGGACAATCGGGTTGGCATCCCACTATTTACCTGTGGGAACCTGCAGTGCCTTATTTGACCAGAGGAGTCAAGGCTGAGGGCCTGGTAAAGCCAATTGAAGAATTCCTTGTGTGGTTTTCAGCTATACAGGAAATAAATTATATAAATGCGTGTACTTCTAAAATTTTTATTTTTATACTGTATTGAGGATTTGTTCTGTTCAGTATTGTATTGTATTGACCCCCTTCTTTTGACACCCACTGCACGCCCAACCTACCTGGAAAGGGGTCTCTCTTTGAACTGCCTTTCCCAAGGTTTCTTCCATTTTTCCCTACGAGGTTTTTTTTGTCTTCTTAGAGAGTCAAGGCTGGGGGGCTGTCAAGAGGCAGGGCCTGTTAAAGCCCATTGCGGCACTTCTTGTGTGATTTTGGGCTATACAAAAATACATTGTATTGTATTGTATTGTATTGTATATCAGAAAGTTTATGTACTTTCTCCATGAAAACACAAGATTAAATTTTCTTCTCAGCCATCACTACAAACTAAAGATAAAATAAACTAAAACATTTTCAGGTGGAGTATTCCTTTAACAACAATGCTAAGAGTAATGAGTAGTCAACCAAAAAAGGTACAGTTAACCCAGACACAAATGATTAAACGCAAGTCTTCCTATGAAAACTCTCCATCAATGTCTGGTGTGTTTTAAACCAGCTAGGCTTGCTGGGTTCGAGGATTAAAGGACTGGAACTGCCAATCACAACCTGCAGAAGCACAAGGAACAACACAGGGAAGATTTTAAAATAAAGTATGGGGATTAACTTAAATTACTATCTTAAATAGTAATTTAGACTAAGAATAAAAGGGTGAAAACTTTTAAAGAATAATGTGCAGAATTTCATAATTTTGGTGCAAACACGTTCCTGCTGTATAAGGACTCAGAACTTATAATTTAGTTTTTGAGTTATAACCCAACACTCAGCCTTTTGTCTCCTTCTCTGACCCCAAGTTCATTTTTCCAAATATGAGAACTGTTATCATTCACTCAAAATGACTCCTTTTATTGGTAGTACTAGGGTGTAGTGCCATGTTAGCCATTATGAATGTAGTAAGAAGTCAACCAAAATGACCCCTTTTATTGGCTAACTAAAAAGATTACAATATGCAAGCTTTTGAGTCAACTCAGGCCCTTCTTCAGGCAGGATGTAATACAGAAACTGGAGTTCTCGGTGTTTATAAAGATACCAGGACAGATAACAACATTGGAAAACTTTTAAGTGAGACATCTTAGATGTAAAAAATGAACAGACTTCTCCAGGTTAAGATTTATTTAGCAAGAGAGGAGAACAATGTCTAGTCAAGATCTTTTGATAAGATAACTGTCCAACAGAGTCTTTTGAAGTTTCTGATGAGTTTTTCAATACAATTTGGATCTGTAAACAGGTTGTTTGTGTCAGTCTGAGAGACGCAAACAAACTTCATATCTGGCCATAAAACTCTTGTCTCTGTTTAAACCATGTTGTAATGTGTTAAATTTTAGTATGGATTTCACTTCCCATTCTTTTCTCTCTTGCTGTGCTCTGAAGATGCCCGTAAGCACTGTGACTTTATAAAGTCCCTCTCGCAGTGTCCATGGCTGCTGAGGTGGGCTCCTACAGGAACATCTCTGTTGCCACGTTTAATGTGGAATCTGTGTAAGTTCTTTCTCTGGCGGAGTGTTTGTCCAGTTTCTCCCACATAGAGTGCAGTGTCAGGACAAATGGCTTAACGTCTATTACAGAGCTGATTGTGTGGCGATTGGAGAAAGAAAAGTATGGACAGGAATTGGAGGTTAGTACGTTTGAAAGAGACAGTACTTCTGTAATAAATTATTTCATCGAAGGTCGCGCATGGCTTAGAAGCTTAGAACGCCGATTCTTCAAAACTTTTAAGGAACATTGAAATATCTTCGTAGTACATGTTTCATTATTCTATTCGTCTATCCTTCCAGTGTCGCGTCAGCACCAGCAAGAATACAGAGCAAGGCAGGAGCTATCCTTGAACTAGCTATACGCTGCGGCACCGTGTCCTCACATGTTTAATTATTAACAATACAGATTATTTAAATGAAGTTAAAGTTTTATCTGTATACTATAAGCAACATATTTTGCTGCATTTCATCTTAAAAATGATATTGTCATCATACGCGCTTTATAAAGTAGCGCAGGTTGTGCAATATTATAACTGTAGTGTAAGTTTACAGTGAGGTGATTGTACTTATAAGTACAAACAGTTCTACAAGGAGCACTTGATGGACTGATTGAGTGCGTTTATAGTTCTTGGGATGAAACTGCTTCTGAAACGTGAGGTCCGTACAGGAAAGGCTTTGACGCTTTTTGCCATGGTTGAGGTAGTGTGTACTTGAAACTATATACCGATAATTCTCTTTCCGATCAGCTGCTGCTGTGATTCGCACTCAGATACAGTGATATAAATACTCCGAGTGGTGCAGTGAGAGTAATATGGAAAAAGATGATCCGCAGTGGCAACCCTTAACGAGAGCAGCAAAAAGAAGAAGAAGGTGCAGTGACAGTAACAACGCTAAAGCAGTTATGGTATTTGGAATACTATGGCTATTCCCTGGCCCATTATATTTCTACAGGTTAATTACAATCAGATGCATTACACTAATAAACATTATGCAGTTAATTTCAGTGTATTTATAAAGCCGCGTCAGGAATGTGGAGCTAAGAAAGAAAGGATGAGCACACAGGAACAGTAGTTTGACCATTCTGTGGACCATTATATTGTTACAGGTTAATTACAATCAGATGCATTAAATTTATGAACGATATGCGGTTAATTTCAGTGTATTTGATAAAGCCGCTGCCGTGGATGTGGATCTAAGAAAGGGTAACCACACAGGAACAGTAGCACTGCTTTGACGCTGGGTGCCGCCATTCTGCAAAACCGAGCGGAGAAATTGCGTACGCCAAGGTATGAGTTACCGTGGAAATGTGCGTGGCTTTACGCCAAGTTTAGGTTTTATACATCGCGATTTGAGCGTGGAAACGTTCTTACGCAACATTTCTGTGCGTACGCACCGTTTATACATGAGGCCCCAGGTTTTTATAGCTTGTATGTTTGCCGCCCAGTAATAAAATTGAAAGTTAGGTAGAGCCATGCCGCCTTCTGGGTCATTGAAGGATTGCCTTTTGAATGTGTGTGCTTATCAAATTCCAAATAAATCAGGTTATGATTGAATCTAATTTCTTAAAAAAATGTTGTTAATGTATATAGGGATGTTTTGAAATAGGAACAGAAGCTTAGGGCTCAGTTTTACATCTCATCTGAAGAATGGTGCCAATTTTTACAGCACTGTCCCTGTCACTGTACTGGGGCATTGCAAGCCACACACAGGCCACAGCATAAGTGCCTACTGCTGGCCTCACCAACATGTCTTCTAGCTTTTCCTAGATGCCACCTAGCACCTCTTTGTTAATTTTCACGAGGAACATCGCCCTCCCCAATATTACTTGATTGAATGTCACTGTACCAGTAATCCGGTTCCTCTTCAAGCAGTGGCTTCATATTTGAAGCCTGAGAACAATTTCTCAGTGTTGACATCAGGGTAGCCATCCACAAAACACAATGAACAAAATAGAACACATCATATATACTGTGGAATATGATCCGGACACTGATGGTTCACCAACCAACACACGTTTAATCATAATTTACTATTTACAGTGCACACACACGACCCAATACTCCCCCAAAGTCCAGGCCTCTTCACAATGCCTTTCTCTGTCTTCTGACCGCCTCCTATCCTCTCCTCTCCTCTCCTCTGAGCTCCATCCACTTCCACCTGACTCCAGCCATCGAATGGAGGGAGGTGGCCCCTTTTACACACACCCAGATGTGCTCCAGGTGCATCCCGATTAGCATCCGCCGGCACTCCCAAGTGTGGCGGAAGTACTGGCTTCACACCTGGAAGCACTCCGGGTGTCCCTGGTCTTCTTCCCCCCAGCACTTCTGGGTGTGGCAGAAGAGCTGAGGGCCAGGGCTCCTCAGGCATTGGGGCACCTCCTGGCGGTGACCACGGGCCCCTATAGGGCTGAGCTTCTAAGCCCTGTTCCCGTGGTCCCCAGAGCCACCAGGGCGGTCACCCCCTCGTGGTCTAGAGGAGGCGTAAGCCCTCCTCTGGTCCTCCTGGGCGTCCCGGCTGGGTACCACCCCCTGCCACTCGCCACAATACATACTAAATAAATAAACAGAATAATAACAAAAATACAATATACATTCACAAAAATAATACTTCATAATAAACAAAGACACAGAAAAGGAAAATACACCTAATCCAGGGAGTGCCCCCTGGCTAAAATATGGCAGTTCCTATCATCAGTAATATAGTAATCCCAAACGGTTACATAGACACTAATGAATTATTATTATTATTATTTTAAAAAATATTAAAAAAAAGTTTGAATGCTTCGTGTAAAGCACCAGGGAATTATGTTCACTATTTGAAGACAATACACAAAATGAGTGACTTTACAATAATTGGCGAAGGCTGAATCTGCACTGCCCTGTATCTATGCCTGCTGTTCATCTCGGATATAAAGCTAAACCATTCATGACAGGTTTTGACTACAAGGCTTTCCAAAAGGGAGCATTTTTTTCATATTTTTAATGGACCAGCTGGGACCTGTTTGAATTTTTGAGACCACCTAGTGCTGTTCTCCAGCAGATTAAATTGAACATGCTCCATTTTATACAGGGGTCATCCCTGCCAGCCAATTTGCTTTACCCCAGGGGTCCTCAATCACAGTCCTGGGGGCGGCAGTGGCTGCAGGTTTTTGTTCTAACCCGGTTGTTTAATTAGAAAGCAATTATTCCCAATAATTTAATTTCATGGCTTTTTAGTGCTTTAACTCTGCTATGTCAGGTAATTCTCATTTCCTAGATTTTGATCCCCTTTCTAAGGATATCATCCAAATGATATGAAGTCTAAAATGGATGAGTAATTCTCAGTCCTTCACTTTTTTCTCTTCACTTTCCTTCCAAGTATTTAATTAAACCCAAATAGTGCATGATAAATACACACAGGTGGAAATGGTAACAAGCTAAATGGAGAAATGCTGGTGTCTTTTGTCATTTGCATGTTATTGCTAATTAGGAGCCATTAAAAACCAAGAATACAGCTGTTTAAGACTAAAATTAGTAATAAGGGTTCAAAATCTTCACAAGCATGACAACTAAAATGAAGCAGAAGTGTTACTTGAGCAATAAGTGGTTCTTATTAAGCAATTAAGTTGGAGCAAAAACCTGCAGCCACTGCGGCCCTCCAGGACCGTGATCGAGGACCCCTGCTTCACCCTGACAGTGGTGCACTTCTTCAGAGACACCTCCTGTTACACACCCTGGTCAATTTGGGAACACAGCGTGAGCCAGTGGCGGGGTTCAAATGTCCAGCCATGTGTTTCTAACCTCTTTTGCCCCTGGGGATCACAGCCTGTCATTTGTTACAATCATCTCAGCAGATGCCTCAATTTCCTGTGAACAGCTAAGCAGGTCATGTAACAGTTTTTGGGCCTGTGTATAGAAAACCACAGTGAAAGGGAACAGGAGCCCTCAGCTGGCATGTGGGAGGCCTGAGAGGGTTTCGGTGAATAGAAATGGCTGTGGGCCAAAGTAAGGATAATGAAACTGTGCTGGTTGGGGATTCCAGGATTAATTATTGTTAAAGTTTCCCCAGGCTAAGTGCTCCAAATGCCAGGAAAATTACTCATTGAAATGCGGAAATAATGCCTCGTCTAAATCTCTGAGCACCTGCCTTCCGCCCACTCCAAGTTACAGAAGTTTTTTGGCTAATCTGGACCTAAATTTCCTTTCTATGATGATTAATTTAGTGAAATATGATATGGGAACAAATGCATTTTTGAAAGTTCATGCCGCACGTAGGATCGAAAGCCAAGATGGCACATCTTGTCTGTGTCCCCTAACTCTGTGTAAAGCACCAATGACCCAAGAGGGATTATTGCTCTTACTTAAACTGGATTTGACCTTCACGTAAAAAATTCTGATTTCCAAAATGTACTAAGTTTCCGTTACACTTTCACACATTCAAAAACATTAAGACTTCTTTTACTTCCCTTACTGCTACCAGTATGCAAATAACATAACATCAGCAGCCATCCCACCCGCACTTGCTCATTCACCTGAAGCTAAGCATGTTCAGGCCCGGCCAGTACTTGGATGGGAGGCCAACCAGGAAAACTTGGGTTTCTGCTGGAAGAGGTGTTGGTGAAGCCATCAGAGGGTGCTTACCCTGTAGGCTGTGTGTAGATTCCAACGTCCCAGTGCAATGACAACGACACTGTGCCATAAAAATGGTGGCATTCTTTGTCTTGACTCTCTGTGGTTATAGATGATACCTGGGCACCCTTCGTGAAGAATAGGGTGTATTGTGATGTCCTGGCTAAATTACTCACCACAGCCTCATGCATTCTGTGTCCATTCCATTTCTCTTACCAACTAATTACCTCTCTTACAAGTTCACCACCTAGTAGCTAATGTGTGGTGAGCATACTGGCTCAATAATGGCTGGTGTCCCATCATCCAGGTGGATACAACACATTGCTGGTAGTTGAAGTGGCTCCCCTCTGTATGAGTAAACTGCATTGAGTTGTGAGGAAAGAGCTACATAAATGTAACTAATTATAAATAACATCAATTATAACATTCTCAAGCCCTTAATCTAATTCAGGGTTACAGTGGCTAGAGCCTGTTCCAGTGGCAGCAGTCACAGGGCAGAAACCAGCCATAGACTAACAGGGCATCACAAGGCCCACTGAAGCTAACTTATAGTTACTCGATACCCACTTTGGACATCTTTGGAGAGAATATGCAAATTCTACATAGGCAAAGTCTGGCCATGGGATTTGATCACAGGGTAGTGGATCTTTGAGGCAGCAGCTGTGCTACGCATGACACCATTGTACCTTCAAAACTCTGTCCGGATGTGGACAGTGACCGGCCTACTATGACTCCTAAATCCTCCTTATAAGTTGTACTTTAGAGTGTCAGCCCCCCATTGTCTACTCAAATCTAGCACATTTTACTACCTACATGGAATACTTTACATTTGCTTACATTAAACTTCATGTGCCAAAAATCTACCCAAGCCCGCATGATATCCAGGTCTCTTTCTAAGAAGTTGGCACATCCTACAATAGCTGACCTTTCACCTAGTTTCGTATAATTGGCAAACTTAACTGACTTGTTTCTTGTGTCTGATCAAGATGGTGTAAAGCAGTTCATTGTCTGTCAAGGCCTAAGAGACCAAGGTTTTGGGTGGTGAGACATGTGAATGATGTCTGGAAATACAGAGCCTATAAAAAGTGTTCACCCTCTTGGGAGTTTTCATGTTTTATTTTTGTATGTTTAATTAGTTGATTTCATTTTACAGGACGGTAGTGAGACCAGCTATGTTATATGAGTTGGAGATGGTGGCACTGACCAGAAAGCAGGAGACAGGGCTGGAGGTGGCAGAGTTAAAGATGCTAAGATTTGCACTGGGTGTGATGAGGATGGACAGGATTAGAAATGAGTACATTAGAGGGTCAGCTCAAGAGAGGCGAGATTGCGTCAGTTTGGACATGTGCAGAGGAGAGATGCTGGGTATATTGTGAGGAGATAGATAGATAGATAGATAGATAGATAGATAGATAGATAGATAGATAGATAGATAGATAGATAGATAGATAGATAGATAGATAGATAGATAGATAGATAGATAGATAGATAGATAGATACTTAATTAATCCCAAGGGGAAATTCACAAGGATGCTAAGGATAGAGCTGAATCTTCTTCTTCTTTCAGCTGCTCCCGTTAGGGGTTGCCACAGCAGATCATCTTGTTCCACATCCTCCTGTCCTCGTCATCTTGTTCTGTTACACTCATCACCTGCATGTCCTCTCTCACAACATCCATAAACCTTCTCTTAGGCCTTCCCTGGCAGCTCTATCCTTAACCAACTTTATTCTAATCAAAACAGAAACAGTCAGGGATTGTATTAAAATGGGAGCTACCACTTCAATACACACAGACAAATTTTAAAGTGTGTATGTGAAATTTAACAAGTTTCCATCTGTATCCCTGTGGTCTTGTTGAAAAACTTGTTATAAAATGACCGCTTAGCTCCACTGAACTAATGCCCTTCAGAATTGTAAACAATTTAAACATGACACCTCTTAATCTTCAATTCCTTAAACCAAGAAAGGTTCACATTCACAATGTGATTACATCTTGCCTGAAGAAGGGGCCTGAGTTGCCTCGAAAGCTTGCATATTGTAATCTTTTTAGTTAGCTAATAAAAGGTCTCTTGTACACACTGCAAAACATTGTCCTTTATGAGGTGTCTTAATATCTGCATATGACAATGCTAGCAAGACCAAGACTGTCCCAGGTGAAGGTGCAGGGGTCCCAGCAAACTTCAAACTAAATGGATGTCTCAGGATGCTTCTGCCATGCCTTTCATAGCAGGGATTCCTTTTCCTTTCCTTTAAGTCACAATGGAGCGAGGCCTCGTGACAGTTGTCAATGTCTTATGTCTATTATCTCTAGTCTGATTCCCAGCCCATGATGTGGAGATCAGAGATTAGAGTAACATCATATGTCGTCTGTTAACTAGAACCCCCGGATAAGCCCCAATTACCCAGGTTAGATACGCTGGACCCCCTTTTCTTGGCTTCAGTAGAAGCTGACCTCAGACAAATCCCCATGTACTGAACCATAAAAAGACCCCTCTCTCCTTGTTCAAGACCACCTGCTCCTACGCCTGCTTGCAGAGCTTTTTCTTTCTGACCAGGAAATCCCTTTACATTCCTCAGCTGAGATACCCCCTGACGAGGTACAGATATGACTTGTGTGTTTTTTAAGTTTTCTGTCTAAATGCTTTGTTTGTTTTTGTATCATTGCAGGAGTTTCTATAATTGATCACAGGCTAAGTTTCATAATAAAATCAGCAAAACAGTGACCTACAAGCAGCTTGCTGTTTGCAAAGGAAATTGGCCACAATTCACGTTTCTGATGCCAGCTGATAACAAAAAGGATAAGAGTAATACCAGAATTGTGAAATAGCAAAAAAGACTATTTTTCCTAAAAAATGGCTTTCTGGCACACTGTAAGACTTATGTATGAAGTTCAGGGGCTTTCTGCTTGAGGTGCAGCACACGATACTCGCAGTAAGTCAACATAATTAATAGCAAAAGGCCTGTGACTAGTAACCCCTGGGGTATAGGCGAGGTACAGAATCTCTGCAAATGACATTTTCAGTTTTCTTTCTAACTGAAATTTGGTGTCATAGGTGTCATTGTCTATCCCACAGAAATGAGGCAAAAGGCAGGAACGATCCCAGGAAAGGTTACAGGTCACACTCACTCACACAGACATTTTTCCCAACAAATTAAATTCACCCCTAGAACTGAAAAGGGTGGTGGGCAGAGTGAATGGAGGGACAGACGCCTACAGGTTCAAAAGCCACCACTTGCTTAATTTGTGACCCACTGTGACTGCTATGAGGTTTGCACTGTTGGGTTATTTAGTATGGCTTGCACTCATGTCCTGTCCTTTTTTACCAGGATCATTTTGATTTAAAATGAAAGTTTTTACTTTTACATAACATTTGAGCCACCATTTTGTGCATTGCTTACTTCTGCATTTCACTGTTATCATCATGAAGTTTGTGAGACTTGCCAGGATCATTTATTGGGTTAATATATGCTCTTGGAGATTAACATAAACACAGATACACACATGAATACATAGACAAATCTCGGGTGGTGCCAATTGCCAGTCACTCTGCAAAGATTCTCTATATAGGGATTCATTATAGTCCTCTGGATATTGTTTAGGTTTAGGTTTAGGTTTAGGTTTCTTTATTTAGTCATGTTTTCACAGGAAAACATGAAATTTGCCTTCTCAGTTGCATCTAATAACAGGTAACAGACAGAATGAAATAAAACAGACAAATAGAAATAAGAAAGGTTAAGGTAAGGCAGTTAGATAAAACATATTTATACAAAAAACAAAACAAACAAAAAAAAAAAAGGTAACAGGATATATATCAAAACCTTAAACATTATCTCCGATATTTCTTATTGAACAGTCGTATGGCACTAGGAAGAAAGGAGTTTCTGGAGCGATTTGTGTGGGTTTTCAAAGCAACTATCCTTCCTGATTTACTGAAGTTTAGTTCTACATGTAATGGATGTCTGTCATCAGTTGAGATGATTTCCAGTTTCTTTAGCAATATTGGATATTGTACCACCACGTCTCCTAGTGGAAGCCTTTGATGTGTTGGGCCCACCCTTATTAGCCATCATCAATGATTCTATTAGTTCGGGTGTTGTGCCCTCATTTTTTAAACATGCTGCAGTCCGCCCCTGTCTTAAAAAGGCAGAATTAGACCCTGGAGTTTTAGCTAATTTTCGTCCAATTTCCCAACTGCCATTTCTGGCTAAAATTCTAGAAAGAATTATTTATAATCAATTGGTTGATCACCTTAACTCTAATAATTTATTTGAGATCTACCAATCTGGCTTTAGGCGTTATCATAGTGTTGAAACGGTACTCCTGAAAGCGTTCAACGACATCTCTCTTATTACTGACTCCGGTGATACGGCAGTCCTTCTCCTCCTTGACCTGTCCGCTGCTTTTGACACTATTGACCATGAAATATTGCTGATGCGGCTTGAACATCTTGTTGGGCTTAAAGGGGCTGCTCTTAACTGGTTCAGGTCATATTTAACTGGTAGACACTTTTCAGTGACTTTTAATTCCTCTTCTTCATCTACTGCTCCTCTTAAATATGGTGTTCCTCAGGGATCCATTTTGGGTCCTATTTTATTCTCCATATACCTTCACCCTATTGGAGCAATTTTTAGGAAATTTAACATTTCTTTTCACTGCTATGCTGATGATACTCAGGTTTATATTCCTGTCTGCAACTCTACAACAATTCAACTCCACAACTGTCTGTCTGAATTAAGATCCTGGATGGCTAATAATTTTCTTGATCTAAATCAAAATAAAACGGAGGTGCTTATAGTGGGTCCATCAGCTAAAGCCCAAATTGGTCTTGGACTTCTCGGCTCTTTCTCTGTCTTTTCCAAACCTCAAGTCCGCAATCTTGGTGTTACCTTTGACAGTAACCTCTCTTTTGAGAAACAAATAAATTCTGTAGTCAGGAGTTGCTTTTTCCAACTTTGTCTATTAGGTAAGATAAAGCCTTTTTTATCTTCTAGGGATCTTGAGATAGCTACTCATGCGTTTATTTTTTCTCGCCTCGATTACTGCAACTCGCTGTATTCTGGGATTAACAAATCCTTGATACACAGGTTACAGTTGGTACAAAATGCTGTCGCTCGCTTTCTGGTTGGGGCAAGAAAGTATGACTCTGTCTCTTCTATTTTAGCTTCTTTACACTGGCTGCCTGTCAGTTTTCGAATTGATTTTAAAATCCTGCTGCTAGTTTTTAAATCTTTACATGGGTTTGCTCCTGCCTATTTATCTGAACTGTGTGTTTTACATCAGCCATATAGAGTGCTTAGATCTTCTGGTCAGCTGTCTCTGGTTGTCCTTCGTACCAAGTGTAAAACCAAGGGGGACAGGGCTTTTGCAGCTGTCGCACCTCGCCTGTGGAACTCTTTACCTCATCATATAAAGGAGTCGTCTACAATTGAACTGTTTAAAACAAGATTAAAGACTCATTTCTACTCACTTGCATTCAGTGACCTTCGGTAATACTGATGGCTTCCTCTTTGTGATTATATTACATTACTTCTATTTTTTATGTATATAACATTACTTCTGTTTATTATGTATTTTATTTTATGTTCATATATTTTATTTCTATTTATGTTTTATGTTAATTTGTTCTATTTTTGTAAAGCACTTTGGCCACAGCATTACTATGTTTGTTTAAATGTGCTATATAAATAAATTGACAATGACATTATCACCACACATGTGGACTTTGTTGCGATAAACATAAAAGCTCAATTATTTTGGTTATTTGCCACTTACTAACCAAACTATGTCTTGCTTTTACTGCAGTTGTTCTAAATATTGAGGAGCGACCTCACAGCCTTGATAAACCCTGGGAGTAAGAAAGCAGCAATGTTCCCCACACTAGGTGCCCTCTTATTATTTCAAATACTCTAGAATGGTAAAGTATGGAAAATATTAAGCAGTGTTGTGCAAGGTCACACCTCACAAGTACTCGCTCAAAGTTCAGTTCACATAGATTAAAATGAATAAATTCACGTTCATAGTGCACCATTTCAATTTTGAACTAGTTTTTGAAGTGCTTCAGGTGACAATTAACCTAACTTAGGTTGCACTTCCGGGTGTGGCTGCATTCCAGCCCACACAGGCTCATTAAGCCGTGCAGCTCCCCCCAGTGGTGGCCACGGAGCCCAACAGGGCTGAGCCCTGAAGTCCCACGCCTGTGGCCCTGATGTAACCCAGGAGGGCTGCCACCATGTGTCCCAGGGAACATAGTGTGCATTCCATGGCTGATCCCCCAGACCCAGTGTCAAAGGGGTGTTCAGGCCGGGCATGGGTCCCGGCTGTCCGCCACAAAGTATACATATACATTACCACTCCATTTCCAGCCGTGAGACACAAATGGTGACTGCGGAACCAGCGTGTAGGTGAACTAACCCTATTTCACTGATGGTCAAAATTCACGTCACATATTACATGTCCAACAGGGAAAAATATAAAGTAGCCTCACGAAGTACAACATTTTCCTAAAAACAAAAGCGGAGCTTCACTGCATGCTCACGTCAGAGGGGGTGCAGCTTAAGCACAAGCAGGCAGACACAGACAGTGTCTATTTCATTTAACGTTATTTTTTCCAAATACAAATAAATGGTAAAAAATTCGTACAAAATTAATATTTGTAAAAATCCACTATTAGTGCTTATCTGAATACCGTAATTGGATTTGGTTCCACCCCTACATTACAGGGTAAGGCCAAATGTTTAATCTGGACCTAAACCAGATCGAGAATGTCACATAAAACTGAACTAGCTGACGTTCAAGTTCTTCACTTGCAAATACGTTATGTTCAGTTCACCATTCTTGGAAGTATGAGCTTGTTCGTGCTCTTTTCTACTAGTTCATGCACAACTCTGTATTAAAGCAATGTGGTATTTATTAACGTATAACAATACCAAATCGAAGAAAATATGGCAGAAAATAAAATAGATAGCAAAGTCTGGATATAAACAGTCTTAGAAAAGCTTATTGAAAATCAGAACTGTCAGAGGGTGGATGTTGTTCTGGGCGGCCTTTGATTTATTGATCAGAGTTATTCATAGGTTACATTTTCTGACGTCCAGATGAAATAGTCACACATTTCTCAGTCTCTGGTGTTGCTTCCTCTGTTACAGTTCTGTTGTTGTTATCTTTTTTCTATATTTATGCTAAAATGCACACATGGGGTTTTGGGACAGGTGACATTGCATACATCCTTATGATGAATGTCTCTGATCAGAGTGTTTGATCATTTTAAGTTCCACCTTATTTCTTCCTTTCTTATGCTGTAAACTAATTCAGTAATTTCTAGTCCTGTAGCATCCATCTGTTCCCACGTTATAAACTAAATTAACAGGTCCTGCGGCTCTGTGGTGTGTACTTACCTTCTATTCTCTCTACCACTGAGTAAACCATTATTAATTAAAGTCCTGTAAATTCAGTTTATCCTGGTTTGTTTGTGCAAAATAATTATATTATAATATAATCAGTCTGCATTTCAAAATTGAAGATCTTCCACTAGAGAACAGCTGCCATTTTGTGTATTCAGCAAATAGTCACAACTGGTTTCTTTAACTATGGTACAGCACAGCAGTCACATGACCTCCACGTTTGTCTCGTCATGATGTCATCTC
This sequence comes from Erpetoichthys calabaricus, assembly GCF_900747795.2. Classification (NCBI taxonomy): domain Eukaryota; kingdom Metazoa; phylum Chordata; class Cladistia; order Polypteriformes; family Polypteridae; genus Erpetoichthys; species Erpetoichthys calabaricus. Next base: position 277,673,783 of record NC_041396.2, on the reverse strand, counting down.
CAAGCACCTAAATATGGCGATGGCACAGGCCATCAACATCCGAGTTTGTGGGTAAACTTTAAAAACCCCACAAATAAATGATTAGTGTGCTTTCTTCTCTGTTATCAACTCATGGTTATGAAACCAGTTTGGTTAGTTTGGTTTGATCTCTTGGCTAATGACTTGGATACATCTTTAGGCTCTGTGTTTCATCTCCATCTTCTGGGCACCCTCTCAGCCCAACTGTGGCTGTTTTTTTGCCAACATAGTACAGTGTGGAACATGACCCGGACACAGACAGGCAGACACGTTTAAATCACCCCACACACGTTTATTTTCAAGGTGCTCCCTATTTACAGTTCAGTGCTCACAGTTCCCAAGTCCCCAAAGTCCTGGCCACAGCACAATGCCTTCTCTTCAGGCCACCTCCTTGTCTCTCCTCCCAGACCTTCTCCTTCTTCCACCCGACTCAAATCCACATATGAAGGGAGGCTGCCCCTTTTATATGCACCCGGTTGTGCTCCAGGTGCTTCCTGGCAATCTTCCACCGGCACTCCCAAGTGTGGCGGAAGTACCGGCTGCATCCCCAGAAGCACACCGGGTGTCCCTGCTCCTCTTCCCCACACCCGGAAGTACTGAGGTCCAGAGCTCCCAAGGCATTGGGGCGCCCCCTGGCGGTGACCACGGGCCCCTAGAGGGTTGAGCTTCAAAGCTCTATACCCGTGGTTCCCATAGCAACCAGGGCAGTCACCCCCACGTGGTCTGGGGAAGGCGTAAGCCCTCTTCCAGTCCTCCAGGGTGTCCCAGCCGGGTCACCCCTCCAGCCACCTGCGACAACAGTTAACCAAATATATGTGAGCAAGAAAATGACGAAATAATGGATATACTGGCAGTTTTGACAGGACACTTCTCATGCTCAGTTTTTGTCTGAATCAACTCTTAAGACTGTCCTCTTTATTTTGAACCTTGCAATATGGATGCTTTCTTCAGATCTGGTCACCTTACAAGCTTTTTTCTTCTCTTCTGACACAAACTAGCTAATATTGGACTATTTGTGCCCTCTTAAGGTAACTAGGGAGCAGACCCTCAGAATGGAAAAAAGGCCAAAACAGTTATATGTCTCAAAAGCTATAACAAAAAGTCCCAAAAGACAAAGGATCCATCAACCTTCATCATGAAGCAACAGGGAAAACAAAACATCTTTATATATAAGAAGACTGAATCTGCAAAAATACTCTGAAACAAAGGAAGTCCTTTATAGGGCTGGGGGCACAAATTATACAATGATAGGCAGGTGGCCCTTCTCCTGGGGAAACACCCACAACACACTCAGAACTTAGCAGCATGCAGAAATTAAATAGTACACAAAATTAATAAATACAGTATATAGTTGTGGAAAAAATAAATATAAGTAAAACTAATGACATAAACAAAAGAAAAAAATACATAAAAAAGGAATTTAAACGCAACATAACAGCTTTGATTTTTGTCTAGTGATCAGTTTAGCTCATGTAAAGTAGGTTTTCAATTTTTGGGTTTTAAAAGGGTCTTATTCTTGGTAGTCGGATTCTGGTTTTGTCTCGGCTCATATTTTTATATCAGTTTTGTAATTTGTTTTGTGTTTAATTCTTTCTTTGTCCTGGCTCAAGCCAGTGGTGTAGCTAGGGGCCGGTGAAGGGGGTGGTCCGCCCCGGGTGACACATTTTTGGGGCCAGCATTATTGGCCAAAAGGCTCAGTACAATTTGTTTGTAAGAAGTGGGGTTCGGAAAAATATCACTCATGAATGAAAAAAATTAAATTCTCTGATTTTTATCCACAAATGCTTCAAAAATAATTTTCAGACTGTCCTTCAGTGACGGCATCAGACAGAGCAGTTGAAATTTATGAGGAAATAACAAAAATAAACATAAACATTACACCGATAATAATTTCTAGGAAGATAAAACAACTAATTAAATAAATATTTCTAAATATCTTATAAATGTAAAAAGCATGCTGCTGTGCTTTTCTGAATGTGGAATAAGAGAAGAGAAAAATGCCAGCTAATTGAATGAGCTTAGTGTTATCAGGTGTTGTCACTGATTATGAATCTGATTGCAACAAAAACCTGCAGCCACAGGGGGTTCCTAGGACCGAGTTTGAGAACCCCTGGTCTAGATGAGATATTTGGACAGCTTAGCTATTAGCTAAATAAACAAAGTTGAGGGACTGAATGGTCTTCTCACCTTTGTCAAATTTCTTATGTTCTTATGGTATCTAGTTTTGTATCAAGATGGTTCTGCGAGATCACAGCTGCAGAGCTGGTCTCCTTTCTTCAGTGAGGATTCTGGATGTGTTGCATCAACACTCCCAGCTAATATGGGAATACCCACCTTGTACACCACGTCACTCCCTGATAATTATTGACACTAGGCAACCCAATATAAGAGATGGAGCTATCCTATTGGTATGATCTTCTGTTAAGCAATCATGCAGAGTGGAATGGTACTTTTGGAAGCGTGACAAGGTGATTTTGAAGAGCCATCAGACTGGTACAGGCCATTACACTAAAGGTAGAACAGTAAACAAACAAATGGGATTAAGAAATACATGAGTCATAGAACATGGAGAAAATCAGGAAACCACAAAGCCTAAAATTAACTAGATTACTCACCAGCAAGTCTTTTCTTTATTTGAAAACAACAACAAGCAAGCAGCAAACTGATTCTAAGATGGTCCTAAATAGCTTGGCAGCCGCCATGACATTATAGCTTTTACTGCCTACAAGTTCAAACAACTGTAGACATGAATGACATCTAGCAATGGAACTCTGAAATGGAGCTGGCACTAAAACCATCAAAACAATAAAAATGACTACGTGATAGAGATTAAGGACATGAAGAACATGAACAATGGAAAAAGGTGTGATGTAATGGCTACTGTATATACCATCAGAGAGACACTGGGGATGAGTAAGAATGCAGATAGGCCCAGTCACCTGAATGGACAAACTTAACTATCAGGTAGACTTATAATTTAACTTTGAGTTCTGTCACTTACAAGACACACTGGAAAAGCTTTATGCAGAAACAAAAGGAAAGACAAGAAATGACACAAAAGAGACCATTTAATCTATCACGTTTTACGATTGTCGAGCAGCTATGTTGTCCCAAAATCTCATCCAGGAGTTGTTAAACCATTATGGCCTCTCCTTCAGCCTCATCATATTTCTACAACGCTTTGTGTGTTTCCATCCTGAATGCACTTTTGCTTTGTCTACAGTAGATGTTCTTGAGCATAACATAATATTCTCAAACCCATATGATCCACTTCAGGGTCATGGGTGACCAGAGGCTATCCAAGGCAACATTAGTAGAAGGTTGAAAACAGCTCAGGGGGGGATGCCAGTCCATCGCTGTGCCCATTCATGCATCCACTCACATTCACAGGATTAATTCAGAGCCACCAGTTAATCTAAGCTGTGTGTCTTTGGATGTGAGGAAGGAAAACTGGTGTACAAAAAATCCCAGCGCAATGTCTGTTGCGTCATCATGCATACTGCTCGAGCGTTAGTCTATGTCCGACATGCTAGTGATGGGCATTTCAATTCAATTTGCTGATTCATTTCTTTTCAACTACCCTTTCAAATAAATTGATTCTTTTCATTCATTTGATTCTTCTTGTTCCCCTCTGAATGTAACATTGTAAATTTATAATTAAATAATTGATTTGAAACAGAATTATACGTAATAAATAATATATTTAACATTAACTATTTGAAAGCAAAAAGCATGATAACATATTTAAAATGCATAATTAAAATAAGACAATACGTGGGAGAATCATATGTAAAAAGGACCTGTGTGAGTTATTTGTGAGTAATGACTCAGTTTGTGATTAAAGTAAATGAAAATTGTGTGCCTCGTTCTCGGGTAATGATTCTCATTATGTACTCATGTACATTTTTGGTAGGTTATTATTGAATTTGAGAAACAAACGAAGAAGAATTATGCAACTCCCACACGGGTAATGATTCAGTTTGGGATTCAAATCAACAAGAATCATGCAACTTACTCACCACTAATGATTCAGTTGTAGAATCAAATTAACAAAACTTGTGTGATTCATTCAGGGGTACTGATTCACTTCGCAAATTGAATGAATGAAAATTGCATTTCTCATTAGTGGTTAATGATTCAGTTTGAAAATTAAAAGAACAAAAACTGTGCACCTCATTTGCAGGTACTGATTCAGTTCACAAATCAAATGAATGAAAATTGTGTGCCTCATTCTTGGGTAATGATTCAGTTCTGGAATTAGATGAATGAGAATCATGCAACTCATTCTTGGGTAATGATTCAGTTCGAACTTGAAAGTGTCAGTAAATGACGCCTGACCGTTACAGTCAAAACCCCATAAAAAAAGTGTGTGTTAAAGTAAAGTTGAAAGCAAATCATTGTTAGAAACTACAATAATATTTTTGAACGTTCAGCTTTGTGTGATTGATGTGTTAGATGTACAAAGAGACATAAATGTTTGTTTCATGTTATTTTATATATTTTCTTCTTTCAACGTCTTTCCTAATAATGGTACGCCATGCCACACTGACAAATCCTGCTGCCATCTACTGGCCTTTAGGGGTATTACTGATTTGTAAATGGGACTGTTCCTTAGAGTGTTTACATTTGTTCTGTTTTAGACACCACTTATACAAATATTCACCTTTATAAAGTCATTCAAATTGTTGCTCCTTGAACTCTTTCTACTGAAGCTCTGATCTGCTTCCTCCACCTTACCTAGGATTAGGATCTGTCACCACACACTGTTTGACATACACACAGCTTTGGAGAGAACATGTAAACTCCACATAAACAACTGGATGTGGAACTGGATCTGCACTAACTAATGTGCCACTTTGTTGCACGTTCTCATGATTGAACTCAAAGTGATCTTCTGTTTCACTTTCACCTGTTGGTACTGCAGCAAATAAAGATTATTTTATTTAACAAAGTTCCTTTTACGGGTTCTTCATTCAATTGTCACAATCACTGCCCCATTCACAGTTCTTCTTATCCTCCTCCAGTCTTCTCCAGGTAAGCCTTGGCCACCACCTTCTGACTCCAACTCATTGGGTGAGGCACAGCAACCTGAATCCAGGAGCACTTCTGGTGTAACAGGATTTCCACCTTGAAGCATTTCTGGGTCCACTGAAACCCTTCCGTGAAAGGGAAGCCTGTCTCAAGCAGGGCTGCCCACCAAAACTACAACTCCCACACGGCATAGTGGGTGTCCAAACTGGAGCACTACCCCCTGCTGTAATGGGGAAACAATGCTTCATGGCCAGCAGCCTCCTCAAGTCCTTCTGTTATTTTGTCTTCCATACTCAGAAAAGAGTGTAAGGGTCATCCTGGCCAGGATGCACATCCATCTGCGCTGTCCTTACATAGTAGTCGTGGTAAAGCCAGGTAAAGGACCACCCTCCATCCCAGTCGAGATGTCAGCCAATCCATTAGGGCTACTATAGTGATTTATATCACCATGTAGCCTTTTATTACCAAGACTAAGAAGGTTTAACTCCATCAGCCTATCAGGGAAGGATGTGTCCTTTAATCTGAGGGTGCAGTTGACTAGCATGTGACCAGAACTACATACATGGAGATGGTCACACTAGATGGTGGTATGCAGAGCCGCAACTTGGAGTCATCTTTTTATTAATTATTTCTGCACACTGCCTCGAATGAGAATGCTGTTATAGTAAACTCCTAAATGTCATTTTTATTGTGTCATTAACGGTAAAAATGATCTCCAGAGCAATAAGAGGACGTTCAGTGCATGAAGCTCACATGACTAGACATTTCCCATTGTAAGCTGCTCTATTTTGTAAATGTAAAAAAGTGAAGGAGTCTGAAGATTTTCTGAGATCACAGCACTAAGAGCTGCAAGGCAAGAACAAGCAACGACAAACACATTAATCCAACACTGCAAGACCTGGACATAATGAAGGAAGATTAAAAGAATAAGTGGATAAAATGGTTGTCAAGGAATAGATTTCATTTCAACATGACTCATAAAGGGTAATTCTCACCTTTCCAAATGACAATGGCATCACTCAGAACATATTTAGTATTTTTGATCTTGTTTTTGATTCCTTAGATACGACTTTTATTAATATACAAACAGTCAATATTTAGTACAGGATCTTGTGGGTATACTGTAATCCCAAAGCGCTTTACGGTTACACGGCTTTATTATTTCAGGATTTGGCTGACTTATTGCGGGTCACTTCCGAACAGTATTTTTATGCAGAATGCAGTGACTCAGCCAGTGAGGCACACTTTTTAATCCGATAATAATGCACTTTGAGATGGCGTTTCTTATACAGTAATTTGGCTTTTTAAACACTTTTATCTTTAAGGACGAAACGATTTACATGAGCTATGTCGCCCTCTAGCGTCACATACTTTATCAGAAAGAGATGTTTTAACACCGGAGAACACAAGCACGGCGTAACAAACAGATTGAAGCTGCTCATATTTACATTTAGCTTGAATCTTATTCGGACTTCTGATCTGCTTCCTGTAGGTGTTTACATGTTTCTACATAATCAAAACCAACTAGACTCTTTCTTACAGAATAAAAAAAATCTTTTAGAATTATCAGGTGGGGTTTCCTCTCATCAAAGACAAGCGCGTTTGACTCATTGGAGAATACGGGCCCCAGCATGGGGACGTGAGTGAGTGGGCTCTCCGTTTCCTGCTATTAGGTCCGGCCAACCGCAACAATTTGACAATGCAGTGGTATTTACAGATAGTCCGGGGTCTTTCTCTTTCTGTTTTTAAACGTTTTTTTATTGTTAACCTTCTGTAAAAAGCTAAATATCCCTCTTGGGACAAATGTAGTTTCATCTATCTGTGTATTTTTGATAAACTAGTGAAATAACTGTCAACAAAAGACAGACCAAAACAAAATCAGTTAAATATGTGTGTGTGTGTCCAACTGAAATAACGTTGTTTTGAACGTGGCTCACTACAGCCTGCTGTGCCTTTAACGCCTTTCTATCGTTCTTTTCTCATTCTTTGAGCATTTTGAAAATGAAGCCCCCAAAATATTGCTAGTTATAAGTATATCGGGTACAATGTCCTCAGTATATGGCTCTCCGTCTGCACGCATTTGCTTGTTCCCAGTACTAAAGCACTCCTTTAAACTTACAGCGTTGCCCTGTTGTCTGTGAGGGGCAAAACGGGCCATAAATCATGTTAATCAAATATTTTTGTCCGTAATCTAATTATTTACCTGTTCAGACTTTTGGTTTATGAGTACTGTCGGTTTGCATGCTTGCTTCATTAGTTTGCGTGCATACGGAATACCATTTGTGACAGAATTAAATAAAATGGTAATTAAGAAATAATCTCATGCAAAAGTACGGCAATATATATGTCAGTAAATTGTGAAGAAACGTGTAATTAAATAAGCCATCTAATTATTACTGCGGTGGGTTGGCACCCTGCCTGGGATTGGTTCCTGCCTTGTGCCCTGTGTTGGCTGGGATTGGCTCCAGCAGACCCCCGTGACCCTGTGTTCGGATTCAGCGGGTTGGAAAATGGATGGATGGATAGATGTAATTATTATGAAATACAAAGTCATGATTTTTTCATTTTTAATTTTACACTATGACTTTATCGCACAGCACATTCCCAAATAGTTATTTTAGTGCCAGTGCTATTTATTTCCCAATGCCTCTTTTCATGATGATTTTGTCATAAAATAATAACATTGTATTTCAAGAAGATTTTTGGAGTGAGTTGGATGAAGTGATGAACAGTGTGCCCAAGGAACAGAAAGTGGTGATTGGAGCGGATTTCAATGGACATGTTGAAATCCTCTGAAGGGAACAGAGGAGAGGAGGAGGTGATGGGTGGGTATGGTGTCAAGGAGAGGAATGAAGAAGGTCAGAGGATAGTGGATTTTGCCAAAAGGATGGACATGGCTGTGGTGAATACGCATTTTAAGAAGAGGGAGGAGCATAGGGTTAAGTGCAAGAGTGGAGGAAGATGCACACAGGTAGATTACATCCTATGCAGAAGAGTTGATCTGAAGGAGATTGAAGACTGCAAAGTGGTGGCAGGGGAAAGTGTAGTTAAGCAGCATATGATGGTGGTCTGTAGGATGACGTTGGAGATCAAGAAGAGGAAGAGAGTGAGGGCAGAGCAAAGGATCAAATGGTGGAAGTTGAAAAAGGAAGACTGCAAGGTTGAATTTAGGGAGAAGGTGAGACAGGCACTGGGTGGTTGTAAAGAGTTACCAGACAGCTGGTAAACTACAGCAGATGTAGTAAGGGTGACAGCAAGAAGGGTGCTTGGCATGACATCTGGACAGAGGAAGGAGAAAATGGAAACCTGGTAGTGGAATGAGGAAATACAGGAGAGTACACAGAGGAAGAGGATGGCAAAGAAGAAGTGGATAGTCAGAGATACAGAAAGTAGACAAGAGTACAAGGAGATAAGGTGCAAGGTGAAGAGAGAGGTGGCAAACGCTAAAGAAAAGGTGTATGCTGAGTTGTACGAGAGGTTGGACACTAAGGAAGGAGAAAAGGACCTGTACCAATTGGCTAGACAGAGGGACCGAGCTGGAATAGATGTGCAGCAGGTTAGGGTGATAAAGGATAAAGATGGAAATGTACTCACAAGCGAGGAGAGTGTGTTGAGCAGATGGAAAGAGTACTTTGAGAGGCTGATGAATGAAGAGAATGAGAGATAGAAGAGGTTGGATGATGTGGAGATAATGAATCAGGAAGTGCAATGGATTAGCAAGGAGGAAGTAAGGACAGCTATGAAGAGGATGAAAAATGGAAAGGCCGTTGGTCCAGATGACATACCTGTGGAAGCATGGAGGTGTTTATTAGAGATTGCAGTGGAGTTTTTAACCAGATTGTTTAATGGAATCTTGGAAAGTGAGAGAATGCCTGAGGAGTGGAGAAGAAGTGTACTGGTGCCAATATTTAAGAATATGGGGGATGTGCAGGACTGCAGTACCTAAAGGGGGATCAAATTGATGAGCCACAGCATGAAGTTATGGGAAAGAGTAGTGGAAGCTAGGTTATGAAGTGAGGTGATGATTAGTGAGCAGCAGTATGGTTTCATGCCAAGAAAGAGCACCACAGATGTGATGTTAGCTCTGAGGATGTTGATGGAGAAGTTTAGAGAAGGCCAGAAGGAGTTGCATTGTGTCTTTGTGGACCTTGAGAAAGCATATGACAGGGGGCCTCAAGAGGAGTTGTGGTATTGTATGAGGAAGTCGGGAGTGGTAGAGAAGTATGTAAGAGTTGTACATGATATGTACAAGGGAGGTGTGACAGTGGTTAGGTCTGAGATAGGAGTGACAGATGCATTCAAGTTGGAGGTGGGATTACATCAGGGATCGGCTCCGAGCCCTTTCTTATTTGCAACGGTGATGGACAGGTCAACAGATGAGATTAGACAGGAGTGCCCGTGGACTATGATGTTTGCTGATGACATTGTGATCTGTAGCGATAGTAGGGAGCAGGTTGAGGAGACCCTGGAGAGGTGGAGATATGCTCTAGAGAGGAGAGGAATGAAGGTTAGTAGGAACAAGACAGAATACATGTGTGTAATTGAGAGGGAGGTCAGTGGAATGGTGAGGATGCAGGGAGTAGAGTTGGAAAAAGTGGATGAGTTTAAATACTTGGGATCAACAGTACAGAGTAATGGGGATTGTGGAAGAGAGGTGAAAAAGAGAGTGCAGGCAGGGTGGAATGGGTGGAGACGAGTGTTAGGAGTAATTTGTGACAGATGGGTATCAGCAAGAGTAAAAGGGAAGGTCTACAGGACGGTAGTGAGACCAGCTATGTTATATGGGTTGGAGACAGCGGCACTGACCAGAAAGCAGGAGACAGAGCTGGAGGTAGCAGAGTTAAAGATGCTAAGATTTGCATTGGGTTTGATGAGGATGGACAGGATTAGAAATGAATACATTAGAGGGTCAGCTCAAGTTGGACGGTTGGGAGACAAAGTCAGAGAGGCGAGATCGCGTTGGTTTGGACATGTGCAGAGGAGAGATGCTGAGTATATTAGGAGAAGGATGCTAAGGATAGAGCTTACAAGGAAGAGGAAAAGAGGAAGACCTAAGAGGAGGTTTATGGATGTGGTGAGGGAGGACATGCAGGTGATGGGTGTAACAGAACAAGATGCAGAGGATAGAAAGATATGGAAGAAGATGATCCGCTGTGGCAACCCCTAACAGGAGAAGCCGAAAGAAGAAGAAGAAGAAGAAACATTTCATAATGAATGTCTTTTCATAATTATTAGATGACTTTTATTTAATTGTACTTTCTATTTTTCACAACTCATTGACTCATTTACAGTATATATATCTCTTGTGAGAAGCAGCCCGGACACAGACAGACGGACATCGTTATGTCACCCAACACACGTTTATTCTATACAATTTTTACAGTTCTTAATGCACAAACCCAGTGCCTCCAGCACCAATCCCCCCAAAGTCCAGGCCTTTCTCTACAGTGCCTGCTTCCTTCAGGCCGCCTCCACTCCTCTCCAACACGACTCTCATCCACATCCACCTGACTCCAGTCATCGTTTGCAGGGAGGCGGCCCCTTTTATACATGCCCGGATGGGCTCCAGGTGCTTCCCGACACTCCTCCGCAGATACTCCCCTGTGTGGCGGAAGTGCCGGCTGTGCTCCCGGAAGCCCTCCGGGTGTCCCCAGTCTTCTTCCCCCCAGCACTTCCGGGTGTGGTGGAAGTGCTGAGGTCCAGGGCTCTCCAGGCACTGGGGCGCCCCCTGGTGGTGACCACGGGCCCCTACAGGGTTGAGCTTCCCAGCTCTGAACCCGTGGCCCCCAAAGGAACCAGGGCGGTTGCCCCCTCGTGGTCCAGAGGAGGCATGAGCCCTCCTCCTGTCCTCCTGGGCGTCCCGGCTGGGTGCTACCCCCAGCTGCGTGCCACACTCTCTAGTATATTACGTTTCCCATCGTGTCCATGTCAGTCAGCCTTGACCACTCCCCTCCACAACGCTCACCCAATCATTACTCCTACTGTTCACATCCTTTCTCTGTCCCACCCCGTGACTCTCTCAGTGCTGCTAACTCGCCCTTTAATGGTTATAATGGCATGGCAGAAAAGCAAATTATCGCAATCTAAGATATTCGATTGCAATAGGAAAAAAGCGTCAAGAGCTGATAATGTACGTCAAAAGAAGAAAACGAACAAAAAAGAGCTGCATATAATAAAAATCAAGAACAAAGAGAATCGTCCAGTAGCCCTCTTCTTCTTCTTTCGGCTGCTACCCATCACTTCCTCGTCTCCTCTGTTCCCTTCACCAACATGTCCATTGAAATCCGCTCCAATCACCACTTTCTGTCCCTTGGGTACACTGTTCATCACTTCATCCAACTCACTCCAAAAATCTTCTTTCTCATCCATTGCACAACCAACTTGCGGTGCATATGCACTAACAACATTCTTCATCACACCTCCAATTTCCAGCTTCATAATCATTACTCTGTCTGACACTCTTTTCTCCTCCAAAACACTCTTGACATACTGTTCATTCAGAATAACTCCTACTCCATTTCTCCTCCTATCCACACCATGAAAGAACAATTTGAATCCACCTCCAATCCACCTTGCCTTACTCCCCTTCCATTTAGTTTCTTGCACACACAATATATCAACCTTCCTTCTCTCCATCATATCTACTAACTCTCTCCCCTTACCAGTCATACTGCCAACATTCAAAGTTCCTACCCTCAGTTTCACTCTCTTTACCTTCCTCCTCTCCTCCTGCCTCCGGACAAGTCTCCCCCCTCTTCTTCTCCATCTCCTTCTTCGGCCAACAGTAGCCCAATTTCCGCCACCACCCTGTTGGCTAACAATACTGGTGGCGGTCGTTGTTAACCCAGGGCTTGACCGATTCAGTATGGAAATTTGTATTGTCTGCATATTGACTTGGCAAAATTTTACACCGGATGCCCATCCTGACGTAACCCTCCCCATTTATCCGGGCTTGGGACCAGCACAAAGAAACACACTGGTTTGTGCATCCCCTGTGGCTGGGTTAGAATCATCCAGTAGCCAAAAAAAATGCAAAAAAGCACCATACTGAATTCTTTTTTACATTATATATTTGTTTGTAAGATTAGCAGTATGCATGGTTAGCACTGCTGTTTTCAAGAATTTGGGGTTCAAATTATGTCCCCAGTCTTTATCCATTTGGAGTTTCAACATTCTTCCAATGTTACCACCTTCGAAATCCCCAAAAGATGGGCATGTTAGGGCAACTGATGATTTTAAGCTGACTCAGTTGTGTGCCTGAGTGGAGCTTATGGTGGACTGATGTATTGAATGATTGGCGTTCCATCCAGGTGTTGTGATAAAGCAACAGCAAATTGGGTAAGTAAGCCTTCAAGCACTACCACCCAGAGCAGTACTGCACTTGAGTCTAACTCCAGAACAGGGCTCACCCCAGGCAACCAGACCCCAAACTCAACAGAGAGGCTTCTAGGCCTGCTCAGGCCCAAAATTGGACTCAGGGTTTTTTAAAGTTCAAAGAACTTAAAAATGCCCTTCAAGGGAGAGGATAAGAGAAAATAAGGTCAATCATGAATCTTTGTAAATGAAAAATGTATTTATATGAACAAAAGTAGCACAATAATGGCAAAATGAGAAAAAAGCGTCATATCTAAAAAAAAAAAGCCCCAAGCAAACAAGTCTAGACCGGTAAACAAAAACAAGCAAAAGTTTCCAATAACTAGAACATTCAGACAGTACTTAGTAATGACAGAGCTGACTCTCCAGTAATCAATCAGTGCATTTACATGCACTTGGTCATTCACAGAAACCCGGTTTTAGTAGTTTTATAAACCCTTTTTCCAGTTACAGAAACTGGGATAACAGACACTGGTTCCTATACGAGTAACCTGGTAACTGGGCCATGTAAACTCCTAATCGGGTTACAGTTATGAATTTTGTAGTCTGCACATGTCTGTTGCACTCTGTTAGCCTGCACTAGTCAGCTGTGCCGTCAGCAAACTTCACAATGATGTCAGATCTTCTATCAGCTACGTGTGGAAGATGGTGCAAGTGTCCCCAAAGGTAACTTTTCTGTGTCAAATGCTCGGATGATTGCATTATTCCCTCTCCTAACTGAAATAACCCATCTCAAAATTTCAGAAATCACTAAATTTGTATTAATGAGCTTTATGTACCAGGTTAAGCTCAGCAGGTAAATCTCAAGAGCGGTGTTGGGGGTAACACATTAAAAGTAACATGTAACGTGTTCAGGAATGCCTTTAACTTAACCTGACATTCTGCCCCTTCTTTCAGTTCATCTCTCTGTCCAGATGCTCAGGATAATTTGTGTCTGTGTGTGTTATATCACAAATTATGTTGTTTGTTCAGGCTGTTCTTCTAGTATTGAATTCAGTATTTTACTCTGGTTTATTGTCTTTTATTCCATTTAATGCATTGTATATCCTGTATTTATCTGTTTTGGTGTTCTGTGCAGAAAATATACAGTATCTATCCAATGTTATATACACACTGCTGTTCTTTGTGAGACTCTGTGAAGCACCTTGAGCATGGGAAAGCTTCTATATAAATATAATGTATTATTATTTTTATTATTATTATTACTCGACTAGGAACACACTTGCTTTAGCATAAACAACACACAAGTGTCTTCAGATATAACTTTAACCTATAGGCTGACACACCTTGATCCCTGAGAATAACCTAGACACATGGATGCTGAAACAGCTTTATGGTGTCCTGGGTATAACCTAAGCCCAAAGGGTAACACACCTTGCTCACTGACAGTAACCCAGACACATGGGGCTGATACACTTTGGTTAATCCCACATGCCAACCAATAAGTGTATGGTCTTCTGTTGGGATGTCTCCCTCAGCCCTGCTAACCCTGCAGGAAAGAAAATGGAAGATCTCCCCCCATCAGGTGGCCTGTATCTACCTTATTACTTCAATCATTCAAAATGTACAAAGTATAGAAATTTAAAATCAAAGCAGTATTTGTTAAAATAGAGTGATAGCAAATGAACTAAGAGAAATAAATGATAGAGAATGTCAATGCTAGTAAAGTCTGGATATAAAGCTCTAATAAAAATACACCCTTGCTTCAAAGTCACAAAGCTTAAATAATTCTTTCTATAAAGATAAAGGTAACATCTGTGTTGGAGAAGGAGCATTGCTAAGCAGCTTTTAAATTCAGCTGTTGGGGTGATGTATGGATGGCATCCTTGACATTGTGGCCTTGCCCAAGATGCCCCTTTAATGGAGAGACAGCCTATCCATAACCTTTAATCCCACCGCATGCTAGAGGGAAATCCCCCCTGGCATGGCATGTAACAGTGCCATGTGTTTGGAGCATGGAAGCTCAACCCTGCTGGGGCCTGTGGCCACCGCAAGGGGGCACCTGGACAGCTGCCAAGTCCTTAATTGCAGCACTTCTGCCACACCCAGAAGTGCTGCCAGAACAGGATCAACAAGCACCTGCCTTATAAAAGGAGCCAGCAGCCACAACTCTGGGAATCAGAGTCAGGTGGGAATAGACAAAGCTTGCCAGGAGGAGTGGAGGAGTGGAGGAAGGAGAGAAGAGAAAGAAGAGATTGGTATTGTGTTGTGTTGTGACTGTGTTGTGCTTGTGGGAAATGGGAGAAGGCGTTTCCCAAGAGGGAAAAAGAAATAAAAAATGTGTGCCTTGAACTTGTGTCCCAAGCCTGTCTGTGTCGAGTTTGGTTGGCAGTGTGCCCCCTGGTGGTCCACAACATCTAGGTAAATGGAATAACTGATGGAATGGAGTCTCTCTCTGATGACCTGTCGTCTCTCCTTTTCATTTTTAATGCCAAGAGGCATGCATGGGGGCCATAAAACATGGTGTTATGTACAGATAACTGGCTACTCTGATGATGGGCAGCTCTGCCTAAAAGCTTTCATCACAAAAGTATGTGACAAATGCTTCATCTAGTCAAGGCTGCTTTATCTGGTTTTTTTTTCTCTATTTTCCCTGGGAAAATAAAAGCTGTCATCTAACATTTGAGTTTTGGAACATCTAGTCATTCTAATCTAAAATCACAATGTAAATAACAATGAAAGAAAATATGCATAGGTTTGGAAAGGAAATTTTACAAAAATCATGGAATTAAAACATTGTCACTCACAGTGCCACTGCAGGGTTTCACAGCTCTGCTTTGTGTCCAGAGTGTTCAGCTACAGTTCATCACAGTCCATCTGAGCACAACACGAGGCAGACTGCAGCTTGATTTTAATATAGCACCTGCAGTCCTTAACTGATGATTGCCCACTCAATAAAACAAAGTGGTTACTGTCACGTTTAACCAAATAATAAAATAGACTTCAACACGGTCTGCTCAGTTGGCTGGGAAATACAATGAACTATCTGAGAGTTAGCAGCGTTTAAGGCACTTTATGAATCGATAAACACGAAGTTACAGTTGCCATTTTAGGTTATCTGTACTGCAAGTGTTTAAAAAATAGTGAGTTGAATAATTAACACTAACATGAAGTTACTCTGGGGCTGCACGGTGGCGCAGTGGTAGCGCTGCTGCCTCGCAGTTAGGAGACCCGGGTTCGCTTCCCGGGTCCTCCATGTGTGGAGTTTGCATGTTCTCCCCGTGTCTGTGTGGGTTTCCTCCGGGGGCTCCGGTTTCCTCCCACAGTCCAAAGACATGCAGGTTAGGTGGATTGGCGATTCTAAATGGGCCCGTTTGTGTGTGTCCTGCAGTGGGTTGGCATCCAGCAGACCCCCATGACCCTATATTCAGATTCAGCGGGTTGGAAAATGGATGGATGGATGGATGGATGAAGTTACTCTGAATTTTATTCATATACTAGCCATGGCCCTCTGGCTCCACCCGCGTAGAAGTGAAAAAGGACAGTGGGGAGGGCCCACTCCTCACGTCACGCTTCACCCTCCCCTCGGCCCACAGCCTGTGTCTTGGATTAACACGAATATATCGTTCGGTCAAGCAAACTATGATACTTAGCATGATGAGAGAACTCGCAAAATCAACTGGAATGTTCAAGCAAATTATAGAGAAACCAGTAACAACGCGAATACACTTTACTTGAGCATTCATAGTTTTCATCCTCTTTCTCTGTACGTTTAGCATTCGTTTCCTCAGAATTTGATGCGCTTGCTGCTTCCTAAACAGCTCATCTTTTTTCCACCCTAGCGGCCCGCTTCTTCTCTTCTTTCGTCTGCATCTTTTCACTTTAAAACTGATTAATTCAATGTTTGTGTTGAAATTACTTAGTACGTTTTCTTTAATTCTTCACTTAAGCTGGCACTTAAGACTTCAATCTGCCTCAAGAATGATTTAAGATATGAAGAGGTAGGGGAAGTGACGGCAAAGGTGTTGGGGAATGAGAACGGCGCCCGTACACATGCGCTGCACGGCCGCCCTGATGCCTGCTACCAATAATTGATTCTACAATAAAATAAAATTTAAATAAAAAGAGGAATAACCTTGGAGGTCAATAATCACCCCAAAAGCAGATAGTAGACACATATAATATATGTGTACCAAATTTCTGGTAAATAAGTCAAATGGTTTGCGAGCTACATACAGGTGATTTAAAATCCTGGACAGACAAACGGACAGTCAAGGTAGAGTATTATATGAGTAGAAATCTGATCTAAATTTCTTAAGTAGTTCTCTCGTTCGCTAGCTAAGTGGATGTAAGATACACCCCAAGGCTGGCGTGAGAGTGAGGAGGGCCCTGCCCCCCTCCCCTCCCCTCGGCCTGCTGTTTGTCTCTCAGATTCGTGCAAATAAATCGGTAACGCAAGCGAACTATGATACTTAGCGCGATGAGAGAAGTCATAAAATCAACCAGAATGTTCAAGCAAATTCTTGAAAAAAAAAACCCATCTAAATCCGTTAAATAGTTCTCTCATGAAAAGCAGGCAGACAGACAGACAGACAGACATTGGATTTTATATATATAGAGATACAACAATATTAATGTATCATGTAGCTTTACAAATAAGGTTTATTCTAAACAATAAAAGTATTATATTACAATAAAGGTATTATACATGTTCTCATGGGCCCAAAACAGCATGAGTTTACAAATGTCTCTCCATCCATGAAAGTGAAAGTGTGGTGGTCTGATACTTGGAAAGTTGTTAAAGTGAAACTGTTTTAGAAACACAATAAGAGAAATCTAATCAGATGGGAGCAGAATTCAACAAAACAGAAATCCTGCCAGTGTGGCACTGCTAGACTTCCCTACCATTTTATATAAGAGGAACTGGAAATGTAATATAATTCCATTTGAAATTAACAGCTCAATTTCAATAGACTATACGGACTGGAAAAGAATTTAGATAGTTAATTGTGATTTTAAAATATTCCCTGTATTAGCTGTTACCAATATTTATATGTTATTCAGATTATACTGAGTCTCTCAATGCAACTTCAAATACTGCCACAGCTTGGGCTTGCCTCTATGTTTTTTCATAATTTCTTTCATGGAGTGTCATTAAGGCTTTGTGTGCACATTTGATGTTTTTGTGAACAGCTATCTTGTTTCTTAGTGCGTTTTGCTGACTAGCTTTGTCTGTGCCACTATAGGAGACAGTCCACTTCACACCACAGCTTAAGTCCTTAGCTAGTCTTTGTTTTCTTTACTTAATAATGTTACACAACCTCCAGACTCTTTACCATCTCACCTTTACTCAACTGCTTTCTGTAATTCTCTTATGTCTTTTTTCAATGAGAAAATCCAAAAGATACATCAGCACCTTGGTCCAGATCCTCTCTGTATTCCTTCTGAACTACACTCGCCTATTCACTCTTTCTCTTCTTTCCAGCTTCCCACTTCCTCTGAAATCTCAGATCTCATCTGCAAATCCAAGTTATCTACTTGTCAGCTGGACCCCCTGCCTACAGTTCTGGTTAAAGCCTGCCTCCCCTCTCTAGTCCCTCTCATTTCTGCCATCATTCACTCTTCTCTTACTACTGGTATTATTCACTCATCTTTTTAAAACTGCTGCTATAACCCCAATACTAAAAAAACCTGGTGCTGATCCTACTAATTTCAATAATTTTCGCCCCATTTCTAACTTGCCCTTTATCTCCAAAATTCTTGAAAAAATAGTAGCTATCCAACTTCACACCCACTTATCTCATAATAATCTATATGAAAAGTTCCAGTCTGGTTTTCGCTCCCTTCATAGTACAGAAACGGCACTTGTTAAAATTACCAATGACCTCCTTATGGCTGCTGATTCTGGTCTAATCACTGTTCTCATCCTCCTTGATCTGAGTGCGGCCTTTGATACTATTTGTCATACCACTCTCCTTAATAGATTATCTTTGATTGGCATTACCCACACTTCATTTGATTGGTTTAGATCCTACCTCTCAGGCCGCACTTAGTTCATACAGCTTAAAACCTTCACATCCCAACCCACCGCTGTTACTTCTGGTGTGACCCAGGGCTCTGTCCTGGGGCCTCTTTTTTTTATTATTTACCTTCTTCCCCTTGGCAATATTTTTTGCAAATATAACATTAATTTTCACTGTTATGCTGATGACACCCAGCTCTACCTTGCTGGTAAACCCACCTCCTCTTTTCCACCACCCTCGCTTATTGACTGCATTTCTGAAATTAAATCCTGGTTTTCTTCGAATTTTCTTAAATTAAACAGTGACAAAACTGAGGTTCTCCTCATTGGTTCAAAATCATCATTATCCAAAACCAATAATCTTTCTCTTATTATTGATAACTCTGTTGTTTCCCCATCATCTCAGGTCAAGAGTCTGGGTGTCATCCTCGACAGTACTCTATCTTTCCAATCTCACATTAATAACATCACCCGGTCTGCTTACTTTCACCTACGTAATATTAATCGCATTCGCCCCTCCCTCACTCCTCATACCACTGCCATTCTTGTTCATAGTCTTGTCACTTCTCGACTGGACTACTGCAATTCACTCCTCTTTGGTCTCCCTAATAAATCTCTTCATAAGCTTCAGTTAGTCCAGAATTCTGCAGCACGTATCATCATTCGAACCCCATCTATTCACAATATTACTCTGGTCTTGCAGCAGCTTCATTGGCTCCCAATCAAGTTTCATATTGATTTTAAGATTCTGCTATTAACATTTAAGGCCATCCATAACCTCGCCCCTCCATATCTGTCTGACCTTCTTCATGTTGCCATTCCATCCCGTAACCTTAGATCCTCTTCCTCCACCCATCTGACCGTCCCTCCCGCCCGTCTAACCACCATGGGGAGCAGAGCTTTCAGCTGTTCTGCTCCCAAGCTCTGGAATTCATTACCTGCAGATCTCCGAAATATCAAATCATATTCATCCTTCAAATGTAAACTTAAAACACATCTGTTTAAAATGGCTTTTTCTTTTTCCTCCTGATTATAGTGGTTTTGTTTGGTTTTAATTTTTAGATTTTCTGATGTTTTAAGTTGTTTATAATTGTGTCTTTTATTTATTTATTTATTGTTTGTTCGGTGTCCTTGAGTTCTCTGAAAGGCGCCTTGTATAAATAAAATGTATTATTATTATTATTAGTTGATGGGCCCAAGCAATATCACCGAGTTGCAGTACAAACTATCTGCCTTGTAAGATGTAGGCATCATGAAAAGCACACATCTGCTAGTGCTTTTTGTCTTAAGAACCTCCTCTGACTGATAGTGTTTGATATTATTTTTTTCTTTATTTCGTTTGCACATTAACTTGTTAACTTGTGTGATAGAAACAGGCACTCGGAAACTGTCAATGCTGTGGTCTTCATGGGTGATGCTGTTTGAGTCAACCTACAAAGCTCTCAATTGCTGCGGCTCTCTCTTGTGTGGCTTTGCACTGTACACTTATAACATAATCAGACATTCTGAAACCCACATAATCCAACTCAGGGTTATGGTGGGGGTGGGGGGGTCGGGAAGGTGCTCAGGGCCTTTCCTGATAGCACTGGACGTAAGGCAGGAAATGGCCATGCAAAGGGAAGTCCTTCACAGAGCCCACTCACACTAGGGACAGTTTGGAATCGCCAGTGAAACTAACCTGTGTGTCTACAGGGACATGTGAGCCTGAATGTAACATGTCAGAGCCGTCTGTAACAACTACATATAATTTATAGAGTGTCTTGCATGGTGAGTGCGGTATAAAGTGAGGAGCCTGAATAATTAGCATTGTCAGCTACTCAGACATTAATGTCCATAACCGTTTTGTGTTGTGCTGTAAATATCTAATGTAAATATGCTTGCACATATAGTGCCTTACTCAGTGAGCACAAAAGAAACCATTAAGCAATCAGTCATGTGAGCAGTTTGTGTGATTTGCTTTTTCAGAAATGAGTGGGGCTGTTTATTTTGGACTGTCGGTCACTCTGCCCATTAGACATTTTAGTAAGACCATCACAAGGAACTGTAGTTAAATAGTTTGGATTCTCAGCTAAATTAAGCTTTTTACATTAAATGACAGCAATGCAAAGTTCACCCATAAAGCCAATGTGTTGATGATCACAGAAAAAAGAAAAGGACTAAAAGCACAAAGTACAGTATGGCTGTTTGAGGGCAAAGACTGGCCTGCGCCACAATAAAGTGGCACCTGGACACAGTAGATGTATGTGTCCTGACCTTGGGTTGTCATGGTAATAGACTGTGGCCAGGGACAAGCATGAGGTGGGCATGAAGAAAATATCCACTGCTGATGTGTGTGAAAAAGTATGTGCCCCTTCCTAATATCCTCTGTTTGTGCATATTTTACACAATGAATGGTCTCAGACCTTTAGACAACATGCAGTGTTAGAGAAAGAGAACTGAGTTAATCTTAATTCAAAGAACAAAGTTATCCAAGTCCCCTTTCACAAATGCGAAAAAGCAGGTGTCTCCATAATTCTAATACTTGGTTGCAGCACCTTTAGCAGCAATAACTGCAACTATCCATCCATCCATTTTCCAACCCGCTGAATCCAAACACAGGGTCACGGGGGTCTGCTGGAGCCAATCCCAGCCAACACAGGGCACAAGGCAGGAACCAATCCCGGGCAGGGTGCCAACCCACCGCAGGACACACACAAACACACCCACACACCAAGCACACACTAGGGCCAATTTAGAATCGCCAATCCACCTAACCTGCATGTCTTTGGAACGTGGGAGGAAACCGGAGCGCCCGGAGGAAACCCACGCAGACACGGGGAGAACATGCAAACTCCATGCAGGGAGGACCCGGGAATCGAACCCAGGTCCCCAGGTGTCCCAACTGCGAGGCAGCAGCGCTACCCACTGCGCCACCGTGCCACCCCAACTGCAACTAAATACTTCCTATAATTTGATATCAGTCTTTTACATTGCTGCTGAGGGATCTCATCCCACTCTTTGCTGAACTGCTTTAATTCGGACACACTCGTACATTTGCGAACTTGAGCTGCTCCATTCAGGTCCTGCGGCAGCAGCTCTAAAGTCAGGACTTCAGTTCACCTGACTAGACTTTAATTTTGTTTCTTCAGAAACTTTCAAAACATTCCAATATACATCAATAAATCATTTTTTAAGAAGTTAGACTCAATCATAACCTTATTTATATGGAATTCAAAACATCCACGTATCCAAAGGGCGATCCAACAAAGACTTAAGGCAGAAGGTGGCATAGCTCTTCCTGACTTTCAGTTTTATTACTGGGTGATAAATATATGAGCTATAAAAACCTGGACATGGACACAAATAGATGAACATACACAGGCTTGGTCTGCAATAGAAATAAAATACTGCAGCACTTCTTTATATTCCTTGCTTTGTACCCCAATAAATACAAATCATCGCCAATATACTAACAACCCAATTGTGCTTCACTCACTCAGAATATGGAACCAATGTAGGAAGTATTTTAAGATAGAGAAGCTTTTATCTGTGGCACCTCTGCACGAGAATCACCTTTTTCCACCCTCTCAAATGTACACAGTTTTTAATGTCTGGAAAACATTTGGGATTAAATCACTTACAGATAATAATAATAATAGATTTTATTTATTCGTCCCCTTCTAAACACTCAAGGACACCGAACAATAGATGAAACACACATTATAAACAAAACTAAAATACAAAATTTAAAATCAGACAGAGCAATTGTAGTCAAAGGGAAAAAGCAGACTTAAACAAATGAGTTTTAAGTTTAGATTTGAAAAGTAAGAATGATTCAATATTTCTAAGCTCAGATGGTAGTGAGTTCCAGAGCTGGGGAGCAGAGCAACTGAATGTTCTGCTCCCAATGGTGGTAAGACAGACAAAGGGGACAGTCAGGTGGATGGATGAAGAGGATCTAAGGGTATGGGAGGGAATGGCAACATGGAGGAGGTCAGACAGATATGGAGGGGCAAGGTTGTGGATAGCCTTAAAAGTTAACAGAAGAATTTTGAATTGAATGCGGAACTTATCTGTACATAGACAACGTCTTCACATCCCACGAACAATTACACTCAAAATTTAACTTTCTAGCAACACATTTTTTCCACTACCTCCAAATTAGAAACTTTGTTAAACAAACACCCAATTTTCCTCACTTCCCACTTACCTCTATGCTGGAAAAAATATTGATCAGTCTCGAGGACTCAGACAGCATTTCTGTAATATATAAAAGTATTTTACAGCCCCTTCCTAGAGTACAGTGGGAAAAGGATCTCTCACTCAACATCTCAGAAAAGGAGTGGAAGGCAGCCACACACAGAATCCACTTGAACACCATATGTGCAAAGCAAGCAATTATTCAACTTAAAATCTTATATCGAGCACATCTGTCTCATTTTAAACTGTCCAAAATGTTTCCAGGGCAAGATCCAACCTGTGAACATTGCTATCAAGTTCTAGCCTTATTGAGTCACATGTTCTGGGTGTGCACCAAATTAACATCATTCTGGACCAGAATTTTTAAATGCCTATCAGACAGCCTTGATGTCACTATCTATCCCTCCTAATTCATTAACAGCTGTGTTTGAGGTACTTCCAGATGGGCTTAAAGTGGAAAAGGACAAACAAATTGTAATTGCTTTTACTTCACTATTGGCACGTAGACTTATTTTGCAGCTTGCTTTAACATTAACTCATGTGGAGATGTGGGGAAATGTATAAATCTGTATAATACCACATGCTCTACAAGGGCATTCAAAGTTTGGTGCAAATTTGAGAAATACTTGGTTGTGACTTACACAAATCATCTCTATTGGAATGTTATCACCACTTTCATTGCCTGATAGTGCATGGCTTCTCCACGTAGTGGGAGCAATCTCGCCACAAGATATGTTACGAATATGATTCCATTTCTGTCATACTGATATCTTTTTAGAAATTCATTACTTTCCAGCATTTCTAAAACATTCCACCTTTTCCAGGATATGTGGCAGATTTCATGCATGAATGTTATCTTCTGCAAGTTAGCAGTTCATTAGTTCTCCTAAATACCAGTGAAGTTAGGAGTAGTTGATAAATTTAGTCCTACACTTGGGAGTAAGACTAAAAAGCATTTTAAGTCATTCTTAGATTCTCCATCCATTTAGGACTGTTTTCTTACTTGGAGACACTTGATAAATGTGGGCACTGAAGCCATTCTTTGTGACAAATATACAAAAAAACAGAGGATACCAGGAAAGGAGCAGCACTGTATGTAGGGTGATATATCACCATCACAATGCTCTCAGCAAAGCAATCTTCCTATATTTTATACAATGTATTTTTCAGTGAGCACCAGACAAGCTGGTTAAGTTTGCAGTTGATATCAAGATAGGTGGATTGGCAGATAATTTGGAATCTGTTAAATCATCACAGAGAGACTTGGACAGCATACAGGCTTGGGAAGATTTGTGGCAGATAAAATTTAATGTTAGTAAATGTAAAGTATTACATGTAGGAAGTAGAAATGTTAGGTTTGAATATACAGGGGGAGGTCTGGAAATTGAAAGATCACCTTAAGAGAAGGATTTAAGAGTCGTAGTGGACTCGACACAATCAACATCCAGACAGTGTTCAGAAGCCATTTAAAGGGCTAACAGCATGTCAGGTTATATAGCACCCTGATGCGTAGAGAAAGGAGTTCATGGAGGTTCTGCTCAAGCTTTATAACGCACTGGTGAGGCCTCATCTGGAGTACTGTGTGCAGTTTTGGTATCCAGGCTACAAAAAGGACATAGCAGCATTAGAAAAGGTCCAGAGAAGAGCAACTAGCCTGATTCCACGGCTACAGGGAATGAGTTATGAGGAAAGATTAAAAGAGCTGAGCCTTTTCACCAAAAGAAGATTAAGTGTTGACATGATTAAAGTGTTTAAAATTATGAAGGGATTTAGTAGACTGGATCAAGACTGTTATTTTAAAATGAGTTCATCAAGAATATAGAGACACAGTTGGAAACTTGTTAAGGGTAAATTTCGCACAAACATTTGGAAGTTTTCCTTTACAAAGAGAACACATGGTAGACAGTAAGACTTTATGGACTTTCAAAACTAGACTTGATATTTTCTTAGAAGAATTAAGTGGATGGGACTGGCAAGCTTTGTTGAGCCTAGTGGCATGTTCTCATCTAGATTGGTCTAATGTTCTAATTTATTTATAATCTATATTACACATAGTGCACTATACATTAACAAAGAAATCACAGAGTCTTTATTTTACACAGAGCTTTGAACCAGGAGGCATTTGTCAAAAGAAACAAGATTAAAATACAAAGCAAAAAACCAAGCATTCATCTGTTTTCTAACTCACCCCTCTTAGGCAGCTACAGAAGCACGGGGCACAAAGTGGGCACCAAACCTTCACAGACTGCAGTAGTAATAGGTTTGTCAGTCAGCTCCACTCAATATGAGGTCTTCACTTAACTGAACAAGCACAATCATTGAGTTATGGGAGGAAGAGGCCACATGAACATTGGGAGAACATGCAACCTCCATACCAAAGACAGGGGATTCAAACGTATCTGTATGGCAGAAGTGTCAATGGTGGCAACAAAAGGTAACAAATTATTACTTTAAGAAGTGGTGACTTCTACATCCATTATATCTGTGAACTTCAATGGTGTTTACATCATAAGAAATGGTGTAAGAGGACAGTTTGAAAAATGGCATAACAGTCTCAAAACCAATTAATTCAGTTGTTATATGTTAAGGAGAGGAATGGCGTGAAAGTAATAAGATCTTGTCCTAAGTGGAATGTAACAGTATAACAAAGTAATTTGGTTTTTAATTTTACTTAAGCTTAAGTTACTTTACTAAGTTTACAGTTTACTTTTGTATAATAATTGTCCTCATTACTCAGAACAGTTACAGTATGTTAAATGATCTCTGGAGATTTCATCTGCAAAACTCATTACCACAACACTTACTACTTCATTGGTTTTGCTAGTATGAATGTAAGTCAGTGATAGCACTACTGCCTAGCAACAAGGAGACCGGGATTCAATTCCCAGGTGATTCCTGCCTAGCATTTGAATGTTCTCCCCATGTTTGTGTGAATTTCCTCTGGGCTCTCCAGTTTCCCCCACAGTCCAAAGATTTGGAGGTTAGATGGATTGGCAAAACTAAATTGGCCCTGTGATGGTCTGACACCCGATGCTTGCTGGGATTGGCTCCAGCTTTTCTGCGACCTTGATCTGTTTAAGTTGGTGTAGTAAATGGGCAGATAGTTGAACCCAAGTTGCGCAAAAGACCACTGGCCATCAGGCAAAAAGTAATCTTTTTCAAATGATATAGACATAGGATCAATCGATTGATCTTTATTCATCAAAAGACACATTCTGAAACAAACAGGGCTGGCATTAAAACGGAGATTCGGAAATGGGCCTTTCAGAAATTCACATTGAAATGAAAAAAAGACAGTCTTTAAAAAAAAGAGTACATTTTGAATTAAAACCTACACTAAATTTTAATGTAACCTATCTAAATGCATTGTTAAACCACTAAAACAGACTTACTGTTGCTTTTTCTAGATGACTGCTGATGAAATAGTGTACACCTTGACTACAACCCCTCTCCTCTTCCTGGAATTCCCATTATACGAACCAATCCAGCTGTGGTGCAGATTGAATGTCATTACCCCAGGTGAGGTTCTGTCCCAAAAGCTTGCTGGAATCTGTATTTGGTATAATGGAATTGAAGAGAATTGCTCATGCTATGACCACTTTGGGGAAATGCAGGTCTGCCTCTTGCTAACTGCTTTTTCTTCCTGCTAGGCAGCACAATGTCAGCAGTAATGCACTGAATCCTACTTGGGTCCCATATACCTCCACCATGTCTGCTCAGGATATTCTGGGATTCTCTCTCATCATAATGAACAGTAAGGCATTCATGTTGCATGTAAATCCCATTTTTTGGGGTCTGAATTGCATTCCATGTCTGCTGAACCCCTTTGACAATATGGTCTAAGGTAATGCTATCTCTACAGGTGACTGGTTCTTCCAACACCTTCTATCTAGGTGACCTCATCAGTCTTCAGGCATCGGTTGACAGCACTAACCATGTGCCTCTGCGGCTCTTTGTGGACAACTGTGTGGCTTCATCAGCTTCAAATGGTTCTGCCCCAACATATGCCTTCATTGGCAATCATGGGTGAGGAATCTAAAACTGCTGCTTGCAAGAGGAACATCTACCTTGGAGCAAATCTGATCTTATACCTGTTTTGCAGGTGTCTTACTGACAGCAAAGTGACCAACTCCAATTCCCAGTTCATAACTCCCAGAGTTGCTCCATCTACCCTCCAGTTTGTACTTGATGCCTTTAGGTTCTATGGTGTAGCTACAAGCTCGGTGAGTTGGCTCAATGTAGCAGTGGTGACATGGGGAACATCTCTACATCAGTAGTTTTTTAAATGGATGAAACTTTTTCTACATAAAGGTTGGTTTCTTGTATGTTCTCAGATCTTCATTACCTGTCGTCTGAAGGTGACTTTAGCTTCCCAGAATATAGATTCCTTGAATAAGGCTTGCTCCTATGTAACTGGACAGAGCCAGTAAGTTTCTGCTGGATTAACTAATTTTAAACCATAGCAGCACCTGGTTCTCACAGACCTGCTTTCCTAAAGGTGGACATCTGTAGATGGCAGTGACCCGGTATGTAGCTGCTGCGATACCGGTTGCACTACTGGCCTCCGCAGAAGGCAATGGAACATTGGCAAATCAAGGCAGAAGAGGAGTGGTAGGTGCCTAGTGCGAATGGCCTTTGCAGAAGGCTCATTGTAAAATATATCTAAAAGCAAATCTGTCTTGCTAGCTCAAGCCATGCCAGCTGAATGGGAGAAGACCCTTGAAGTGGGCCCCCTACACCTGAATGGGAAGTCTCCACCTGCAGTGTCTGACCATCTCTCTGTGACAGAAGAGAGTCCATCAGGTAAGGACTTGGCATGATGCGCAAATTACTATTCTGATTTGAACTAAAGCAAAAAAAACCTGGAGTAGATGGTTCTGTGTGAAGCGCCTCTCTGGGTCAATATAACTTGCCATCAAGGGCTACTCTTCAGTGGGCTGAAGGCCTGCACCTGTGTAGTACTGCTCACTGCTTTTCCTTTTTACAGGCTCCTTTATGCTGGTCCTGGGTTCGGTGCTGGCTGTATTGGCTCTGGCATGTTCTGCTTTTCTTCTGTTCCTTTTGTACCAGAAACCTCAAATTTCTAATTAAACTCTGTAGGAAAAAGTGATTTGGCTCTGCTTTTAATTGGTTTGTAGGGGTGGTAAAGTACAGTGTAACAAACCTGTTAATCTCCTCCCTCCCATCATAAAAGGACTGCTTGCCTTTTGTGGCCCTAATTTGAAAATCCTGTAACTGCATAGCTGTAGTTTTCATAGGTGGTCTTGCTAGTGACAATTCAACCCCAGCTCTAGTCTTAGTGACATCCCTAGTTGTAATTTTGTCTTGTGCTGTTTGTATAGCCCTCCCTTCAGTCACTGTCCCCAGTGGCCACTTCCCAATCCCTGCAATGGTGCACAAACTCGTCAACTGCTGGGTGGTCTTCCCTCCCTCTTCGGTCATGCAGCCAGTGTTGGGCACATCAGCAGGGTTTGGGGGTGCTGTCCCAGCAGGTGACACAACCGGGATGTTAAGTGATTGTGCTGGTCAGTGCAGCAGATGTGCTCAAAGCTAGTCCTGCTGTAGGCAAGCAGGCAAACCTCCTAGAGTGGAGATGCAAATGTAGCGGTTTCATGCTGGTTTTTACTGAACTGGCACTGCAAAATCATTCTAGATCTCGGCTTTGAGGCTCTCCAGTCACTGCCACTTCACAACATCGGCCCTGCATTCTCATAGCTCACTTGGAGTCGGTCAGTGGCAACTACATTTGTCAGCAGCTTCATGAGCCTGATGCTCTGCTGGGGTCAGCCCACTGACAAAGTGGTGGTGGTGCGGCCCAGGTGTCAGACTCTCGGCTTTCTCCATCCATGAACTGCTCGTGCCAACAGCACTACAGGTTAGTTCTGGAGCTCTTCAGACCTACAATTTGTGTGGTCTTTGGGTTTTGGTAGACTTCTGCTGTGAAGCTTGCAGTATGGGGATGAAAAGATTAAAATTCACATGAATTTCAAAACCAAATCAACTATCTGTTAGTGGCTCTACAGCTCCAGGACTAAATTGTGGAAAATCGAGCCCCTCCTACTGACATTCACAATTTGCATATTGAACTTTAGAACTCTGAGCAGCAGCTGGTGCCAGTGCTTATTTGCATTTTACTTTGGTTTTTTGCTGCTTTAGGTTTAGCCTGAAATTACCGGGGGGGGGGCCTTGCAGAAAATATTACTCAATCCCCCCCCCCCATATGAGTAATCAAATTAGTGATTAAAATCCTACTTGGTTGCACATATTGTGGAAACGTAATCATTCGGGGAACTGTTAGTTTGGCATCCATTCATTATCGGAAAGAGGCCTTTTGTTGAGTGTCACCATTACCCGTTTATTAGATAACACAACTCTGCTTTGGTTTTAAGCGCAGTATTGATGGCCTAGGGTTTTAACTGCATAGACTTAGCCTGCTGAATAATCTCAATCCACACTAGTGGAGGAAATAACTAGTGTTTGATTTAGAACAGTAATTTTTAACCAGTTTGTGTCCTGGAAGGTTTCAAGGTTCATTTCGGGTGGAAAAAGCTTGGAGTTGCAGTGGACTGGTCACTGCCCCTCTAGATGTGAACAAGTTGGCTGCTGTACTGGTAGGTCATCTAGTCTGCATGAGCTATAATATAAAATTGGGAAATTGTAGTCCAACTTGAACACCAACTCATCTGGAGTATAGTGTGCAGCTTTGATCTCCAGATGCAAAAAGACCGCTGCACTTAAGTGCAGAAAAGCAAAATTATTGATCTAGTATGAGGAGTTCAGTCCCTACAGATTAATCAAATGGAGTGAATTTGTTTCATTAAAGGATATTGGTACAGTAGGTCTCTGGTGCTTAAATAAGGGGGGCACAGTAACTTAGCTTTTTATTTTAAAAAGCTAAATGTATGGAATGCTTTACTAAGTACTGTGGCAGACAGTAGGACTTACTGTAAGTTTGACTTTTCCTGAATTTATGAATCCAGGACTGTCTGTATGAATGAGGACCTGTAAATGCTCATCTAGAGCAGAAACCTGGGGGATTCCCCACCCCTGTCGAGAGGCCATGATTTACAAACACTTGGACTCAATGTGACGGGGCTCCCCCTGCCATATCCTAGTGATGATTGGGCTTAACATCTGCTGATCTACAGGAGTTAATGGTCTTCAAAATTGCAGGGGGCCCTCTATGCTCAAATTTTAGTAACACTGTCCATCTCAATCTCTGAGTGCTTTTGCTTTTTTTGTCACATTTAAAAAAAAAAAAAAAATCTTCAATCTATGCAATAATCCATGCTGCAGTCACTTTAGTCTGGCCAAGCCACAGACGCCTCTGTCCTCTCTGGTATTTAATACATTTTATTAAAGTTTATAAGGAATTCAACAGGCTTTTTTGGGGACTGAAAGGAGCCTAACTAATTGTTTTTTACCCAGTTTAGTTATTCAGCATTTGTAAGACTGCATATACACAAAATCCCACTGAACATACTGCAAGTCATTAATGTAGATTGTTAATTACACAGCACAGGGCCTTATTTTCCAACGATTAGAGTATAAATTTCAAAATCCGTTCCATAGCATTTATTTTGGACAAGATTGGAAAGGAGTCTTCCTCCTAATCCATTATAACTGGAGACCACCATTTCAATTGAGATTAGCAACACAATACAGCTAACCAGTGGTAGGGACAGGAGCTGAGCTACTCTTAGCTGCCAAGGACCCACAAACAAGTGGTCCAGCATTTACAGCAAGCTGACCTGGCAATATGTGAATTTAAGACATAAAATGTTGGCTTTTGTAAGCATGTATCTGTCATGGATCTCAAGTTGGTTGACGGTCAGGTGACGGTGTGCAGATAAGAGGTGAATACTTTACAGCACTTCACACATTTGCCTACCTTCCTTGGATTCCTGTCAAGCAGGGGGTGGCTTTAAAGATTGTTTGTGTTCAAATCCTTATGTGGGTCTGCTCTAGCCAATCTTGCTGACCTCCTTGTCCCTTCCCATCCACCAGGTTGTTCAGATCCTAGTGATGGGAAAATGAAGCCTCATGAAGCTTTGAGGCTTTCTATTTGTGCTGAAAAAGATTTGAAGCCTTAGCCCCAGTCTGAACAGCGACATCTGGTGATTAACTGAGGTTAAGGCAAGCTCTCAAGCGCAGGTGAAGCAGCACTCACCGTTTCAGCCTCATGTCAGCAGTAAAAGGTCAGAAAAGTGTGTTCATTTGATTCTGCTAAAGTCCTCGTCTATACTATTTAACTTTTGAACGGCGTTTTCTGAGGTTAGTCATCTGTCACCAAATCTCTCTCTCCTCACAACCCAACATTGTTGAATGAGAGTGATGCGTTTTATTATAGTCTACCTGTTAATTTAGCACCAAAGCTGTCAAACCAATGAAGTGCGCTGTGAAGCACTGTTGACATTCGAAGCTTCAAACATCATGGGGTCACGTGGCAGCGGTGTTTTGACTCGAGCTCCGACACAGTAATTCGACTCGCTACGCTTCAGACTGACTGACACAAGATTCGGCACTTCAGTATCCTTTTCCCATCTCCATCAGATCCTCTAATCAGTCATTGCTGTCTGTTCCACACACACACACACTTGAAGCTGTGAGGTCATCAAGGTAGTGGGTCCTCGGCTAAGGAACAGCCTGCCCCTCTCACCATCAGTTCCCACAACTGATTTAATTTAAATCAGTTAACTTTTATTCATGTGTTTTATGTTGCATTGACTGTGTTGCTTAACTTTGCAGTTTTAACTGTTTTTCTTTTCTAAACGTATCTCTATCATTATGGCTGTCAGTGCTCAGGCATTGCTTTTAGCACTATGTTGCTTTTACCTTTTTATCCTTTAATGTGTTGTGCTTTTTACTTTTTTTTTTTTCTTATTGCTGTAAATCACTTTGGTCAATTTTTAGTTGTTTTAAAAGTACCATATAGAAAAGGAGGGAGGTCAAAGTGGAGGTGGATGGATAAAGTAAAAAGATTTGAAGAAAAAGGGCCTGACTGGCAAGTAGGTGCAGGACACAGCTGTTTTGAGAACAATGAACATGCACATTGAACCTACAAAAAAGTGGGAAAAGATAGAGGAAGAAGAACAGATAAAGAAATGAAAATGACTGAATTAATAAGGGTAAAAAACAAGCCCATTCCAATTAAAACCATGCCTTTAAAAACCTGGATAACACATTTTTATCACAGTTAAATACTGACTTAATTTGTCCATTTTACTTTCCAGGTAAATATGCTACATCACTCTGATTAGTGTTTATTAACTCAGGAACAGAACTGAATCATTCACTTTGTACTAATTTTAGAATAAATAAATGAATGAATCATTCTGACCCATGAATGTTGTTAACTTAACCAGGGGACACCAGAATGAACAAACTTGAATTAGCATGTTGGATTTGTGGACACAACAAGCTGGTTTTATTCTGTTTGAATGTCAGTACTTATAAAGTAAACCATCAGCAAAACTGAGCAGATTTGACCGCAACTTTCACCTACAAGCTTTGTCATTGACAACACCAGCAGCTGCCTTATTCAAGCCAGAAGTTCTTATGTGTGTTTGTTTTTATTTTTCTTGAGCTTCTGTAAAGTTTTAACTTCTCTTGTGAATAAATAAAGTATATACATACTGTAAATTTGACTTGACTTCACATGGGGAGAGGTCATCAGCTGAATCTCCCAGGGGGTCTGTACTGGGACCATTGCTTCTTCAAAAATTATATTAATGACATTGATTCTGATGTAGTTGGTAAACTTGTGAAATGTGTAGATGATGCCAAACTTGGAAGGATAGCAGATACTGAGGTGGCAGCAAAAACAATTCAGGAAGATCTGGAAAATGCAGTCTAATATAGAAAAGTGCAAAGTGCTACATGTGTGCAAAAAGGAACATCAATTATTATTAGACGATGGGAGACACAGTCCTGCAGGAGGTGACCTCTGCAAAGGATTTAGGGTTTTATGTTGACACATTTTCATCATCTAAGCAATGTGCAGAATCAGTTTAGAGGGCAAAAAAAAGGTTAGGTTATATCATACAAGGGGGCTCCGCCCCCTGCTCGCTTTGCTCGCCTACCCCCGGCGTTGGGTATCCTGAAATACATTAGTCGACCCAAGCAGCACATTATTCCTAACTTCGCTCCGCAGTAGTGCCACTCACAATATGGCGGTGACACCTGTGCCTTCACTCCGCAGTAGTGCCACTCACAATATGGCGCTGACGCCTGCGCCTTCCGTACTTTATGGACCCGTGGGGCCTCCATAGCCTCTTCCGTTTGAATCTGGGCTGCAGCGCAGAGTCCTCTTTTTTGTGTGGCTGTCGGTAGTCGTTAGCCATGGGCGCGTTGTTGCTTCATTTCTCATTCACGTCAGTTGAGCTCTTTCACTTTTGGGCCGTGACTCCTTCGTGCGCGGTGGATACAACTTCGCGTGCGGTTTATGAGATGCGCGCTGTACGCGCCTGCGCAGTATGTCTCATGGGCCCATGGCCGTGTACCTGTGTCCATGCCATCCGGTTTACCATTCTCGGTTAGTAATATGGATTAACTCTTGAATATAAATAAAGGAATGTTCTGCTCAAATTATGTAAAGCTTTAGTAAGACCACATCTGGACTGTTATGTGCAGTTCTGGTAACCACTCTACAAGAACGACATTGCAGCTGTGCGGAGAGCAAAAAGGAGCATCCCAGGACTTCAGGACATGTCCTACTGTGACAGACTCAGAGAATTAAACCTGTTTAGTCTCAAGCAGAGGAGACAGCATGGGAATCTCATCCAGCTCTTCAAAATCCTAAAATGCACTCATAAAGTAGACAGTTTAAGGGTGAATCACATAACTCAAGGACATCAGTGAAAATTAAGGGTAAGTATATTTAGGAGTGAAGCCAAGAAGTACTTCTTTATGCAGATAGCTGGGGGAATCCGAGAGACATAGCTGAAGTAGAAACCTGGACGGCCTTTAAGAAGAATGTGGATGAGATATTGCGACAGCTTAGCTATTAGATA
Organism: Erpetoichthys calabaricus; assembly: GCF_900747795.2. Classification (NCBI taxonomy): domain Eukaryota; kingdom Metazoa; phylum Chordata; class Cladistia; order Polypteriformes; family Polypteridae; genus Erpetoichthys; species Erpetoichthys calabaricus. The sequence continues at coordinate 277,640,207 of NC_041396.2, read as the reverse complement.
AACAAACAAGCCTGTTGAACCAAATGGTCTCTGCTCACTTGTTAGATTTTTATGTTCATATAGACAATCATGAGGGAAGTATAGACATTGTCAAAGTATAATACAAAGTATAATACAACCCTCATCCAATGAAAGTTAAAGGAATGAAGACATCATTGAGGGATCCAACAGGTTAATTGAAAGCAAATCCACTGCATAACCACAGACATCTGGATGCAGATCATCAGAATGAGTACCAGACTATAACAGCCAATTTCTATAATGAGTGTTTCTGTTTTATTGGCAGATACTTCATTATAAATAATTTTGCCTTTTTAATGACTCACTAGGGAAAGGACAACAATATGGATTACCGTAAGAAAATGAAAGAGGCTGCAAGCAATTAATTACTGAGGTGTGCCATGGAATCTGTTTAATTTACACATTGTTATATTCCAGAAATATGTCGTTCTTTATTATCAGACAATAGATCTACAAACATACTATCATAACATATTGTATATACTGTAGATATCAGAAATGACAATGCACATTGTTTCTAATCGTTGTGCTGGTAGTCTAAAAGCTTTAAGTAGTAAGTAAGCTCTCACTTTCATAACATTTTCAAGGTAATAGTTAATCCTAAAGGGTCTTAAAGTATAGATAGAAGGCCACTGAAGAACACTAAAGTCAGTCATGTCCATGAAACCAGTTTAAGATGACATGAAGCATTATAAAGCTTGAGCATAACCTCCTTGGGCTTGTACTCCACCCATCAGGGCGCTATATAACCTAACATTCTGTTAGCCTTCTTACACTGGATTAGATTCAACTTTATTGTCATTGTACAGGTACAACAAAATTCAGTTTAGCGTCTAACCAGAAAGTGCAAATAGTAGAGAAAGGTACAATAGACAGTGGGCGCAAATAGTACATTAAAGTGCAATAAACAGTGAGGTGCAATAAGGCAGCATACAGTTGAGAATATTAAACATATACAGTATAAAAGAATGACCTGTGTGTATGGAGCAGTCTACTCTGCGCACGCTCAACCACAGCCACTAGATGGCGCCTGATTGCATGCACCTCACTTCTCACTATGCAAGACCTGTGTGCAGCAACGGCATCATGATAATGACATAGATGAAAAGACACAACGTCTAAACCACTGTTTCCCAAAGTGGTCTATACGGACCCCCAGGGGTCGATTTTGACTTGCAGGGGGTCTATGTCAGTGAGAAAAAAAATTGGGGGTGCACGAGATGTAAATGGTGGTCCACGTGAGCGGACACAACATGTAAGAATTTTACTAGGTTCTGATTTGTTTCGTTCCAAATCCAAATATTTACTTGCATTTTGTGTCTTTTCAATAAAGGTATGAATAAAAATTGCACATGTTTTTCTTTTTTTACAATTGTCCACTCTACAAAAAACCCTATGAAAGTAAGCAGCACTGTGTCAGTTGCCAAAAACACATTTGAAGTTAATAAGTTTAGGAAAATTCAATATTAGTCAGGCAGGGGGTCTATGAAAAACAAAAAAATTGGTAAGTGGTCTACGGGGCAAAAAAGTTTGGGAACCTCTGGTCTAAACGAAGCAAATGCCGTGGCTCAACAACATGCAAGCGAAACACCTCAGCAATGGAGGGCAAAGTTTGAAGTTTTCACTAAAGACATTGTCTGTCTGAAGGTATTTTCTTGAGACAAAGATTAATAAGACTCATATGCCAGCGGTACGGTTAAGATGTGGTATCACCAGTATCTTTTTATGAAAGCCAGTGGGGTACCAAGCACAGTTGGGTCTACATCGTCTTCCCTGGGTAATTCTTATGAGTTAGCTTACACCTCTTCAAGTTCACGAATATAGAAAAACTGCTAAGGAGTCTTCAGGTTTTTTTTTTGTCCTGAAAAGCACAAGCAGCTAGTATATATACAGTATGTGATATTTGAATTTACAGGTAGTAGTATATACAAGGAAGACTATATAGATATGAATACTGATCAGTAGTACAAATACATGGTATGAATAAATATAGATATATGAAATATTTTATATAGAGAATAGATAAATGTAAACGTGAAAATATACAGAGTACAGTCAGAAGTTATTGTTATTATTATAAAGGTCAGCTATTGAGTGGTAAGGGTTGAGAGTTCAGAATGGTGATGGTGTTATGAAAGAAACTGTTCCTGAGCCTGCTGGTATGGGACCGAAGCCCCTGTAGCACTTCTCAGATGGGAGGATTGTAAACAGTCCATAATTTGCGTGTGAGACATCGTTGATGATACTGCGATCCCACCACAGATACGGCAAATGCTGCAGGTCAGCAATAGTTAGCAATGGGATGCCAATGATGTGCTGGGGGGTTTTCACCATCCACTGCAGGGCCTTCTTGTCAGCTACAGAGCAGTTGCCATACCACCACATAATGAAGTTTGTCAATACGCTCTCGACAGTGCAATAGTTAAAGTTCAACAGAATCTGAGGAGACAGAGAGACTTTCTTTAGCCTCCTCAGAAAGTAAAGTCATTGTTGCTCTTTTTAAACCAGACTGGAAATGTTTATTGTCCAAGAAAAGTCCTCAGAGATGTGGACACCTAGGAATTTGAACCTGGAAACACACTTTACCTAAGCCCTATTTACTGTATATAGAAGTGAGTGTGTCTGCTACTTTTAGTTTTCTGGTAGTCTACAATTAACTCTTTAGAGCATTAACCATCAAGACGTTTTCCATCAACGATCTTATTAGTGATAGGAAAATTGATTTTATTGCATTAAATGAAACGTGGTTTAGCTCTGATGGCGCCGCTGTTTTAATCGAATCTGCACCTCCGAATTACAGCTTTGGTCATGCGGATCGCCAAGGTAAGAAAGGCGGCGGTTTAGAAAACGTTTACTTGAGCCGGTTAAAGTGTAAAGATGTCCGTTTTGGCAAATTCAAGTCCTTTGAGTATCTTGCTGCTGTTATTCATGAAGTTTCTCAGTTTCTAGTATTATCCATGTATAGACCTCCTAAATACAACACGTCTTTCTTTGAGGAATTCTCAGACTTGGTATCAATTATAATTACGAACTATGACGCACTCCTAATAGTTGGTGACTTTAACTTTCATATCGATAATCAGTGTGACCCAAAAGTAAAAGAATTTATGAACCTCCTGGACTCATTTGATTTGAGACAGCACATTAGTCAGCCTACACACAAAGCAGGTCATACGTTAGACTTAGTAATTACTAAAGGACTAAAAGTTGATGTGAAGCAGATCATTGATATTGGTCTATCAGACCATTTTCTTTTACTATTTAATATAGAAATAATGATCGAAAATATTCACAAGAAGCATATTGTTTAAAAATGTTTCTTTGATTCATCAGCAGCTTCAAAATTTACAAACATTCTAAGCAACCAGTCCATTTGTAGTGCTAACTACAAAAGCGAGGATAATGTAAATAGTAAGGTGGAAAATTTTAATACTAAGGTGAGAGCTGCTGCTGACAGCCGCACCTGAAAAGACAGTTACAAAATCTTCTAGCATTGTTATACCATGGAAGACCCAAAGAGTATCTGATTTAAAGAGAACATGCCGGAGAGCTGAGCATAAATGGAGAAAAACTAAACCAACTATCCACTATGAGATATTGAAGGTTAAAATAACAGAATACAACAACATAGTCTGTCTTGAGAGACGCTGCTATTTCTCTAGAATTATAAATAACAATACTAGTAATCCCAGAGTCTTATTCTTTACGATTGATTGTCTGCTAAACCCAGGTCACTCAATGGAATGCCTCCAAAATACTTCCTGTGAAACTTGTGAGGCTATTGCTGTATTTTTTAATCAAAAAATTAATGATATTAGAAACAATATAGTACATCTCCCCAACACTGATCCTCCTAAACCCCAGTACTCCATTATAAACAAATTAAATTCTTTAACGAGGATAGATTTACCTGATTTATATAAAATAATTTCTCAACTGAGACCCTCCACCTGCGTCCTAGACCCAATACCCAATACGGGGGTCTTCCCAGACTGTCTTAAGACTGCTGCAGTTAAACACCTACTCAAGAAAAATAATCTTGACTCCTCTGCTTTTGAAAATTTTAGACCTATCTCTAACTTGCCTTTATTAAGTAAAATTCTAGAGAAGGCAGTCATTATGCAGCTAAATGACCACCTCAATAAACCTGCTATTCTTGATAAGTGTCAGTCACGTTTCAGAACAAATCACAGTACAGAAACTGCACTTGTTAAAGTAGTAAATGACTTGCGAGTAAATGCAGACAGAGGCCATTTATCTATTCTCATCCTCTTAGACCTGAGTGCCGCATTTGATACCATTGATCACAATATTCTCAGAAATCGCCTTAGTCAATGTGTGGGCCTCTCTGGCAGTGTCTTAAATTGGTTTGAATCCTATCTGGCAGGTAGAAAATTCCTTGTTAGTTGTGGTAATTACAACTCAAAGACACATGATATCCTATATGGTGTTCCACAAGGCTCTATCCTGGGTCTGCTGCTCTTTTCGATTTACATGCTTCCATTAGGTCAGATTATCTCGGGGCATAACGTGAGCTACAACAGCTATGCTGATGACACCCAACTGTAATTATCAATAGCGCCTGACGACCCCGACTCTCTTGGCTCACTTACCCAATGTCTTACTTGTGTTTCTGAATGGATGAGTAGTAATTTTCTCAAACTAAATAAAGAGAAAACTGAAATTTTAGTGATTGGCAATAATGGATATAATGAGGTTATTAGAAATAAACTTGATGCATTAGGATTAAAAGTCAAGACGGAGGTAAAGAATTTAGGGGTAACTGTTGACTGTGACCTCAATTTTAAATCACATATTAATCAGATCACTAGGACAGCATTTTTTCACTTAAGAAATATAGCAAAAGTTAGACCTCTTATATCATTGAAAGATGCTGAGAAATTAATTCACGCTTTTGTTTTCAGTCGACTGGATTACTGTAACGCACTCCTCTCAGAACCACCCAAAAAAGACATAAATTGATTGCAACGAGTGCAGAATGCAGCTGCTAGAATCTTAACTAGGAAAAGAAAATCCAAACACATTTCTCCAGTTTTGATGTCACTACATTGGTTACCTGTGTCATTCAGAATTGACTTTAAAATACTGCTTATGGTTTATAAAGCCTTAAATAATCTTGCTCCATCTTATATTTCGGAATGTCTGACACCTTACACTCCAAATTGTAACCTTAGATCTTCAAATGAGTGTCTGCTTAAAATTCCAAGAGCTAACCTTAAAAGAAGTGGTGAGGCGGCCTTCTGCTGTTATGCACCTAAAATCTGGAATAGCTTACTGATAGAAATTCACCAGGCTAATACAGTGGAGCACTTTAAAACACTGCTGAAAACACATTACTTTAACATGGCTTTCTCATAGCTTCATTTTAGTTTAATCCTGATGCTCTGTATATTCAATTAATTATTATTATTATTCATGGTGGCTCCAAAATCCGTACTAACCACTACTCTCTCTTCTGCTCTTTTTCTGGTTTTCTGTGGTGGCGATGTGCACCACCACCACCTAATCAAAGCACCGTGATGTCCCTACACTGATGGATTAAAGACCAGAAGTCAAGTGACCGTCATCATCAAGTCCTTCCATGAGAACCCTGAATACAATGAGGACTGATTGATGTCATTTATGTTAGGTAGAATGCCTAGAGGGGGCTGGGCGGTCTCATGGCCTGGAACCCCTGAAGATTTTATTTTTTTTCCAGCCGTCTGGAGTTTTTTTGTTTTTTCTGTTCTCCCTGGCCATTGGACCTTACTTTTATTCTATGTTAATTAGTGTTCTCTTATTTTAATTCTTATTTTGTCTTTGTTTCTCTTTCTTCATCATGTAAAGCACTTTGAGCTACATTATTTGTATGAAAATGTGCTATATAATTATATGTTGTTGTTGTTGTAGTCTTATTGGTGGTGAGGGTGAGGTTATTGTCAGCACATCATGTTGCCAGGTGCTGAAGCCACTCTCTGTAGGGTGGCTCGTCATTGTCATTGATCAGTCCTATTATCGTGGCATCGTCTACAAACTTTATGATGGAGTTGGAGTCATATAAAGGGATGCAGTCATGAGTGAAGAGGGTGTAAAGGAATGGGCTGGCTCCACTATGTTTTTAGAATGTTAGAATGCTCATGAAAAACACGAGCAGGCAAGTTTTTTTCCAGTCTTCAACTATTTTTGTGAGTTTGTACCTACTGCAGCCTCCACTTTCTGTTCTTGGCTAACAGGAATGGAACCCAACATGGTATACTGATGTTGTAGCCCATCCGCCTCAAGGTTGTATAGAGCAGTTATTTGAGTTACTGTAGCCTTTCTGTCAGTTCGAACTAGTCTGGCTGTTCTCCTGCGTCCTCTCTTTTTGACAAAGTCTTTCCTTCTGCAAAAAGAATGGTCACAAGGTGTTTTTTTGTTTTTTTTCCACATTTCGAGTAAACTCTAGACAGTTGTGTGTGAAAATTGCAGGAGATCAACAGTTACAGAAATATTCAGTCATACCAACATTCATGACATGGTTGAAATCACTGAGATCACATTTTTTCTCCATTCTAGTATTTGTAGTGAACATTAACTGAAGCTCCTGACCTGCATCTGCATGATTTTACACACTGCACTGCTGCCACATGACTAGCTGATTAGATAATTACTCAGCAGGTGTACTGGTGTTCCTATTTTTTTGCTCAGTGAGTGTATATCAGAATAACTAAAACAACTTGGGATAACTAAAAACGTAACTCATGAGATATAATATTAAAAAGAAAAGTTTAAACCATCCCATAAGATTTTCTTTCAGAACGGGAATTTCATGAATTCCAGAGAATAGTGTAGGTGCATACCGCCTGACTCCCTTGGTGGAATTTTCAAACCACAACGTTACACTAACTCCATCTTTGCTGTTTAGTCTAGTACGGCCTGTGTTACTGAGCTCGATTTCCCCTTATCTTCTTTTGCAGAACTGAAATAATCCCGGTTTGTCGAATTAAACGAGGTTCGCTGTGTGGAATGCCACCAGTATCTTGTTCTTATAATTTCAAACAAAAAAAAAATAATTCTAGGAACTACAAATTCCGGCATGCAGCGGTCTCGTAACGCTAGTAACCCCGGAAAAGAATGGTCACATGCACGAGTCCCTGTCACACGGAGAAACAGTACCACCGGAAGTGCGCTGTTTTAAAAAGTAAGTCGCAAAAGTGAACGATAGTAGCATTTGATTAAAAGGACAGAAAAACGTCAGAAAAGTACGGTTGCTGCTTTTGAAGGCGTCTAGTGTAACCGCGAGTGAGACAACTCTCAAAGTGAAAACGAACGGCTTCAGATCCAGTAGAAAGCAGGTGAGTGCAGTGCTTCTGATTATAAACAAAACATCTCACATACAGCAGGCCATCAGCGCCGATCGACACCAACGGCCGGATGAAGAAAGCGGAGGGGTGTATTGGTGCATATTACTGCGTCCACAGCATATTTCCAAGGTGCGAAGAGAATTGGAGGGAGATTTCTTTGGATTAAATTTTACTTGATGAAAGACCACATAGATGCGATCTCGCTGTAAAAATGAACTGATTTAACTGATCATGAAGTCCAGGGTAAATGGCAGATTTCTTCTATTGAATGTAAAAGTACACCTTTCGTTCACTACCCTTTTCTTTTCTTATTTAAAAAGCATCTTAGAATGCACGCTCAGTTTAAAACGTGCTGCCTTCACACTGCTGTTTTCAAAGCCGACCGCAGGCGTAGTTTTCTTCTCTACAGTTGTGGTACTTCGTTTATGCAGCAGATTTTTTTGTAGTAGAATTTTTTTTATAACGTCTTTCTAAATAAATATACACGAATGTAGTAAGATCGTTCAAATAATAGCCGTCAGCGGCATAACACGTTACCGAATCGTGGTGTTCAAGTAGCGCTGTCGTTTTTTTAATGTTTAGTTACGCGCTAAGCAAGCGAACTGAAGTGTTCAGAAGTATGATATGGGCGTCAACTCTAAACCTTACAGTACAACTAAAGTCAAGTCTTAGTTTCATGCAGCTGACTGCAAGACGCTTTAAATAGAATTGGGATTACAATTCATAATCGAGTGCAGGCGGTGTAGCGTACAGTGTGGTGTGGTGTAGTGTTAGTGGTTAAGGCTTCGGACTTCAAACCCTGAGGCTGAGGGTTCAAATTCCGCAGTTGGCGCTGTGTGACCATGACAAGTCTCTTCTCCTTAGCGTTCTCCATTTGGAAAAACAAAACGAATGCAACCAATTGTATCTCAAATGTTGTAAGTCGCGCCAGGTAATACAGTAAATCATAATAATAAATGTGTATTTAATAATTACAGTAAAATAAAATAGCACATTGAATAAAAACGAATACAACATAGACAGACAAGATAATGAGCGTCACAAAGTTACATTTGCTACAGATTAGCACGTGAAGGCGCCTATTCTTGAGTTAATGAAGGGTGTGTTTAACGAAGGCTCAGCCCCCCAGGTTTGTTTTGCATGACTGACATGCATTTTTAACAAGACGCGCAGTATGTTGTGCGGAAAATGCCCATGTTAAATACATATTATTAGTTTATTTTAAGACTATTCATGTAGACCACACTGCCTCATTGCTAATGGTTGTCAGCTAAAGGAATTTTTAAAATGTCTTCGGTAGGTCCTCCTGGATTTTCACAACCCTTAGTGAGCAGAAGTGGTTGTTGGTTTAAGTTTTTAATGTTATTCTTACTATACAGTATTCAGGTGACCAAGTGTATATGATTCACTGTTAGTCAAAAAAAAAAAAAAAAGCTTTACTGATGACACAAAAATTGTAAACTGGAAAAGGAGTGTCTCTAATCTAAAATTTGGCCTTTCCAAGTAACGGTCTAAATATAATGCACTTGCTTCGGACCTGTAAGCATACAATCCGAATTGCACTTAGGATATGGACACATTGACACATTACAGAGCTTCAGCATCATTTTGTTTCTCTTGTAATTAAAATATTACAAAACGCTGTAATGACAGTTATTTGCCTTTTTAATTACACATTTTATTTGCCTTTTTAATTGCACTTCTCTGCATACTGCTTCAGGGAAGAAAATGCCATCTAATTTATTTTGTATCTGAGTTGCATTAGTAAGTTTTCAGTAGAGTGGTATTGGGACCTTGGTCCTGTTAGATAAGTAAAGGATTGTAATGCAACATTTGACATTGGCACGTTTTCTTTTACATAGCTAATGCTTTAAAGACATATGATCATGTCATTTGAAGTCTGGCTTGTATTCAACGTGGAGAAAAAACTTAAGTAGTTCAGGATAAAGTCTAAAGCTGCCCCCCATGAGTAAAGATGTTTCATTGTTTTGTGCACACTTGTGAAAACCACACTAAACAAAAGCATGAGACAGAAAGGTAAAGGTAAACTGTTAGTGAAACAAGTGCAGAGTATACAGGTGAGAGGTCTCAAAGTACAATTTACCCTTTCTCTCTCTCTCTCTCTCTAAGTTGTTTTTTTTAAAGAGATACAGAAACACAATGTCAAATACTAAAAAACTATGAGGCATGTCAGCCAGAAATGTACATACACAAACATCTAAATTTTATTTTTAATTCTGATAGTTTTTCCTTAAAACATCAGAAATTCAAATCCCAGATTTAAATATAAAAGTGGGAACTGTATCCAAGAAAGAAAAGAGGTAAAGTGCTGAAGAGAAGAAAGTGGAGCAGCAGTGTTTTTCACTTTATTGTTTTTTTCCCCCTTATGTAGAATGTCACATTTTTTTTACTACTGCTTTACTATTTTGAACACTACAGTGTGCTTCGGGTCACCATTGATGGATTTTCTACAACATTTAAGATAGGTAATACACAACCCGTAAAACCACATAGATGCCATCTTTTCAGCTCAGAAATGGAAAGACTTGAGGTGCCCAAGACAAAGAGCAAAAAAGTTTCCAGATGTCACAGTTTTGTACAGATGCCACACATTTTGAACACCGTCATAGATAGATAGATAGATAGATAGATAGATACTTTATTAATCCCAATGGGAAATTCACATTCTTCAGCAGCAGCATACTGATACAATAAATAATATTAAATTAAAGAATGATAATAATACAGGTGAAAAAAAAAAAACAGACAATAACTTTGTATAATGTTAAATGTTAACGTTTACCCCCCCTGGTGGAATTAAAGAGTCGCATAGTTTGGGGGAGGAACGATCTCCTCAGTCTGTCAGTGGAGCAGGACAGTGACAGCAGTCTGTCGCTGAAGCTGCTCTTCTGTCTGGAGATGACATTATTTAGTGGATGCAGTGGATTCTCCATAATTGATAGGAGCCTGCTGAGCGCCCTTCGCTCTGCCACAGATGTTAAACTGTCCAGCTCTATGCCAACAATAGAGCCTGCCTTCCTCACCAGTTTGTCCAGGCGTGAGGCGTCTTTCCTCTTAATGCTGCCTCCCCAGCACACCACTGCGTAGAAGAGGGCGCTCGCCACAACTGTTTGATAGAACATCTGCAGCATCTTATTGCAGATGTTGAAGGAAGCCAGCCTTCTAAGGAAGTATAACCGGCTTTGTCCTTTCTTGCACAGCGCATCAGTATTGGCAGTCCAGTCTAATTTATCATCCAGCTGCACTCCCAGATATTTATAGGTCTGCACCATCTGCACACAGTCACCTTTGATGATCACTGGGTCTATGAGGGGTCTGGGCCTCCTAAAATCCACCACCAGCTCCTTGGTTTTGCTGGTGTTCAGGTGTAGGTGGTTTGAGTCGGACCATTTAACAAAGTCATTGATTAGGTCCCTATACTCCTCCTCCAGCCCATTCCTGATACAGCCCACGATAGCAGTTTCATCAGCGAACTTTTGCACATGGCAGGACTCTGAGTTGTATTGGAAGTCCGATGTATATAGGCTGAACAGGACCGGAGAAAGTACAGTCCCTTGTGGCGCTCCTGTGTTGCTGACCACAATGTCAGACGTGCAGTTCCCAAGACGCACATACTGAGGTCTGTCTTTAAGATAGTCCACGCTCCATGCCACTAGGTATGAATCTAATCCCATCTCTGTCAGCTTGTCCCTAAGGAGCAGAGGTTGGATTGTGTTGAAGGCGCTAGAGAAGTCTAGAAACATAATTCTTACAGCACCACTGCCTCTGTCCAAATGGGAGAGGGATCGGTGTAGCATATAGATGATGGCATCTTCCGCTCCCACCTTCTCCTGATATGCAAACTGCAGAGGGTCAAGGGCGTGTTGAACCTGTGGCCTCAGGTGGTGAAGCAGCAGCCTCTCCATGGTCTTCATCACATGTGATGTCAGAGCAACAGGCCGAAAGTCATTCAGCTCACTAGGACGTGATACCTTTGGGACTGGGGTGATACAAGATGTTTTCCAAAGCCTCGGGACTCTCCCCTGTTCCAGGCTCAGGTTGAAGATGCGCTGTAGAGGACCCCCCAGCTCCGATGCACAGACCTTCAGCAGTCGTGGCGATACTCCATCTGGACCCGCTGCTTTGCTGGCACGAAGTCTCATCAGCTCTCTGCTCACTTGCGCTGTTGTTATTATGGGTGGGGATGTTTTTCCTATGCTGGTATCAGCAGAAGGATGTGTGGAGGGTGCAGTACTCCGAGGTGAGAGTGAGAGTGGGTTAGGGTGGTCAAACCTGTTAAAAAAGTTGTTCATTTGGTTTGCTCTCTTCACGTCTCTCTCAATGGTGGTACCCCGCTTCGAGCTGCAGCCAGTGATGATCTTCATCCCATCCCACACTTCCTTCATGCTGTTATTCTGCAACTTCTGCTCCAGCTTTCTCCTGTACTGCTCCTTCGCCGCCCTGAGTTGGACTCGGAGTTCCTTCTGCACGCGCTTGAGCTCATGCTGATCACCGTCTTTAAAAGCCCTTTTCTTCTGATTCAAAAGGCCCTTGATGTCACTTGTAATCCATGGCTTGTTGTTAGCATAGCAGCGTACTGTTCTTACTGGAACTACAATGTCCATACAGAAGTTGATGTAGTCAGTAGTGCAGTCAACAACTTCCTCAATGTTCTCATTATGAGATCCCTGCAGGATATCCCAGTCTGTAGTTCCAAAAAGTTCTCTCAGAGTATTCTCAGCCTCCGGGGTCCACTTCCTGAATGATCGTGTGGTTGTAGGTAGGACTCTAACTTTTGGTTTATAGTGAGGCTGAAGCTGAACCAGGTTATGATCTCCTTTCCCAAGCGCAGGCAGCGGGGTGACACTGTATGCATCTTTAACGTTTGCATACAGTAAATCAATAGTCTTATTTCCCCGGGTGTTACAGTCCACATACTGGGAAAATGCAGGCAATGTTTTGTCCAGCGTCACATGGTTAAAGTCTCCAGCGATTAGCACAAGCGCCTCAGGGTGCTGCGTTTGTAACTTAGCAACAGCGGAATGGATGATGTCACTCGCTGACTCCACGTCTGCCCGAGGAGGAATATACACGATGACAACAATGACATGTCCAAACTCTCTGGGCAAATAGTAGGGACGTAAACTTACGGCCAACAGTTCGATATCCCTGCAGCAAGTGGAGATTTTGACGTTAACATGTCCAGAGTGACACCACCTTGTATTAACATAGAGAGCGAGTCCTCCTCCTTTGTGCTTACCACAGGCACTTGCATCTCTGTCCGCTCTAACTGTGCTAAACCCGGATAGCTCCACGTTGGCATCTGGAATGGTGTTATTTAGCCACGTTTCGCAGAAACACAACAAACTGCATTCTCTGTAGGTCCTGACATTTTTCACCAGCGCAGCCAGTTCGTCGATCTTATTTGAGATTGAGTTTACATTCCCCAGAATCACAGAAGGCACCGAAGGCTTGAAACGCCACTTTCTCGCAAGCCGCTTCTTTTTTAGCTTAGTGCCGGCTCTGCTGCCACGATACCGCCTTCTTACCTCGTCGGGTAAATATGGAACCACACCGGCACTGGCATTTGTTCTCAGCGCCCGAAGTTGAGTACTTGAATAGGCGAGTCTCGGCGTGTTAAAATCCATGCCCACGTTGTAAAAGTAAGTGTGTCCAGGGAAGGAATCCATATAAAATAAAGTGGTAGGAGTGATCAATAAATAAAAATAGAAAAATAAAAGTAGAAAAGTACACATACATATACAGTCATACACGGAGCTGCTGAAAAGGCTGCCACTCACGCCGGCGCCGTCATGTAGTTCAGGTCAATTTTAACGCACAATATTTCAATATTTGTTGAGCTTCTGTAAAAATTAAAATCTTTCTTTCTTTCCATCACAAACTCCATTTGGGGTATTTCTTGCTTACGTCCCATTAAAATACCCTAAATGTCATATTCTAAAACATTTCTCATCTTAACTTATCTGTAGCAGTGTTGATCCAACAATATAAAATAGGTTCAGGATGAAAAATCTGACATCCGGGGCATCTAAGTAAAATTTTGAAATATCTGTAAAATATACATTTTTTTTAAAATTTTTTTTAAAAATTATTTTTGTTTACTTATGGATTGATAAATTTAATAGAGGCTGTTTTACTTGTCCTGTGAATATGTATTCTCGTTTTTTCTTTCTGCTGCTGTATGCAGTTTCCCCATGGAATTAATAAAGTTAATCTAATCTGATCGAAAAAGGGGTATCAAAATCGGGTCAAAAAAGACCTAGAAGGCACAGCATCAATTCAGGACTTGGAACATTTTGTGAAGGTGAAGCTCTTCATTGCAAATAGAGGCTGCAAATTGGATCCCCTTATTAAATTAATCGCAACAAAATTACACTCTCAGACATTTTAAAAATATAAGGGGTGTGAATGTGAATAGTGAGGCCAACAACACGACTAAGAAGGGGTAGATATCAATGAAGCAAAAGCATCAAAATGATTGTGTTTTAAGTGTGTCTGTAGTACTACGGTAAAAAAGTCATTAAATTGTTAAATACAAGCAATTTACAAATAGCATTTTTTATGTTTTATGGCCATTCGTTATTGTTTGGTTCAACACCAAAGCAGGTTTAAGCTTAAGAAGATACATTTTACTTTAAAATAACATTTACCTTTAGATTCATTCCTTTTTATTATTCTTACCTCAGGCCACTAATGGGCAGCGTTCTCTCAACCAAAGCAGTTGTGCAAGCACACTAACTTTATCTATGTGCAGATATGCTCTAAAAAGAATGATAGCAAATTAAATTGATTTTCAGGAGATAAAGATTAATCGTGCTGCTGTTATCTTATCAAAGAAGGTATAGAAAGCATTAAGTTCCTCTGGTATACAAAACATGGAAGCAGCTGGATTAGGCTTTAGTTTAAACATTACAAATGCTGCTACAGTTCCCTTCATAATGTTTGGGATAAAGACACATTTTTCCTTGATTTACCCTACTGTTCTAGAGTTTAAAAATATAAATCAAGCAAATCAGATGTGATTAAAGTGCACATTGCAGGCCTTCATTTAAGGGAATTTGCATACATTAAAAATGAAGAGAGGTGTGCCAGTACTGTGGCAGCCATTACATGCCTAAGCCATAACACACACACACACCACCATGTTTAATAGGTGAGGTGGTCTGCTTTAGATCCTGGGCTGTTCCTTTCTTGTCTCCACACTTTGCTCTTACCATCACTCTGATAGATATTAATCTTTGTCCATAAGACCTTTTCACAGAACTCTGCAGGCTCTTTTAAGTACTTTTTCACAAACTATAATCTTGCCATCCTGTTTTTGTCGCTAACTAGTGTTTGCATCTTGCAGTGTGTCCTCTGTATTTCTGTTCATGAAGTCATCTGCTGATACTGGTCTGTGACACATACACACCTGCCTCCTGAAGACTGTTTCTAATCTGTCAGACAGGCATTTGGGGCTTTTTCTTTACCATTGTCAGGATTCTTCTTTTATCATAAGGAGGTCTTCCTTGGCCTACCAGTCCTTTTGTGATTACTGAGTTCTGCAGTGTGTTCTTTCTTCGAATAATAATTCAGAGTTGATTTAGATAATTTATAAGGTTTCACTGATGTTTTTAATAGTTTTATTTTTTCAGCCCCATAATGGCTTCTTTGACTTTTCCTTGGCAGAGCTCATGTCCTCGTGTTGAACAATGGCAACCATGGACTCTAAAGGTAGTCTGTAGGTAGAAGCAAGCCTAGGTATCTTATGCCTACACTAATGAAACACACCTGAGTAATCACAAACACCTGTGAAGCCAATTGTCTTCAAACTTATATTCTTTATGTAATGTAGGGCACTGTATATTTCTTTCTTGCATGTTTTCATATCATCAACCTGAAATAAACCTATACAAGCTCTTCATAAATATTGAAATTCACTGATGATCAAGTTTTCTTTACAAAGAATTATATTGATTGCCTTTGTTGGTACACAGTTGTCCACACATTTTTAATTTATCTGGTTACGGCAGTTACATGTACATCCAAATTTGCTGATGAATTTCTAAAAATGTCCAAATTTACAGACCCAAAAGAATCCTGCATTTTTTTCCCTTTGCCTCTTTAGTCCAGTGCTGAACCAAATTTTTAAGGAGATTTAGCTATATCAGAATGAACAAAATTTCCTCAGGTGGAGATGTTTTTTATTCTATATAAATCATAGTATGCCTTTGTACAAATTGTTGGAGAAACATATGTATTGATTCCCAGAGCGAGAATGTTTTCAGAAAATCTTAATTTGACCTGTTTTTATTGTTCCAAACAATGAGAGCACTTAACTGGATCATTTAGAAAGGTCCTCCTCATTAAGGGAATTTGATTTTGCATGAACAAGTTTTTAAAGCTTTGCAAAATTTCAATTCCTAAATATTTCTATGTTACAGTGGAACCTCAATTTGTGATTATAATTAGTTCCGGAAACGTGTTTGTAATCCAAAGCACTTGTATATCAAAGTGAATTTCCTATAAGAAATAATGGAAACTCAGATAATTCATTTCACAACCCACAAATATTTATATAAAAATGATTAATACAAAATCTTCCCTCTAACTAACGGAATCCCCGCTATCTGTTGGCTCACAGGAATCATCTTCTTTTTTTTGTGACTTTAACAAGGAAACCTATCCAATGACAGTTGCTTTTTCCTGAAGAGTCACTACACTTGGACACAAAATAAAAAAAATGCTTTTCGCACTGTATGGTTTCTAAACTCTTTTGGGATTCCCCCCCAGTGGGACAACATGTGGAAGAGCGTCCTGAAGGAAGCAACCGCAGGCTTCCAGAGCTGTAGCAGTTTGCCGTAAAAGAGAATCAGAAAAGATTGTGGTCAAGCTATAAGAGCCTGCCATCGATGGGTGATGCAAGAAACATTATAAATGCAAGAGCACAGCATTACTTAGCCACTATCCTGGTCACGACCCTGCCTGACTGCTGTGTCTCTGTATAGGAGAGTGGTAGATCCCACTATAATAAATAACCGTGCTGTTCCCGTTTCACACTGAATAAAGCTGGTTTTGCTAAAATACTGAGACTTAGCCTTGTGTTTTGGGGTGCATGACAGGGACTCGCACATTACAGCACACATACATGTGGTCACCATGCTATAGTAAACAGTATACGCTCATACGGATTTTGACTATATGAGTGAGGCACGCTAATGGGAGATGATTACCCACAATCTCCACGTGACGTTTGGTGGACAAAGCGTATACGTACTATTCGTATTGCAAGACCTCACTCGTTTATCAAGTTAAAATTTGTTAAAAATTTTAGCTCGTCTTGCAAAACACTCGCAAACCAAGTTACTCGCGGTCCAAGGTTTCACTGTACAGTGAAAGGAAGCTGTTGACACTTAAATTGATGATTACTAGCGTCCACTGAAAATAATCTACACATTTTTGTCTGTGCTCTCTAGTGTTCCCAAAAGTAATTGTTCTGTCTCAGAAATAATAAGTAGTTCATAGAGGGAACACTAACTAATGGTGAGTGGTACAATTGTGATACCAAAAGATTAGGAGAAAGAGGACATCCTTGTCTTGTACCATTCCTTAGAACAGAAAAGTACAGTTTTTATGGTAATCTGGAAGGATAGAGAGTGACAAGATTTACCTTGGTGCCAATTTTATGTGGTTTAAGGAATTAGTAATATTACATGGGTCTATGAAAAAATTTTAGCACATTTGTAGAGCCCATTTTTACGTCTACTCCATGTATCCTCACGTTAACTTAGACCAAAATGTATAGGAAGTTCACAAAATGTTACAATCCTTAAAAAAAAAATGTCTTTCTTCATGCTTAAGATATGAGCTATTAACTCTTTTAGGGCTAATTTTTTTTTTGTTTCTTTTCTCCCAGGGCTGAATATTTTTCCAAAAACTAACATTTTTTAAAAAAGAACACAAAGCAATTGTTTAACATATCAAATCAACAAAAAATATTTACTTTTGACAAATGTTACTGTCTTGCATGTTGTATGAGCCTGAATTCTCTATGTGTTGTTTTGATGCCTATTTTTCAATTGTCTGTTGCTGCATTTTCTAACATATATTGTTAGTGTGTACTGTAGAGAGACAAGTCACCCATTTGCCATCGTGCCATGCCACTGCCACCAAGTTTTCTGCCTGCATGAAAAACCGTATTGTCACCTCTTTTCATCTTCTGAAACTTTATGAACTTTATGTATGGCATTATAGCCTGGCTCACCCCATGGGATTTGCTTCTGTTTATTACAGAAGTGAATAAAACTTTGCAGAAGCACGTACCTAAGCCACCAGGGGACAAAACACGTTTGGACCAATGCTCCCTGAAGTTATCTCACCAGTTCTGTCCCATCTCTATTTGTAATGCCACAGCGCGCTTCATCTCGTCTTTCGTTGTGGGTTTCCACTTTGAATAACGAGAATGCGATGCAAACGCAGCCCGCGATTCAAAAAAAATCTCTGCCTACCTGTTTGTCTCGTCTGACAGTAGCTGAAAAGCAGCATCAGGAGAGAGCAGCCTGAAGTACAGCAGCTGGTGATCTGTCGTGTCCAAAAGCAAGCCATGCCGTCTTGTAAACTCCGGTAGCCATATCGGCTCTCAACGGATCAATGTATGTGTATTTATCCCATGCGAACCTTGCCGTAGATGCATCGGCTGCGCGAAGGCACTCAACTGGCAGCAGATCCGCTCGCGCGCCATCGGCTGGTGTCTGATCAGCTGATGCCTGCTTCTAACTCTCTTGCTCGATCTCCTGATCACTGCCAATAAAGTCCGATTCTGAAAAATCAAGAGTCCGACTCCGCGGTAATGCGCAAAACAACGTCTGCCAAGTGTTTTCTTTTCTGCACTTGCTTCGCTGCCTTTTCACATGTCGGTGCCATCTTGCCATTGTTTACATTTCGCAACTCACGCACACGCAATGTTTATTTGCCGAGTCAACGAGTCTAGCATTCCTCCAAGCACAGAGGGAATGCCTGTGACGTGACAGTGAGATTTGTCGCCATTAACAGCTGATTGTCGCCCTTTATCCCTGGATGTCGACTTTTGTCGACATTCGCCTTCAACCCCTCCTGTCGACAAAAGTCGACATCCGCCCTAAAAGAGCTAATAAGACAATTGTGATGAAAATTTTGAGTATTTCATTTTAAATTTGTTGTTTTGGCTTTGTAAGACTGCAGAACTTCCAAACATTCTTGCCTCAATTCCACATACAGAAAATTCATAATGCATTTATCCATCCATCTATTATCCAACCCGCTATATCCTAACACAGGGTCACGGGGGGTCTGCTGAAGCCAACACGGGGCGCCAGCCCACCGCAGGGCGCACACACTAGGGACAATTTATAATCGCCAGTGCACCTAACCTGCATGTCTTTGGACTGTGGGAGGAAACCCCCACAGACACGAGGAGAACATGCAAACTCCATGCAGGGAGGACCCGGGAAGTGAACCCAGGTCTCCTAACTGCGAGGCAACAGCGCTACTCACTGTGCCACCGTAATGCATTTATTCAAACAATAATAATAAAGTAAAGTAATAAAAAATTAATAATAAAGAATCAATTCACTAAATGGCTGTGATGGAAACAACAAATAATACTCCAACATAAAACACCATAAAGGTAGCTGTTAATTATTCTAAGATTCATCCACTTTGGTGGGTTTCTGCTTCCTCTTAGTAGTTGATGTGTAGAACAAGCAGTCCGCCTTTTTATAGTGAATACTAGGCTATGGCACTATGTATGAAGATATCTTTCTTTTCTAACATTTGAAGCCTGTGTGATTTAATTCACTTCCCCAAGGATTGGAAGTGCAGTAAAGATGCAAGATCAGTTTTGTTCAAGTCAGTAAAAAGGAATTGTGACCAGCAAAATTAATCTATAAAGTTTTTTGACTTTTAGTCTGTATTTTACAATGTCCAATATAGTGAGCACCATCACAGGCACAGAAATTTTAAATGCAGTTATTATATTAGAAATTCATTTGAAGTTATCCTGTTTTATGTTTATGTTAAAAAATTAATGCTTTTATGATTAGATAAAATGCTTGGTGCTCCTACAGGTGACAGCTCAGCATCCTCCCTTTGAACATTAACTTGATCAACACAATGCCAGCACTTCTGGAAAGACCAAAGCTGTCCAATGCAATGGCAAGGGCTCTTCATCGCCACATAATGAGGGAAAGAGAGAGGAAAAGACAAGGTGAGTTCACTCCATTTTTGTCTCTTTGTTATAAATTACTCCCAAAGGTTGGAAATAGAAGCATTCTTTTCTCCCTCAGTTTAGTTAATATTGAAATGTGTACAAATTAGTTCATCAGGAGATACATTTAAAAGGCTGGGGCTGTACTTGTGTGCTTTAAACACTACTTCAAGTAGTTTTTATATTAAAACTGATGAAACAGTAGAAAAGATGATGAATGCAACTGTTTACAGTTTTAAAATTGTAATAGTTAATTTCAGTAATAATTTAATGCTTTGAATATTTTGTAGAGAAGAAAGTAAAGTAATGCCAGAGAAGCAAAGGAATAAACCATTCTGACCTATTAAATGATGTATCACAGTGCCCAGAAATCCAAGTTATATGTTGACAAATGTATAACTATAGTTAAGAAATTTTAAGAGTAAAATGCTATAATGAAGTGTGTCTTCCCAGAGGAAGAGGAGGTTGACAAAATGATGGAGCAGAAAATGAAGGAGGAGCAGGAAAGGAAAAAGAAGAAGGAAATGGAAGAAAGGATGTCTCTAGAGGAGACAAAAGAACAGGTGAGACTTGGGTGGAATGGTCATTGATGTCTTCGTAGAATTTGTAAACAAATCCATGGTGTCATACTGCACATGTATGCTTTTTACCTAGAACTAAATTTGAAGGTAACAAGAGAGTTTTAATTGTTGTTACTTCTTTCTGCTTCAAAGTTGGACATCTACTTTCACTGAATAATTAGCTACTTGTAAAGTTTTTTCCTGTTTTATTTCAGATCATGAAGATGGGAGAGAAACTGCAGTTATTGCAGGAAGAGAAACACCAGTTGTTCCTACAGCTCAAAAAAGTTTTGCATGAAGAGGAGAAAAGGAGACGCAAAGAGCAGAGGTACAGTTGGATAAAAAGGCATCTTTATTCAAAGTTGGGCTGAAACATTTTTCTACTCATTTAAATTCTGCATATTTTCTGGTCAAAATATTAAATGCTCTTTTAACAGCTTCAGTAATAATTTCTTCAAACTGGCTTTCTAGTGAATATAGTAAAAATTACTAGATAACATTTTGATATTACTACATAACTTAAATTACATTAAGTGGATTTATGAATGTTATATTTAAAGTAAAACAAGTTGTGCTTTGGCTGAACTGAAAATTTCTGTTCAGCTAATTCCTTTACAGTAACATCACATAGTGTTTTATGAACTCAGCTTCATCTGTCTGGTATGTTCTGTGAAGAAAAGGTATTTTTTAACATGGCAGAAATAACTTTTAATAGCACATGAGCTAGATTTCTTTTGCATAATGGTAGCCATTCCATAAAGCGCATGTTCATGGTTAGGCCTCACAAGGTAAAATGGGTTACAGTTTTGAATCATCATTGCGATGGATATTGAGAGGATTGATACATTCGTGCAGCAAACATGCTGATGCTGCCTGTTCAAGTACTGACTGATTAACGTATAAGAAAGGATTGCCAGCATGTTTGAGGAGAGTCTACTTATCACAGAGGAAGATTATACAATTGTCATCTAATATGAATATAGCACATGAGCATATTGGAATAGCTAAAATGAATTTGTGTGACAAATGGCCAAATGATGATAAAAATGGTCGTATGAGTTGTGTTAGTTTATTTGCAGACTATCTAGAGGTCTTATGTCCAGCGTTGTGAATTAAAGTATTACATACTTGTAATCAATCAATAGTGAGGTGATATTAATAATAGCTTTCTGCTTTTTACAGTGATATGACGACTCTTACATCTGCCACATACCAACCTGGAATGGCCATTCACTCTGGACAGCATCTTATTAGCATGCAAGGTAAGTTCTGAGATGAAGTTATGCTTGTTTTTAAATAATACCTCCAGTAAAAGATAAAAGTCTAGGATACAAAACCTTGCCTAGGCCAGATTGTATGCACTGAATGTATTTTCTTCATAGTATTTTTTTCCACTTTAATACAATTTAGCATACTGTGTATACATTTCAAAGCTCGATATTTACTAAAACTTGATTTTCAGATATTTTTCAAAATTTTATATTTATACTGTTATACAACATAAATTTATTATTCTATATGGGAGCAATGTAAGTATAAGTTACTTGATAATTTGAAGCAGGTTACTCTGAATATGTATAGAAAATGAATTTGTGAAATTATTGGTCAGATTTGCATGCCGTAAATGGTAGTCTGTTTTTGTTTTCAACAAGCAACTGATTCTTGAAGCACACTGTCTTTGCTTTAAAGGATAAGTTAGGTATTTTTGAAGTCATAGTTATTTCTTCACAGTCAGTGAATATATTAATTTGCCACATGAAACTGTGCTCTAAAGTGAAGCATTTTTTTTTTCATCAATTTAAAAAAAAATACCTCATCTGTTCACATTTGGAAGCCGGGTGTCTTCAGCCCCATTGCCAACTGCAAGAAAACAAAAGCCTTACATCCATCCCCTTTTTTCTGGTTATACAATTTGTTGTGTATGGAGCTGTACAGACTGTAGGTGATCATGGGACATTTTCAATTGTTATTGTCTAGCTGTCTACAGGATATCAGCAATGTCAATAACAGATTGCAGTGATTTTTCTGGATGTAATTCACAGAATATGAAGAACAAAACATTTTTGGTAATTGACAAATATTACTGACATTGGTGTTCTGTGCCGAAACAGGTTGCACAATTAAACACACTGACTGATACCAATCAATCCATGAATACACTAGGGAATGTTCCTACTCCATGCAAACCCTCACACTGTGAGGCAGGAATGACAGCTCTGCACTACAATTCTGTCTACGTTAAAACATTTACACTGAATTTGCTAAACTTTTTAACCTGATTAAATCGAAGTGTATGCCAATAATGATTTTTCCATTGTTGTCGCTTAATTGTATACTATGTGCATGCTTGACCTCTCACTAGTTGTCACTAGACTACCAAAGCATGCATGTGCACGATGATATCACCACCAGCAGGCAATATCTGTATAAAATCACACAATGGTCATTGTGAAATAACCTAATACATTTTTTTTAGAGTGGCAGGAATACGCTTCAGTATGATTCCGTATGTGTGCTAACATTAGAGGTGTACCGGGGAAGTGCCAAAGATCCACCTACAATGGCCAGTGCAAAGAGGAAATTATTTATATTTCAAGACAAACAGCATTAAGAAGCTGTGATAAAATTATTATTTGTAGTTTCCTTCGTTGTCACAAAGATGTTCACAAATTCGAAAGTCATATTTTCTTAAAGTCTTTGCTGCTTCAAAGTGAATGGTAAGTTTGAAGTCTTTTCATATCTGGACCGTGGGCACCTTCACCTCCGTGGTAATCTGCAAGAACAGACAGGGTTTCTTTTTTTTATTTATATAATAAATATGGTCGAGTGGTGGCTCTGAGGCTGAGGACCTGCATTGGTATCTGGAAGGTTGCCATGTTCAAATCCTGTTACTGCCAGAAGGAATCCTACTCCGTTGGGCCTTTGAAAAAGGCCCTTAACCTGCAAATTTCTCCAGGAGCGCTGTATAATGGCTAACCCTGTGCTCTGACCCCTAAAGGTCACTTGAAAAGATAGTTTCCCCTCAGAGATTAACATAGTGGTCCAAATGCCAAAAAGTAAAATAAAGAAAAAGCATCACTTTAGAACACAATTTCAAATGGCAAATTAATGTTTGCCATGATTGTGATGAAATAACCTCAACTTTAAAACTACCAAACTTGTCTGTTAAGATAAGTTAATGTTTTTGGGATGAGATTAATGTTTTGTTGGTGTTCAAAGTGAAGCGTACATGAGATTAAATAGTTCAAATCTAATAAAGCAAAAAAGCTACATGCTGTCTCTCTGATGCATTCTGACATAGACGTAGCCTACAGTTACAGTGCACGAGTGGGCGTAGGAGTCATGGATCAGCATTCACTGTATGATGTCTTTCTATGATACACAAATTGAGTAGATATTGTTTATTGTATATTTATATTGTGATCATTGCAAAATATGGATCATTGGTTGAGAGAAGAAACAAGCAGTTCACATGTTTCTAATGACAAGGAAAGTAGTAAGGCAGGTACAGATGAAAATAAAGATCAAAGTACTGGTACTACTAGTGAAGCAGAAGAATCAAAAAAAAAAAAAAAGTGTCCCATTCAGAAATCAAAAACTTCATCTACATACTTAAGCACTCCACAGTGGTTTCAGTTGATTTATTTTCTTTTGTATCTTTTCATTAACTTTAATAACTTATGTACATATGCCTAGGATAAATGTAGATATATATTGTATACTAGCCAACCCGTGGCGTAGCATACGCCGCATAATTATGTATTGATGGGTGAACATTTCCTGAATGACACAGTTGTCCAAATGGGGTGGCTTTGAGGATATGAAATGTGAGTGAATGAAAAGATGGACCTCTGGAGAGAGCAACATATAATTGTCCGTGACTGAAAGCGGGATTGTCTGTGACGATGGAGGCCACGCTGGTGAAAATTACTTCGTCAG
Source organism: Erpetoichthys calabaricus (assembly GCF_900747795.2). Taxonomy (NCBI): domain Eukaryota; kingdom Metazoa; phylum Chordata; class Cladistia; order Polypteriformes; family Polypteridae; genus Erpetoichthys; species Erpetoichthys calabaricus. The sequence continues at coordinate 277,616,100 of NC_041396.2, read as the reverse complement.
TAGGGATAAGTGTCAGTACTTGTTCATTTAAGGTGTAGCGAGTCTTCGTTGTTGACACTTAATTTAGCTTGCGTACTGAGTTGTTGCGGAGTCACAGTTGAGAAACACTTTTTTAATGTCTTTTAAGCACAGGGAAAAAATGAACATGTGAAACATCCGTAATGTAATAAGCCACCAAGAAAAGTAACATTGCAACAATGCACGCTACGACCCGATCGCTGTAAACAGAAGTGAAAACAAAATCGAGTCCGGTGCATTCTTTAACTGCCTTGTGGCACAGTGGTAGTGCTGCTGCTTTGCAGTATGGAGACTGTGGAAGATTGTGGGTTCGCTTCCCGGTTCCTCCCTGTGTGGATAGTGCTTTGAATACTGAGAACACCACTATATCAATGTAATGAAGTATCATTATTATTATTATTATGCGTCCAGCACCCCCCCCCCAACCTCGCGCACCTATATGTGTGTATGTGTGTTGCTCGCTCGCTTGCTGCACGTGTTCCTGCAGGCATACGCCGCATAATTATTTATTGATGACTGAACACTTGTGGAAAGACACAGTTGTCTTAAAGGGGTGGGTTTGAGGATACAACAGTAAGTGAATGAAAAAATGGAACTCTGCAGAGAGCAACATACAATTGTCCGTGACTGAAAACTGGTTTTGGCAGATACATGCATATCATTTTGAAAGTTTGGCCCTGTGCCTTATTAATTGTCATCGCAAAGGCCAATCAAACAGGAAATTGTCTTCGTGTAAAAGTAAAAGGCAAATTATCTGCGACAAACAAACTGTTTTACATGCTGCATACAACGATTCACATCGAAGCATACACACTGCCTGGTCATGTGCCTGGTCGCAAGAGCAACTCACGGAGACCCGCCCACCAACTCTAAGACCATGGGATACCTCTCGCAAACTGTTTTACACGTTGCATACAGCGATTCACATCTGCAACAAACATGCCTCTTCTTAGATGGTCCTGCTGTGTCCACCCTCATTCTCGAAGCATACACACCACCTGGTCATGTGCCGGCTCGCAAGAGCAACTCACGGAGACCCGCCCACCAACTCTAAGACCATGGTGTGTAATAAACAGTTTGCGATGATGGACGCGGTCATGCGTCATAACCAAACAGAATAATGAAAAGTCAACGTGGCTCAGAGGTGCATGTGGAGTGTAGCAGAGACGAACGCAAATGATGCCTTGTGTTGTGAGTTGCTGCGTCCGAGTTGGTGGGCGTGGCTCGGCGAGTTGTCGTCATATCCAATGACGCCATGTTTTGTGAGTTGCTGCGTCCGAGTTGGTGGGCGTGGCTCTGCGAGTTGTCGTCGTATCCAATGGTCTTAGAGTTGGTGGGCATGGCTCCGTCCTGCGTGCTTCCATGGGTGTCTTGCTTGCACTGGCGGCGGCTTAGTGAATTATATATATAGATATTTATTTTTATATATGTTAATTAGATCTGGTTGTTCTGTTGTCAACCTTAATTTATAAATATTTTAGTCAGAAAAAAATTTTCTGATAAAAGTGAAGGTTTGTTTTGCGTTTTAGTGGTTACATTTTGCTTAACAGTACCTGGTTGATTTTGTATTTACTATTCGTACATTTATTAGAAATGATCAAAGTATTAATTAATGATAATAAATGTGGTATATCTTTGTTTTTGTTTATTATTGTGTAGAAAGCATTGTGAGTTGTGTGTCAGTAAGATATAAGGTACTATATAAATAAAGTTATTTGTTTATCCTGAAACATTGGTAAGGTATAAAAAACAAAAACATGACACGAGTTGTTCATTATTGGGTTCATGACCACTGGAAACCCTGAGGCTCCTTATGTGTTATGCATATTATACAATAAAATCTTATGAAATAGTTTATTATCACCAGCTAAGTTGTGCAGACGTTTTGAAACAAATCATTCAGAACATAAAAATATGTCAAACTGGCTTCTATTATATCATAAACTTTTTTTTTTTAAATCTACTTTCTCCATGAAGTATGAGAATAACATTTTTTTTGGTCATCACTACAAAACACATGGGGCAAGTAACATATAAAAAAATTAAGTGGAGTAATCCTTTAATGGTTTACGTTATTGAGATTTTTTGTTCATGTTAATGGAGCTGCTGCACGCATTAAAGATGGTGAAAATATTTTTATATACAAATAAGAATCTGCATGGCCAGCTTTTCCTTGTTCTTTTCATGGTCCTTTAAGTAACGATACAAAAAGACAAAAATCATTTCTAAAAAACTGTTTTGAAGACTATGTGTTGTCTTATCTGGTAATTGTGTTATGATATAATTCAGGATTGACATGTACTTGCCAGTTATTCAAGTGGTAGTAATGTTCAGTGTATCTATAGTAACCATCTCTATAGCCATCCTCTGTCAAATTTTTTTTGTATTTTTCCTAGTTCTAATTTTGTTGTAAACTGCTGATAATAATGGTAATGACACCTTGGAATGCTCTTTGTTTACGCTTGTTTTGTCTTCAGTATAAAGTAGTTTATTGCCGTTCAAAATTTTAACTTATTAAGTGGACATTTTCAAGTTTTCTTCTGTCCAGTATAATTTTTATACTTACTGTTTATAGTTCTCTATTTCTCTCTGACTATATTTGCTTAAATTTAGACTACAATTTGTCTTCATACCTTGCACTTCTTATTCATTTCTTAATCCTTGAACACCACAGGGAGTCCAGTAAACCATGGACGTCCAGGGGCTCTTTTGGGTGAACGTAGCAAACAGCTTTTTCAGTCTCCTGTCATGCCGGTAAGAATCTGCAAACACATCTTATAAACTTGCATTGTTTGTTTGATAAAGTATAAAGTATATGTTACATATAAAATATGTAACACAATTATCTCTGGTTTGAGATTTTAATTTATAGTATTTTATATTTGGATTTACAGTATAATTACTTATGTTCTGCTGTAACAGGCTTTAGTTATTAAGAAAATCTCACAATTAAGCTAGATTTTTTTTTTTATTTAATCGATTCCTGCAGCCAAGGTGAAAAAGGATGCATACGGTATAGGGCAGTTGTTGACAAGCAGCTAAAAGAAGCTTAGTGCAAATTTTTTTTTCTTATACCTTTAGCTGACTGGTGGTTTGATATCTTCAGGCAGAGGTCTAGAAAGTTTAAGCAGTCCCTTTGGTGTTTTTTGAAGAGAACATTTGAACATCAGTGGACTATAAGCAAAAACTGAGAAAGAATCAATATTTTAGGTTCTCTGAAAATAAAAACGGTCGTGGAACAGTGGACCAGCTCTACACCCTTAGCAGGGTCCTGGAGGGTGCATGGGAGTTTGCCCAACCAGTCTACATGTGTTTTGTGGACTTGGAAAAGGCATTCGACCGTGTCCCTCGGGGAATCCAGTGAGGGGTACTCCCGAGAGTATGGGGTACCGGACCCCCTGATAAGGGCTGTTCGGTCCCTGTACGATCGGTGCCAGAGCTTGGTCCACATTGCCGGCAGTAAGTTGAACCCATTTCCAGTGAGAGTTGAGCTCCGCCAGGGCTGCCCTTTGTCACTGATTCTGTTCATAACTTTTATGGACAGAATGTCTAGGCGCAGCCAGGGCGTTAAGGGGGTCCAGTTTGGTGGACTAAGGATTGGGTCACTGCTTTTTGCAGATGATGTTGTCCTGTTTGCTTCATCAGGCCGTGATTTTCAGCTCTGTCTGGATCGGTTCGCAGCCGAGTGTGAAGCGGCTGGGATGGGAATCAGCACCTCCAAATCTGAGACCATGGTCCTCAGCCGGAAAAGGGTGGAGTGCCCTCTCAGGGTTGGTAGCGAGATCCTGCCTCAAGTGGAGGAGTTCAAGTATCTCGGGGTCTTGTTCACGAGTGAGGGAAGAATGGAGCGTGAGATCGACAGGCGGATTGGTGCGGCATCTGCAGTAATGCAGGCTCTGCATCAGTTTGTCGTGGTGTAAAAAGGAGCTGAGCCGCAAGGTGAAGCACACAATTTACCAGTCGATCTACGCTCCTACCCTTACCTATGGTCATGAGCTATGGGTAGTGACCGAAAGAACGAGATCACGAATACAAGCAGCTGAAATGAGTTTCCTCCGCAGGGTGTCTGGGCTTTCCCTTAAAGATAGAGTGAGAACCTCAGTCATCCGGGAGGGGCTCAGAGTAGAGCCGCTGCTCCTCTGCATCGAGAGGAGTCAGATGAGGTGGCTCGGGCATCTGATCAGGATGCTTCCTGGACGCCTCCCTGGTGAGGTGTTCTGGGCACGTCCAACCGGGAGGAGGCCCCGGGGAAGACCCAGAACATGCTGGAGGGACTATGTCTCCCGACTGACCTGGGAACGCCTCGGGATTCCCCTGGAAGAGCTAGAAGAAGTGGCCAGGGAGAGGGAAGTCTGGGCATCTCTGCTCAAGCTGCTGCCCCCGCGACCCGACATTGGATAAGCAGAAGAGGATGGATGGATAAAAATAAAAGGGATCAGTTTTTGGACAGGCAGAAGCAGAAGATGTATTTCTTGGAAGAATACGTGGACAAAATGGAGCAGTGAGGAGCAGAGTCAAGTAGGAATATGTACTGTAGATCATAACATGAATTTTAAACTGGATCTTAGCCTCAATACAACACCAATGGAGAAAGTAAAGGTGAGCAGAATTGTGGATGTATAAAGAAAAAAAAAACATTCCAACTGGGTGGCAGTGTTCTGGATAAGGCAGACAGGTCTCATAGCAGATGCTCGGAGGCCTGATTAGAGCTGTAGGAGTCCAGCCTCAAGAAAAAAAGGCCATATAAGAAGTTAATTTATCAGCATTAGTTTTAAAAGAGAGCCTTGTAAATCCACATGGTTTATGTATCAGAAGAAAGTCGGTTTTGTCCCCATGTAGGGAAAAAAGGTTTAATGACTGCTTAAACCCTTACTTATGGGATATGTGAAATAACACGTCCAGTCTTTTTTTTCACCTTCAGTAACAACTTTAAGTAATCCATTGATTCATTCATTATGTTAAAAATGACCAGCGTATTCTTCAAAGCAAGTGATGACTTGTAATTTCCAGTTATGCACAACTTTATTATTTTAGTAATTTTTTTTTTTTTTTTGCGCGTATATGCTCTTTCTCTTGTGTGAAAGAAATGGGATTTTGGAACACAGGGAAGGCAACATGTTTGAAGAGAATATAGTATGTTCTATACTTTTCTTTAGGTCACATCCTCAGTATTGTAAATAGGTTAGGTTCCAAAATGGCACTATATGACAAAATCCTGGAGATGGCTACTTAAACGCATTCTTTGTTTATAGGTGCCAGATCGGTCATCTGAAAGACTGAATTTAAACTTAAGCAAACTGACAAAAAATAACTGAAAGAAAGCGAGTTCAAGATGACAATTAAACACTGTAGTAAAATCCATTAATTAAAAAATTGCTTCCTCAATATTTAATTGAAGTTGTTGATGAAAAGTATTTAGAGCTCCACAATAACCCTTAAACAAATATATTATTCTCAAGAATGTGAGTTTTCTTCAGTCCTTCACATATAAGATCTGCTGTTTATTTAGCAGAATTCCTTTTTTTGTTTAAACAGGGGCGTCACTTCCAGGCACAACCAGGATTCAGTGGTGGAACCTCTGAACATGGACAGTATCAGACCAGCCAGTCTGCACATGGTCCTTATAGTGTCAGTCAGTCACAGCATGCATCTCCTTATGCTACAGGACAGCCAGTGCCAGTCAGCTATGCCAGTAGCTCACAACTAAGAGGTATGGAAAGCTTCTTGGTGATATGTGCATGTTTTATGCTGATATTAAATGTACCCTGTAGCTTTATTTTATAGTTCTAGCCAAGAATAAAGTGCAGGTCCTCATTACCTTTTGATTCAGACATGTAAATATTTTTTATTGCTTATGTGTTTTTTTTCCTTTATTTATGCAGACAATTATCAGTGCTTTTGATTTTTTAAAGACTGAAACACCTGATTCATTTATTTGTATAAGAAGATACCACTTCTAGGGGAAAATGTCCATTCAATGAAATGTTCAGTTTTATAGATGTGTCCAGAACAACTGCTTGCTCCGTAGATGGACCAGGTTCAATAAGGGAATCCACTGCAGAAAAGGCAGTCTCTTTACAGTGCCACTCAAAGTCATTACCATGACAAAATAACCACAACATAAATCAATCACTACACAAGTAATTATTTTACACTTATATTAAAAGATTCTTTCATTGTACATATCCACAAGTAGCCCCTGCCAAGGGGGTTCCTCATTAAAGTCAGCAGAGATCAACAAAGCAGCTGACTGAGGCAGGTGCCCTAGGTCAGTGGTCCTCAACCTTTTTGACAGCAAGGACCACTTTATTAGATGTAAATTTTTTCACGGACCGGTTTGGTGGTTGGAAGGTGGGGCAGTTTTATACACAATTTACATAACATTTCTATTATTATTAAGTTATTAAGCAGTTCGCATACGTTTGCAACCCGAGATTTTTCTTCTTTTTTTGCATATAACAAAGACATATGCTTTGCATTTGCCATTCCAACAGATTGCACATCACAAACACTAACACTGCTATCTTTTTTTCGTGTCTGCCGTTTCTATAGGAGGGTGATAATGAGTTAAATTCCAATGGATGTTTTTCAAATGTTGACAAGCAATAAGCAAAAGGTATCACTGAAAACCACAGAAAACAAAAACAGCAAAAAAAAAAAAAAAACAGTAGAGGAAAGTTCGAAGAAAGAGATTTTTTTTTACAATGTTTCTGTTTGGGGATCGTTGTGCAAACGTGCACAACTGAGCTGCGACCACAGATCTAACTGCTCTGTGGATGATTCGTTCAAGCATTTCAAGGTCACTTCGTTGTAATGAAAGCATCTGCTGAATGTACTTCGTAGTAACGCGATTTCTATAGACTCGTGTCATATGGGAAACTGTCGGGACCATAAAAATAACTTTGTTGTAATACTCTCTCACCTCAGTCTCTCTCCTCTCTCTGCGCCACTGCAAAGCCCCGCCCGCCAAGCGTTCTGAAAAGTCTGAGTGAGTCTCCGTTGCCGGCAGTTCTCTCGCGGCCCGGCTGTCAGGCAGCTACGGCCCGGTAGTGGGCCGCGGACCGGGGGTTGGGGACCCCTGCCCTAGGTTATGCTATTCAAACGTTCCTGAGTTGACTAGATCAGTGGTTAGTGCTCCAGTGAGTCTGGGGGTTCATCAGTTGTGAGGTCTCAAATGCCAACGTGTGGTAATAGATTTTGTAACTTTTAAGACAATAAAAAGCATACCCAGCCCACCAAAACCACTAGAAAATCGCTTGCAATAAAGGACCTTATTTCTTGAGCTCTTTCAAGAGAAATGCTAATATTTTCTCTCAGATTGATACAGTGTAATAAAGAAAAGGCAATAATATATATATATATATATATAAAAAAAGCAAAAGCCAGCTATCTTGTATGAGTGCAAAGCTTACTTGAATATACAGATCACACTGATGCAATAAATATTAATTGAACTTCATAACTGCCTACAGTCTAGATCATTTCAAACTTGTTTATACCCAGATGTTTTTTGTCACTTTGTATTTTTCCATGCAAGTAAAACTGTACAGATTATGTAACATTAATTGAATAATGGGCAGTAGAATATAAACCAAGTTTTATATTTTTTTAATTTTGAGTCCAACAGTTTTTGAAAACATTTGGATTCAAACTGTTCTGGATGCATTATTGAAAAGGTGTAAAAAAATACATAAATCTCACTTTTATTAGTAATCGGTCAGAATGTGTAGGTTATTTGTAACTGGTATTTTCTTGCCAAATTGCCAGCACTTGTTTATGTAGAATTTACAAAAAATGGAGTACAAATATGTCCACAAACATGAAAGCTTAAACAAAATATTTAAATATTTGCTGCATTACACCTTAATTTGCTGTATTAAAATATGTATGACATGAGGCCTTAGAACCAGTTGAGTTTTTTTTATATATGGTATTGCTTCCAATGTAAAACACACCCTCCAGATTTAGGATGCACCTCATTTAAAAAAAAATTCAGAAAAAACAAATTTCCTATATATATAATAGAATTGCAAGTAAATTATAGTTAGAGGCAATTTATTAAAGAGTAAACATGTTAATAATTTATTTCAAATAAGGTATACACAGGAGTTAAGTACAGTACAATTTTGCCAGCATTCTTTATTTATTTCAAATGCTCCTTGGATGTTTCTCCTCACTATCATATACTATCAGAATGTCATCTTAAAAGCAATCTTACATATTTCACATACATTTTAAAAACAAGCTTGTAAGTATCACATTATAATCACATTTTTTTTTCTTTCGGTGGAATTGCTTTCATATGATAAGCATGTGTGCTTTTATTTTCTGCATTGGTTTAACTGCCGAAGGTCACATTCTGAGCATTCTATACATATTTTTCTTTTCTTATATTGTTTGTGTTTTTACTCAATAGTTCTCCAAAAAGCAATATGTTTGACTTTTAACAATGAAAAAAAAATACATTTTACACCTAAGTTTATAACCATGTGGAAAACGATGCATCCTAAATTGGCAACAATATAGTACTTTTATTATATTGACATTAAGTTATAACATTAATGCAGCACTTTGAGTTTGTATATGTAGGAATATACAGTATGTGCTATATATTACAAACTGTAATGCTGTTTTATTTATTTTTAAGGTCCATCTGCCTTTCAGACAATGCAGTATCTTCCTCATCAGCAGACTGGCTACACTGTGCACAGTCATTTCAGTACACAGCAAGGTGATTTTTTTTTTCCCCTAAAAATGACATTTTCATACTTTTTAATAACTTTTCATACTAACAAGTTTAAATCATCTGTTTTCAGTAGTTCAAACTAAGCATAAAATGATTAAAGATTACTTATTGTTCTCCGTATTGGTCAAATTCATGGACGACTTGAGTTTGCTAATCTATACTTAATTGTTTTAAAAGAAATGAAAATACCAATTTTCTATTACACTTTCTATTTGCTACCATTACAATAAGTTTAACTCTTGGTATATAATTTAATTTGGATTTGCAATTTTAAATCTTGTGTTAGTGCTGTTTATATTATTATTATACAGTATTAAGTGAAAGAGGTTATCTGGTATGCATTTTGGCCTTCTTTCTCACCCTGTTAACAGGCTTTCTACCCAGTACCGGAATCCCCCTGCAGAAACAGCTGGAACATGCAAATCAACAGTCGGGCTTCACTGATTCTGTGAGTAAGCAATGCAATAACTTGCAGCATCTATGACATAATTCCCCAGCTTTTTTTTTTAATAAAAGCATTAGAAGTTAAGAAAACAAACTCAGCCACACTTAATTATCATTGTGCTTAATGTCATAATAGAGAGAGGTTAACACTGAGGACAAATATAGTTAAAAACAAGTAATTTTCAACTGTTCTCAGGTTCCAGTGGCAACAGTGTTATGTCTTTATGTACTCTGTTTTATATCCAGCTCCTGCTGCTTGGAATTCTTTCATTCTTATCACTTAAAAGAGAGTTTACAAAATCCTAGAACTATAAATATTAGTCTCATAGAAACAACTAATTCTGGAGTTATTTTGACATACCATATGCAAGCTTTCAAGGCACCTGAGGCCCCTTCCTTAGGCAAGTTGACTACAATTTCCCTGAAGAAGGGGCCATACTTGCCTTGAAAGCTTGTATATTGCATCTGCTCAGTAAGCCAATAAAAGGTGTCATTTTGCTTGACTTCTTATTTTAATGGCAATGCAGTTGAAATCTGGGTAATTCTTTTCAGAAGCACGCAGAGAGACTTACTTTTGTGAGAAGCATGAATTGTCAGAACAGATGCAGCTGTTGCACCTTCATCATCTTTCTTTAGTTTTAAACAATTTCCATCTTCAGTGTCACAAATATTCATTATTCTTAACTAAGGTCATTAATGAGGCAAGCATTTCTTTCCAAGCAGTTGTTCCAAAAACACTGCAACTATAACTAAGGTCATAAACTGTCTATTAATCTGAAACATGTTATCCAATATTGGTTTTTCAGAGCTTAGGAAAGATTGCAGAGCATCTTAACACAACTTCACTGGTCCTAATCGTTCAGATATTTGTAGTTGTAGAGTTCGTTACATTTTTTTTTTTTATATATACTCTTGCTCATTTTTTAAATTAATATTTGAATTGCTATTGCTTGAGTGCTCCAATTTACTGTTCAGATTTTGCAATTCCAAATAAAAAGATAATTGCTAGTAAGTTGGATTTTACACAAGTAAGGGATATGTTACTGCAATGACCAATTTTACTATCTATTGGAATAGGCCTAGTCTTGTGTTGAAATCCTGCATCAGTCCACCATCATTGTGGAATATGCATGGTCTCGCTGTGTTTTTCACTCCCACATTCCAAAAGACACGCATGTTAGTTTAGTTGGCAATTCCAAATTAATCCTATGTGGGTATGTGTTTGCATAGACCTTGTACTGGACTGTGGTGCTTGAATCTCTAGCACTTAATGACCTTGAATTGAGTTTAGTAGGTTTGACAATGTTATGCCTTTGTGTATTTTATATGGCACCAATAACAGCATGCACTTTAACAAAGTAGTTTAATAAAAGGCAAGCAAGACTAAAACACAGTATCAAATGCAAGGGCTAAACAGTAAAATTAAAAAGTAAATTGCATACAGGCAATGCAGTATTTGAGGACACATGGACCGCACTAGAGAAATACCTGAAAGATATGTCCTATCTGTCTGTTAACCAATATTTATCTATTATCACAATATCTTTCTCTCCTTTTATGCCTTCTTTCCAAGTATGAACTCAGTTAGTTGAATCTTTTATATCATTATCATGCCCATGAACTGCTGTTCTCCACATGCTTTTATCATTGCTGAAAAAGCCACTGAATAGCAGTTCCGAATTCAAAAGGGTTCTTAATGTCCTCTATGTGAACTTTCAGAGTTCTTGCCTGCTATGATATTGCACACTAGTTCTTTCATCTGTCTTTTAACCTAATTTATACTAAATGTTTTCCACTGAGGAAACTGTACATTTAGTCAATGTTAAATCTTTGCATAGCATATTATATTACACACACAAAACTTTAAAAAGCATAACCTTGAACATACAAAATGTTGTCTTCCAACTATGACCCATTTTATCCAGCATTTTGTTACTAATTGATAATAGTTTACACATCTTTTATGCTACTTTTTAGATAACCTGGTCAATTCCCCCACTCTGCATGCAGACTTTCCTGTCATAGGCAAAATGAGAGTCTACAAATTAGTTTGCCAACTACAACAATAATCTTTAAGTTTATAGTATGACAATCCTATTGCCTTAATCCACTTGAGTAAATACGAGGGACGTTCATAAAGTTTCTGCACTTAATTTTAACTATTTCTTAAGAATTTCAAAACAAACTTCATAATTTTTCTACATAGCCACTTTCCTTTGCAATGCAATTTTCCCAGCGTTCTGCCACCTTTTTAATGCCATCAGCAAAAATGTTTTTGGTTGAGTGCGTACCCGCTGATGCACCTCTGCTTTCACATCATCATCACGTGGCTGTAGCTGGATGTCTGTAGCGGTCTGCATCCGTCACACTAGTACAGCCATTTTCAAACATTTCAATCCACTCATCGACGACTCTACGAGAGAGAACTTTATCCCCATACTGGGCAGAACATGCGGAGATGAATTTGTGCTCTTGGCACACCTTCTGCCAACAAAAAGTGTATGACAGAACACTGTTCCTCTTTGGTGCAATTTATAAGTTTCTTAGCCTCTTATACTAAACTGCAAGGGCAACTGTCTTGCCAGACAGAACTAGTCACATGACAGTCTCAGACACAACCAATTACTGTTCCTCCTGTCTTCACTGTATATAAATATAAAAGAGCGGAAACTTTTTGAACGTCCCTTGTAAAAGTGGAACACCAATACCTTAATTGAGTCTATATTTTATCTGGAATGTCTTAAGCATAAGTCTATTTCTTATCTTTAGATTTCATTAGAATTTGCTTTTCACTTAACATCAGGGACCCACAACAGACTGAGGGCCCAGTTTCAGGTGTTTTTACATTACGAGCAAGAGCTTAAATAAAAAAAAAGGCATTACTTGTAAATGGTAATGGTTTTTTGCACACTTTACTACATAGATATGGATGTTACTCGTTAGTGTTGATCGTTCTCTTTTCTGTTTTTTAAAAATGTTCAAATGAGCAGGATGCCTGTTTCTTCTGCCTGCAATCTGTATTGTACTTTCTATCAAAGTTTTCAGTTTAACAAATTTATAAGCCTGTAAATATCATTTTTACTTTGTGTGTGAACCTGATATATGTGTCTTCATTTTGTACAAAAAGCAGTGGGGGGTTTGGGAATGAGTTTTTAATTTCCTTGTCGTTAACCCTGGCTCAGAATTCCATGCAAGTGTGGGTACCCACAAGTCAGACTAATGATCAGCTTTACATTTTTAAATTTAATTGATTTTATTGAAGTCACACAACATTCCATACAAATAGAGCAAAGTAAAAATAAGTAAATAGATAAATTGATAAGTGAATATATATAAATGGAGAAGAAAAAGAAAATGGGGAGAGAATCTGCTTCCTCAGTGCTTTAAAAGCTTATTCTAGAATGTTATTGATTAGATCCTGCCAGGTTTTGAAAAATTTCTGCACAAATCCTCTAAATGAGAATTTTATTTTTTCCAATTTCAAATAATATATAACATCAGTTACCCACTGACTTAAAAGGGCAGAGTTAGGATTCTTCCAGTTTAGCAAGATAAGTCTGTGTGCCACTACTGTAGTAAAGGCAATTACAGTTTGTTTGTCCTTCTCCACTTTAAGCCCATCTGGAAGTACACCAAACACATCTGTTAATGGGTTAGGAGGGATTGTGACACCAAGGCTGTCTGAAAGGCATTTAAAAATTTTGGTCCAGAATGATGTTAATTTGGTGCAGGCCCAAAACATGTGACCCAGTGAGGCTGGAACTTGATTGCAGCATTCACAGGTTGGATCTTTCCCTAGAAACATTTTGGACAATTTTAAGCGAGACAGATGTGCTCGATATATAATTTTGAGTTGAATAATTGTATGCTTTGCTCATATGGAGCTCAAGTGAATTCTCTGCATTGCTACCTTCCACTGTTTTTCTGAGATGTTGAGTGAGAGATCCTTTTCCCACTTACTTCTTGGATCTTTGAAAGGGAGGGACTGTAAAATGGTTTTATATATTGCAGAGATGCTGGCTAAATCCTCGAAACTGATCAATATTTTTTCCAACATAGAGGGAGGTGGGAGGTGAGGAAAATTGGGCAGGTTCTGTTTAACAAAGTTTCTAATTTGAATATAGTGAAAGAAATGTGTTGCTAGAAAGTTAAATTTAGAATGTAATTGTTCGTAGGATGCAAAGACGTTGTCTATGTACAGATCTCTAAGTGATTTAATCCCAAATGTTTTCCAGACATTAAAAACTGCATATGTTTGCGAGGATTGAGAAAGGTGGTTCTCGTGCAGAGGTGCCACCGATAAAAGATTCTCTATCTTAAAATGCTTCCTACATAAGTTCCATATTCAGAATGAGTGAAGCACTATTGGGATGTTAGTATATTGGCGATAACTTTCATTTATTGGGGCGCAAAGCAAGGAATATAAAGAAGTACTGCAGGATTTTATTTCTAATGCAGACCAAGCCTGTATATGTTCATCTGTTTGTGTCCATGTCCAGGTTTTTATAGTTTGTATGTTTGCTGCCCAGTAGTAAAATTGAAAGTTAGGTAGAGCCATGCCACCTTCTGCCTTTGTAGGGTCGCTCTCTGGATACGTGGATGTTTTGAATTCCAAATAAATGTGGTTATGGTTTCTTAAAAAATTATTTATTAATGTATATTGGGATGTTTTGAAATAAAAAGAGACGCTTAGGGAGGATATTCATCTTAACAATGTTAATTCTTCCAGCTAAAGTGAGGTGGAGGGTTGACCATCTATGCAAGTCTTGCTTAATTTTTTCCATACAGATGGCGAAATTTTGTTGATAAAGAGCTTTATGTTTACCCCTAGATATTTAAACTGATCTGCAATGATAAAAGGGAAGGTGTCCAATCTAATATTGTGTGCTTGAGAATTCACTGGAAAGAGCACACTTTCAGTCAAATTAATTCTGACACCAGAAATCTTTTGAAATTCTGTAAGTGCTGTTAGGACTGCAGGCACAGTATTTTGCGGGTCTGATATATACCTTGTGGAACGAGCCCCGGACACAGACAGGCAGACTTCTTTCTCTTCACCAACCTCGTCAGTCTTCCACCCGACTCAAGCCTCTCTGTGAAGGCGGCCCCTTTTATAAGCACCCGGATGTGCTCCAGGTGTGTTCCGGCAATCTCCCACCAACATGCCCCAGTGTGGCGGAAGTGCCGGCTGCATACCCGGAAGCACTCCGGGTGTCCCCACTCGTCTTCCCCCCAGCATTTCCTGGTGTGGCGGAAGTGCTGGGGTCCAGGGTTCTCCAGGCATGGGGGCATACCCCTGGCGGTGACCACGGGCCCCTACAGGGTTGAGCTTCCCAGCTCTGTACCCGTGGCCCCCAAAGGAACCAGGGCGGTCGCCCCCTCGTGGTCTGGAGGAAGCATGAGCCCTCCTCCTGTCTTCTTGGGCATCCCGGCTGGGTGCCACCCCCAGCCGCGTGCCACAACAGTACCATATCATCTGCATATAGAGAAATTTTCTGTTCAAGTCCTTCACTGATAATCCCCTTTATCTCATAAGCATTTCGACAGTGAACTGCCAGTGGCTCAATGGCAGTTGCAAAAAGAAGTGGTGACAAGGGGCATTCTTGTCTGGTACCACGTTCTAGTTTAAAGTAGTTTGAATTAATGTTGTTAATTCAAACTGAAGCTTCTGGATTGGTTTACAGTAGTTTGATCCATGCACAAATGTTCGGGCCAAACCCAATTTTCTCCAGTGTAGTAAAAAGGTACTTCCATTCATCATGCTTTTTATGCATCCAAGGATAATAAAATCTCTGGGATGTTTGACTTTGCAGGTGAATATATTACATTAAACAGGCGTCAAAGATTGGATGCTGAGTTTACATTTTTAAGCCTAAATAATGTTTGGGACAGTGTGCTTCTGCCATCTAGTGGACAAAATAATATCATGCTGCAAAAATCATGAATATTTCTATGCATTTTGTGTAGCTCATTAATGTTCATGAAGGTGGGTATGGACTCTCCAACTAAAAACACAGTGGCAGATGAAAAGCCATAAAGGCAGCTTTAGAACAAACTGAAACTGAACCGTTGCTCAAATCGCATAATAGTGATGATGATATGAATTGGTCATCAGATGTTGACACAGAAAGTGAAACTGATGCATGATACAGTGAATTTGGTTGCATGAAACTGCAGAGTGGTGTGACAATAATTATGCAACAAAAAGACAAAATAATTACAATCTAGTGCAAGGACAACTACTTCATTGGTACTGTTCATATTATGGCAACTGTCAATGTTTATGTCAGGGAAAATGTGGACATTACTAAGCCTTGTGCTATAGTAGCCAGCAATAACACCAGGGGCACGTCAGTCACACAGGTCAGGTACTGACGTTGTACCTTCAAATGTGTAAGAAATAGAAAAAAAAAATAAAGTTGCACAAAGAAACCTGCTTCTATTATCCTCATTGCAACAGTGGGCTATGCATTGGTTTTTGTCTCAAAAACATTTCACACAACAGGCAATTTCTAAATCTGCATCAGTTCAGCAGTGGACACTAGATATACCTTTTCTACTGTATTTATGTTGATGTTTTGGTATTTATATGTTTGTTTTTTCTGGGGTAAATGTAACGCTAAGAAGGCTACAAACCATGCCACGGACAAAAATGTATTTCATTTCCCTACAGCCTTGACAGGTACATCACAAGTTAAAATTAATCCATGACAGAGACATCATCATATCGTCATTAACCCTCACAAAATCTTTGAGTGCAGACTCAGTTCTGTGCCTCCCAGATCCTTTTTGACCCAATTCTGACACCATTCTTTAGGTACCCTGGACATCAGAGTTTTCACCCTCAACCTTTTGAATACTGATTGACCATCTTAACCTGTAGTACTGATTATCCTAAGTTTTAAAGCAGATGTTATTATGAGATGTAAACAAACAGTTACCTGAATGGAGAGTAAAATCCAATTAAGTAGATAGACAGATCTTTATTTGTTCAATGGAGAAATGTAGCTTTTACAGTGTAACAAAGCCATATACTGTATAAATATTGTGGGTCAAAATCTACGTGAAGGATATGTCAGTGTACTGTAATATGTAGCAGCTGTACACAAATGTGACATTTAGAAACTTTTTTGCTTTTTGTAACATTTAGTATGTTTAAGTGGGTTGTCAACAAACTACCAAAAATGCCCTAAAAATCCTTTAAAGTCTATAGTGGGTCAAAATTGACCCAAAAGACATGGCAAGGTAAAGATTTTTAGATGCTGCACAAATTATGTGATGTTCAATTTTTTTTTTTAAATGTTCATTAATTTGGGGAAATGTGAGAAAGACACACAAAGCTTTTTAGGTCCTTAACTGATGACATTTTGGGTGCTTTTACTGATTTCTAACACAAATCTGACCTGCAGATGTGGAAAGGGTTAAAATAATTTTCATTAGCAAAACCATTTTTGTCTGCCTAGGGTCCACTTACAGAACAAGAACCAAATAAGCCATGAAATTTCACAGATGATTCTAGTGAACCTTTTCAAAAATATTAGGGGGGGGGGGGGGGGGGGGGGACTGGAATCTGGCCGATACAAATGGAAAAATTGCGTTTAAAGCTACAACAAAATAATCAGGGACTTAATTTGTTAAATAGATGTTTTAAGATCATAAGAAGCCATTCTTGTGGTAATAGTTTGTATATTGGAAGACACCATTAACCAAGGTGACTTAGAGCTATGTGAAAAAGAAAGTACACCCTCTTACAGTTCTGTGGTTTTGCATATATTGCAGGTTGTAAAATTATTTAAATCTAACCTCAGGTGTAAAACAACGTGCAACAGATTCCACCATGTTATTTATTTAACATAAATGAAGCCATGTGTGAAAAGCTAAGTACACCCAATGATTTAATAGCTTGTAGAGCCACCTTTAGCAGCTATAACTTGAAGTAATAATTTTCCTTATGACTGTTATCAGTCTCTCGCATTGCTGTGGTGGAATTTTGGCCCAATCTCCTTTACAGCATTGCTCCAGTTCATTGAGGTTTGTGGGCATTCATTTATGCACAGCTCTTTTATGGTCCCGCCACAGTATTTCAATCAGGTTGAGGTTTGGACTTTGACTGGGCCATTGCAACACCTTGATTCTTTTCTTTTTTAGCCATTCTGCTGTAGATTTGCAGGTGTTCTTGGGATCATTGTCCTGTTGCATGACCCAGTTTCAGCTAAACTGTACCTGTCAGACAGTTAGCCTCACATTTGACTCTAGAATACTTTGGTATACAGAGAAGTTCATGGTCGACTCAATGACTGCAAGGTACGCAGGTCCTGTGGCTAGAAAAGAAGCCAGAATCTTCACCCTTTGACCACTGTGCTTGACAGCTGGTATGAGGGGTTTGTGCTGATATGCCATGTTTGGTTTTTGCCAAACGTGGCACCATGCATTATGGCCAGATATCTCCACCTTGATCTTGTCTGTCCAGTTGTGGTTTGTTCAGCTGCAACTTTGCCAACCTAAACTGTGCTGCCATTTTTTTTAGATAGAAGAGGCTTTCTCCTGGCAACCCTTCCAAACAAGCCATACCTATTCAGTCTTTTTCTAATTGTACTGTCGTGAACTTGAACATTTAACATGCTGAGGCCTATAGAGTCTGTGATGTAGCTCTTAGGTTTTTTGCAATTTCTCTGAGAATTGCACGGTCTGAATTTGGGGTGAATTTCCTGGGACGTCCACTCCTGAGAAGACTGGAAACTGTCTTGAGTGGTTTCTTCTTTTGAATAATCTTTCTCACTGTAGAATGATGAGCTTCAAATAGTTTGGCAATGGCCTTATAACCCTTCCTAGATGGATGGGCAGCAACAATGTTTCTCTAAGATCATAGCTGATGTCTTTCCTCCTTGGCATTGTGATAACACACCCCTGAATGTTCCAGACCAGCAAACCGCCAAAAGTTCCGCGTTTATTGAGGTGGTCACATGTGCTAATGATCAACTAATCAAGTGCATTTGATTTGCAGCACCTGGCTGATAACTTTCTCTCTTTAATTCCTATGGAAGCAGTGTACTTAATTTTTCACACATTGCCTCTGCATTTTGGCTTAGTTTTTGTTAAATAATGACATGGCGTATTATGTCAGGTGTTGTTGTTTATCTGAGGTTGTATTTACCGAATTTTAAAACCTGCTAAGGACCAGATGATTTTATTATGCCCCGATACATAAAATCTTAGAATTGAAAGAAGGTGTATTTTCTTTTTTACATGACTGCATAAGCTCAATTTTTAATTATAATTGTTTATGTATATCATTTACAACTGGTGCACATAATTATGTTAAACGTTATGTTGCCCAGGCAAGTAGGGAGACCGAGGCAGTGATTACACCAGTATCTTTGTGCACTACCTACCTTACCACCAGACTGATTTTAACTCATTGCATTTCTCAAAAAGAAGCTATACAGTGATCCCTCGCTATATCGCGCTTCGCCTTTCGCGGCTTCACTCTATCGCGGATTTTATATGTAAGCATATTTAAATATATATCGTGGATTTTTTGCTGGTTCGCGGATTTCTGCGGACAATGGGTCTTTTAATTTCTGGTACATGCTTCCTCAGTTGGTTTGCCCAGTTGATTTCATACAAGGGACGCTATTGGCAGATGGCTGAGAAGCTACCCAACTTACTTTTCTCTCTCTCTCGCGCTGACTTTCTCTGATCCTGACGTAGGGGGGTTGAGCAGGGGGACTGTTTGCACACCTAGACGATACGGACGCTCGTCTAAAAATGCTGAAAGATTATCTTCACGTTGCTACCTTCTGTGCAGCTGCTTCGTGAAGCGACATGCTGCACGGTGCTTCGCATACTTAAAAGCTCGAAGGGCACGTATTGATTTTTGCTTGTTTGTTTTTCTCTGTGTCTCTCTCTCTATGTCTGCTCCTGACAGAGGGGGTGTGAGCTGCCGCCTTCAACAGCTTTGTGCCGCGGTGCTTCGCATACTTAAAAGACAAACAGCCCTATTGATTTGTTTGCTTTTCTCTGTCTCTCTCTGACATTCTGTGCTCCTGACGCGCACTCCTTTGAAGAGGAAGATATGTTTGCATTCTTTTAATTGTGAGACGGAACTGTCATCCTTGTCTTGTCATGGAGCACAGTTTAAACTTTTGAAAAAGAGACAAATGTTTGTTTGCAGTGTTTGAATAACGTTCCTGTCTCTCTACAACCTCCTGTGTTTCTGCGCAAATCTGTGACCCAAGCATGACAATATAAAAATAACCATATAAACATATGGTTTCTACTTCGCGGATTTTCTTATTTCGCGGGTGGCTCTGGAACGCAACCCCCGCGATGGAGGAGGGATTACTGTATACACTGATACAATACAGCAGGCAAATACCACAAGAGTCATAAAGCTGACTTTCGCAGTGTCGACATTTGTCTGTTGGAAGGGATAGAAGGCCGTTTTTTAAAGGGATCAGATTATGGATTATTTTCAGAATTACATCATTTAGATGTTACAGTTGAATTTGAGAAATGTATTTTATATAACTATAATATCAAACTATAATACATCTGTGTTTTCTCTGTAACACTTTAGATTAGGTACTACCTGTAATGCATCATTTAGTGTTAGGTAATAAGATTTTAACAAAGGCTTCTTTTGGTCTTAACACTTACAAAGCATCAGTAAAGTGGTTCGTTATGTGCAATGTAGTGTATTAAGAGCTTGTGATAGGATGAGAAAATTACTTATGAATATAAGCACTTCATTTGGTCTTAAGCTCTAAAGCATTAATTAGGGATTCACAAGCCTTATACTGGAGTATATACAATACCGATGAACTTAATCCACCAAAGTAAGGTATTTTAGTATGCCATATTGCAGAAATAAATACCAACTGATGTTTTGTAAATGTTATGATCAAAAGAACCATTTGTTAATGTCTTATGTAACAATATCTGGCTACATTATAGTTAGTAACTAATCTAAACTTCTACTGTTTCCCTATACCCCAATATCCTTCAGCTCCTCTGTACCCTATACTCATACGTGGACTATTTATACAACTGAAAATCAACAGTTTACTAAGTTAAATATTCAAGAAGTGGAAGACAGCATCCCGACAGACAGAGTCATCTAGAATTCAAGGACCAGTATTTCCAATAATTGTCTTGGGCTTTCTTTTGTTACAGGGTACTCTGCGGCCAATGCATCCCCAGGCTCTTCACCCCAATTCCAGCCTTTTGCCCACCCCTAATATAACTGTGCAGATCCCCCCCACTAAGGTGAGGTATAGGAATAAGTCATTTAAGGTTCCAAGATTCCTGGATAAATTTTAATTCTCTATGGAACTGGACGCTAGCTGCTCTGTGGCTTGTATCTTTCATAGCAAATAGAAGGATCAAACACCTGCAATGGCTACACATTAAGCTTAGAAATAAGACATCTGTGACACAGTAGTCTCTTTGTTTAATATTTCACTTTAGGTTTAACTAGAGTCCACAGATGTTTAAATGTTGAATTGACTGATTTTTGGGGGCCTATAATCAATCTTTAGGCCTGTAATAAACATGGCTGTAAACAAAGCCATCCTCCCTTTCTTTCTGCAAACTCTTAAATACTTTAAAAACTAATCTATTTTGGTTTCACACACAGTTTTAAAAGGCAGAAACAACTATGCAGTGGGAGTCATGTTTGTATTAGTGGATATATATGAACCACTTTTTATTATCTAAACAGCAATCAGTCAAGACTTGGCAATCATAATTCTTTTTATAAGTAGTCTTGATGTATAGATACAGTATATAAACCAGGTGTTCAGGTGTCATTTAACCCCATCCTTGATCCCACTTCTTCCCTGTTGTGTTTGCCCTTTACTTTGAATCATCCAGTTTAAAAGACCATTACTGGGATGGTCCAGAAATTTGAATTCTTAAGATAAAGAAACTGGGGTAGCATGCCTGATAAGCTACTAATGAACCTCAATGGAGAGGCTCACTGCTGTAAATGTATCCAGTAAGATCTCATATACTAGACATTTGAGCAAGTGCCAGCAGAAAGTTGGAGGCAAATTCTTTTCTGAAAACTGATTTCATACTTGCAAAAGTTTTTTTCCCCCCAATATGTATATTCTAATTAATAATTTTCTTAAGGTGAACTTTAACCTTTTTTTTTTTTGTTGTAAAATCTCTAAGCTGCTATGGATATTACACTTTTACTTGCCTCTCCAAGTGATGAATAACAGACCAAGCTCAGTCTTAATGTTTGCTTTTGTTTCTTTTTGAACAGACTGGTTTGCCATATGCTCATCCACCCAGGCCTGCCTCTCCAGGAAGTTTCACTCATGGAACAACCCCACAGCCTTCCCATGGCGTGAGTATTATCATTTTACCTACATTATATTCTTATTTTACAGATTTACAGAACATTTTTAACACAAGTATCAGCATTATTGTAAAGAATCAAACCTTTACATAAACAGAAAATAAACTTTTGTTATGTGATAGTTTTGTTTCAAGATATAACTACACAATTATCAGTTTTATATGCATCCCTTGTGAGCAAAATATAAAATTCTTATATCCTGTTCAAATGGAGAATCCAGGAAGTGCTGCCACCTATTGATTTAAGTTGTCAAGGTTGCAAGAATCATTTATGTAATGTGGAAAGAGGCCTGAAACCAAGATTACATAAAGGCAAAAGACATATTTCAGTCATATTTATATAAAAAGTTAATCAATAAATTTTAAAATGCAACAAATTAGGATAAATTGCACATAATCATGGCTTGTATTTAAAATAAAAACTGGCCTGAAGGGGGGCATCAGGTACAGGCATGATATAACATCTGCCTGTTCTGTCATCATGATTGGTTCCTTAATAAGAGACGGAGTGGAAAAAGCGAACTATAGTGTGGCATCTGGAATAAATTCTGTTTCATCATTTACTGGGCATTCTGTGGTACAACATTTCCACGGGTCTCAGAAGGCTTTGTTTAGACTCTTCACCAGTATCTTTAGACAGTCACATTTCTATGGTCAGTATACAGTATGCCACAATATGACCGTCCTTACAAAAATTAAATATTTGCTGCTCTCCGATTAAATCAGTTGAGCATCACTGAGGCATTCTGGGTGTACAGTTTTAGCAGTACAGGCATCCATAAAGGACTCATGATCTAGTCCTTTATGGTATTCACCTGGTAATGGCAATGCTGATTTGCAATGATCATTTGCATTCCTGGTAATGTTCACAGTCACACCTGTTTTCTAGTACTACTACTTTTGAGTGCAACTTTGTAAAAATTAGTATTTTATAATAAAAAGCAAAAATCTTAAGAATAATTGTTGTAGGTCTGGGAAGGTCAAGAAGTAGCAAATCCTCACAACAAATCCTTTTAAATCAAACTATAAATGAAGCTAGTTTTATAACCATACTGATTTCATAAAACAAGCAATCTGAATATTCTGGGATATTCTGAATTAAACAACTGAAACCAAAAGAATATACAGTGTATTGTGTATAAAACATACAGTCTAGGAATTCCTATATACAACATGTGGAAAACAGCAATTTCCTTTTCAATAAAGAAATGATACTGCATGCTGCACTTTGTACAGCACTATAATGTAACAGAAGTAAATCTAATGGTATCTCTACTTTATTTAGGCTACCTTTCAGAGCTCATCTCAGCCTGCCCCCCGCCATGCCTACTTGACTCACACTCAGACGGGACAGCGTTTTTATCACAGCAAGTAACCACTGCACAAGGATGATCATGGATAACTTGGGACTGTGCATGAGTTTGTTTGAGTGCTTTTAGTTCAGATTGCTTCATAATCACATCAGTAGCAAACTATACTAGCCCATATCCTGCTTTAATCTTTGTGTTGTATTTCATCCTATTTCCTCAGAGAAGTGAGATTTGTTGCTGGTAAAGTTCCATGGTACTTCTAAAATGATTTTATTTTGTTTAAATTTTAACATTAGCCATACCTTAATCCATGCAGATTTAAGTATAAGGAATAGTTTTTGGAGATGTGTACAAGGAATCCCAGTTTACAAGAAACTGTTTCTGTCACAAAATTTTCCTCAAAATTCTGTTTTAAAATAGTTAAAATCTTTCATAATACGTCCTGTTAAAAATCTTATTTGGTGGGGGTTGGTTAATAAATGTCAATCTTACTTTCTTTGTCACCTAGTAAAAATTAATCATTGCTGCTGCAAGTCTTTACATGGTAGCACTAAAAAGGAAAAACATCTTTGTGGTGTTATTTTAATTACATTATTTTATGCTGAAGTTTCACTTGGCAAAACAATTTTAAATATATCCACTCAGAAAAAGGGGAGAAAAATCCTTGTCTCTAACAAGCTCTGGCAGAAACCTCTAACAAAGCAACTGTTTTCACTCACCTTTATCCTTATACTGTCTGTTACTATGGGATATACCTTCAAAGGTGACATTGTTATACTTTGATTCTTGCCTTGGACCCACTCAAGTCATTCTTTCACATAACCTCCACAGGCTTGAAACTGGCAGGGGTTTGTTTTCCTTCAAGATTCCCCATTTCTATGTTTTCCTGTTCTGGTTTTCCACCAAGTATTCAGGATGTGTATATACTTGTACATTTTTATTGTCTTTTAAGTAATTAATCTAAGCCATGTAATGTGAAGCGCTCTATGCAAAAATAAAATTCTATTACAATTCAAAGGTTGCATAACAGTTTCTTCTGTATTTGCCATTTTCACTCATTTTACCTGGTAAGATTTTTTTCTTTTAATTTCATTAATAGACCCTGTATTACTTTCTACAAAATGCTGTGTACTGTGTAAAGCATGATTTGTATGTAGTATTTTCTTCAGAGTCCTATAGATAGTTAGCATGCAAAGTATCACTAAGCGTTTTCATGTGTAATACTGATGACCAGTGGTACATTGGTAGCAATGAGCTGTCGCCCCGTCAAGAGATTGTTCCTGCCTCCTGCAAGATGCTTGCTGGGATGTGCACGACCCATGATGAAATAATTTAATGCAGCACTACTGTCTCTTTCAAACATACCAACCCAAAATTTCTGTCCTTGTTTTTCTTTCTCCACGTAACCAATCGCCACACAATAAGCTCTTTAATAAATGTCAGACCATCTGTAGGCTAAGAATGCAGATTCTTCAAAATTTTTAAGGAACATTGAAATATCTTCATAGTACCTGTTTAATTATTCTATCCATCCAGTCCCAGCAAGCATACAGCGCGAGGCCAGCTCATCACTACCACTACCACTTTAATTATTAACAGTATACATTATTTAAATGAAGTTAAAAATTTATCTGTATAATGTAATATACATACTTTAATGTATTTCATCTTAAAAATGATATCAAGAGGCGGCACGGTGGCGCAGTGGGTAGCGCTGCTGCCTCGCAGTTGGGAGATCTGGGGACCTGGGTTCGATTCCTGGGTCCTCCCTGCGTGGAGTTTGCATGTTCTCCCCGTGTCTGCGTGGGTTTCCTCCGGGCGCTCTGGTTTCCTCCCACAGTCCAAAGACATGCAGGTTAGGTGGATTGGCGATTCTAAATTGGCCCTAGTGTGTGCTTGGTGTGTTTGTGTATGTCCTGCGGTGGGTTGGCACCCTGCCCAGGATTGTTTCCTGCCTTGTGCCCTGTGTTGGCTGGGATTGGCTCCAGCAGACCCCCGTGACCCTGTGTTCGGATTCAGCGGGTTGGAAAATGGATGGATGGATGAATGATATCAAGAGCTCCAAGAAGATCTTGGAAATCTAAAATCGACATAGAAGCTAGTCACTATCATCTGTAAATACGCGCTGTCCTATTGAATTACTCTATTGTTATTGTATGGTACATTGAGATTCCTCCTAAACTTATTTTCCTATAAAATAATACAATAAAAAAATGCAATATGAAACCATAAGTACAATATACATGTACATATAGTGCAAATGGTTCATAAAGTGGCTCAGGTTCTGCAATATTACAACTGTAGTGCAAGTTTACTGTGAGGTAATTGTAATTATAAGTGCAAACAGTTCTACCAAGAGCACTTTATGGACTGATTGAGAGCGTTTATAGCTCTTGGGATGAAACTGTTTTTGAACCTCGAGGTCCCTACAGGAAAACTTCTGAAGCATTTGCCGAATGGGAGAAGTTCAAATAGACAGCACATGGCTGAGGCAGGGTGTGCTATAAATGTTCTCCAGGGTAGGTGCTGCATCCCTATAATCCTCTGTGCTCTCAACACAACCCACCGTAAAGCTTTCCGATCAGCTGCTGCTCAGCTGTGATTCCACACTCAGATACAACAGGTTAAAATGCTCTGAGAGTAACAATGCTAAAGCAGCTGTGGTATTTGGAATAGTTTGGCCATTCAGTGTACTATTATATTGGTACACGTCGATTACAATCAGGTGCCTTAAATTTATAAACAATATTTGGTTAATTTCATTGTGTTTGAAAAAGCCGCATCAGGGATGCAAATCTAAAAAAGAATGAGAAACTACCCAAGAACAGTAGCACTGCTTTGACACTGGGTGCCGCCAGTTTCCAAAACCAAGTGGAAAGTTGCATACACACAGGTTAAGGCTGGTGTGATAATGTGTGTGACTTTACACAAGTTTTTATACATCTTGAAGTGAGCATGGAAACGGGTGTACCCAACATTTATGTGTGTATACAAGAGGCCCCAGGTTATTTATTTAATTCTACATTAATGCACTTTGAAAATGTATGCTTCCATAAAGTACAAATCACAAGACTGAGCTAAAGTAGAGAGTTCTTTTATGTTTTTCTGTTTTTATAAATTAATGATTATATTCTTGTTTTTTTATTTTATGTGCAATCGCACATAATGTGAAAAGCACCTATTTCAACAGCCCTGTCTATCTGTAATTTCATCTGTTTGCACAACTAAACTCTAACCAGTGGACTGATTTTGTTAAAATTTGGCAGAATTCCTTGTCAAGGAAATTTCTTGGGACCAGTCAATTTTACGATATTTATAAATGCAGCACAGTGTGCATTTTTTTGAAATCTCAAAATCTCCTATTGACAAACAATGGCAAATTTGAAAACTGTCTTAAAATTTAAAAATATTATATGTGACTACAATTAATTTACTATTTCAGTTTTACTTTGAGCAGTATTTTTTTTTTATACAGTATATAATTTTTCTTTTACTTGTTCAACAGCCAGTGCCGATGGCAAAACTTACACACCAGTAGTTGTGTGCACTGAATAAAGCAAGTACACCTTGCTGCAGGACACAAGATGGGGCTGACTGACAGCCTTACCATATAAGGAAGGTATGATGTTAAATGTGTATTTCAGTTTGCTAATGATATTATTTATTCATGCATCTCCATACAAGGAAAGTACCTTCCAGTTTACTAGAATGCTTGGCAAATTCTAGTTATACCTGTATGCTCCACCTCATCCATATGTGGCTCCACAGCATCTTGCACAAACCTCAGCCGCTGCAGCTCAGCTTTCAATTGAAATCAAACCAGGTAAGTGTGGTGATATTAATGCCTAAAAAATGTTAATACAAGCAACTTATGCAGAAATGTATAAAAGATGGCACGGTGACACTTATGCTACAGTGATTAAACATGTACTCAGTATTTCTTATATATTTATATTATACTGATTCTATATTTCTGACATTATTATTTACAGTATGGGCAAAGTGCCACATTAATCCACTACCTTAACGTACGTAGATGCAGTCAGCAATTTTAGTGCAAGAGTTCAGCACACGTTTTCAGTCTTCATTTGGTGCTACTCTGAAATATTTGTATAAAAAATGCAAACTACAAGTAGCCACAGACCTTCCACATTAAGCAGTTCAAACTAACAATAGCACATTAATCTGTATGTCACTCGAGTTGGAGTCTTGCCGTCTGTGAAATCAATTTCAGCCATGTGATATTGAAAAGGTTATGAAAATTATTAAAAGGCTATTGCAAATTATTGTACAAAATAGTCAACACCAGTGCCTTGAAATAAAGCACTACAACATTATCCCTCAGGTCACCTGTTACCACTGTTTGCCAGACACCATCTTTGAAACTCTGCTACTGTTCGAGCAAGGACCCCAGAATACACATTCACAATTTTACAAAGTAAACCTAGTAAGAGAAAGGTTAGCACACGCTGATACAGCGCATTGCCGCACCCACCACATAACAAACCAACTCAGGATCCCAGATTAGGCCCTGAGTGCAGCCATGCAATGGGTGACACCTCAGCACCACACTAGTTCAGATGGAATGGAACAAATGTGAGTTTTTTTATGGTGGCTTAAGTGCCAATTCTGCCACCAACCCCCAGGTTTTCCCTGCAAGTTGGGGGGCCTACATGCAGGGCTGGATGCAGCTTAACGTCCTATCCAGGATGGAGCAATTGCAGGTTAAGGGCCTTGCTCAAGGACCCAATGAAGTAGAGTCTATAGAGTAAAGCTAGCTTTAATGCCACAATATAATATACAGATTGACTGACTAGCAGGACAATGGTGCAAAAGTTTCTACTGCTGCCTAATAAATTGTTAAAAAAAATAAAAATAGTTGGACAACTTATCAGAATGTCAAATACCCCCTTACAGAAAATGAATAATGAAAGTGACAATATGAAGAATTGTTTTTTCTCTTGATTTTTAATGTATAAATACATTTTATAAAACATCTTCCGTAAAGCACACCACCATAAGGCATTTTACAGGTAAATTAAGAAAGTAATTCACATTAATCCGATATAATTCAGTATGTAGTTATGGCCGATTGAAATTCAAGAGAGGAGAGACAAGTTATCAAAAATGAATATGTCTTTTAATGAATTCTGCCAGGACAGACACGGAACAGCACAAAACAAAAGCCCAGTCTAAATGGTCTAAGGTCAAAATACACACACAATGATTTGCAATCAAAGATCTTTTAAAGTAATCACAGACATGAAATGTGTTTTTTTTTTTTTTTTTTTTTTTAATTCATAAACCTAGGACACAGAATGGTCACCACCATATTTTATATACGACACAAGGTGCTGAGACATTAGTCAACCCCACTTCCAGGAACCATGTGATGCAACAAAAGGCAAACTAAACAAAAAATGGTGGTAAAAACAAAAACATATTAACAAAGCAAACACAATAATCAAAAAGACATGAAAAATATAACATCTGACAATAGGGGAAGAAAGCAGCACAACTTCAAGAATAGTTCAGTAAGCATTCACCAATGACATTGTAAGTTTTTGGAACTGCAAAAAGATGGCATCAAAGAATCTCAGTTGTCTGGCATACTGATATCAGATGAAAAATGTTGTCTGCATGTTTTATGTACGATTGTATTTTTAGAACTGGGCACTAATTAAACACAGAATTTAAATTGTTGCACACAGCCTTCTGTAGTGTTTCCGTAATACGTCAAACGATTAGTATCCCCAAAGTTTAAATCAAGGCTACAGACTCAGTATTTTAGCACAGCATACTCTTGACAGGACAGCTGATGAGACTGTTCATACAGCTCTTTAATGACCATGAAACCAGTTTTGATGGTTCATTTTTCATTCATCCCTTCTGTGTCTAACCATTTATCATCAGAAATATTAAGAATCTTGTATAAAAATTATGTATGGGTAGGGTATTAAGTGTGTGTAGGTATACTTCACACAATATGCAATAATGTTTGTTTGTTCTAAATGTTACTTTGTTGTTTGTTTAATTATGTTCATAAAACCTATACAACACCTTTGACCTACAAAATTGAAAAGTATGATATAATAATTCTTTGTATTTATATAGCACTTTTCTCACTACTCAAAGCGCTCAGCAATTGCAGGTTAAGGGCCTTGCTCAAGGGCCCAACAGCGCAGAGTCCCTATTGGTATTTACGGGATTCGAACCGGCAACCTTCCGATTGCCAGTGCAGATCCCTAGCCTCAGAGCCACCACTCCACCTACAATATATAAAAAGTAAACTGAAAAAGAAGCAAGAATACTTAGAAATTCACACATGACAGTGCTGTTTGCAAGGACGAAGATACAGATTTCTTTTTTATTTTCTATTGTGCATTTTTCATATTGGGAGCTCTATAATAATACATACAAACTGTTTCAATCGTGTAAAACAGCATGAAACTTAGTCAATCATTTTGTATACCCTGTGTAATCTTGCTTTCTATGAAAGCCATTATATATAATGTATCTGATCATTAACTTTCTCATTATTAACATCATTAAATGTGGACCAACTTCCTTAGTTTGAATTTAGCTCATATAACATGCTTTTAATATCTTCAGCGTCACAATATTGAAGGACAGTCTTACCCTTGGCGTTTATCAAAAATGGCACAAGATGCATGTCATGGTTTATAAAAATAAATAAATAAAGAATGCCATAAGAAGTGAGGTCTCCATAGAGATTTTTTATTAAGGTCTGGGGATTCAGAAGTACAGGTCATTTTGTCAAACAAAGTAGAAAGTTTTCATCAACTTACACATTGTACGCTGCTCCTAACCCCCACCCCCAAACCAAAATTGAAATGTAAACCCTTAAACAAAACAACCAATTTAATGTACAGTATATTGATTGGCTTCTTCCATGTAAAAACATTAATAGCCATTTGATTTGCTGATCATACAGGGTGTTTCATAAAGGCCTAATCAAGTATGAATTTAATTATTCATTTCATGTTAAATCAAGAGTTGTATATTAAGAGGAATTTCAGGTTTATTGGAAAAGCAGTGATCTCCTTCAGATTACAGACTGGGCACATCACCTATTAAGCTAAACAAAATTGTTACTGATAGTGAAAAATATACAGTTTCCTAAAAGGTGTGATGATAAAACACTTGTGGGTATAGTATTGTAATAATATTTAAAAATGTGAAAAGCACCATTTAAGAGCATTGCATAAATAAGAACAGTTATTGAAATTAAATATATTTCTGAAATCACTAGTTTAGTGAATTCCAGGGTTTGCTAAAATCCTGACAAGATTACAGATGCTGTATATGCCTAGTTATTTCAGGTACCCCCTTTAATGCCCCTGGTTTTTCTGATATTTAAGTCTTACTGGCCATGACTTGCACCTATAATGTGCGACACCACTCTAGATGTTAAAGAACTGGGCCCTTCCTCTATGTCCATTTCCAAGTTAGTTCAGTTCAATCCCAGATTAAACATGAGAATACCAAAAGAAGAACACATCTCCAGAGAACATTTTGCTTTCAGTAAAACCATTGGAGCTATAGAAATTTTTTTAATTAACAAGTCTTACATAATTTCCAAAAGTTGTACATTAGTGCATACACTAGGCAGCTTTGTTGTAGTATCAGAAGCTGAAGTTATCAGTCCAGTGCTTTATATTATCCTGGATAATTCATATCATGTTCAGACACCTGCTTGCACTGTTGTTCTGTGCATGTTTTATGTGCAGATACACTTGGCTGACCTACACCTAAATCAAATATTCTTAGATGAGAAGTCCCTAAACCTATCAATGCAAAATAGAACTTAGCCGTTTATCAACAGCGACTTCTAAGCATTTGGGTCAGATTGGACTTACTAGAGACATATTGTAGACTCAAAAGACTATTACAGGGCTATAACCTACAATTATATATTCCCGCTTGTTTTAGAGAAAGTGATCTCTGATATTACTCATTGTGAGGCACATGTGTGGAGTATGCAAGTGCCCTACACCATCCACAGCCCATATACTCCATTTGGGCTATATATCAGAGCACAGTTAGTGTCAAAATACATGGAGTAATTTGTTTTTAATGTGACATGGATTTTTGATGTCTGGCAGTGTTTTACTGTGTAAACAGACTTTAAATCTTTAAAACAGTTGATCACAAGAATATCTTCCTCAGTTGATATATAGAATACACATAAGCCTAATGTGACTCTCGAGAAGGAACATGCATGATGCACAACATGTAAAAATACAATGGTCATCACAGTTTTACGGAATATTTTTTTTTATTGTATGAGGTTACTGATTAATGGCTATTTTACTACATACACACATACACTTTATATATACGTATAATATTTCAGCTTGGTATGCTCTCTTTTATCATTATCAATACTTGCATACAGTGAGCACAAAGCATTCCAGTCTCTTACAAAATCTACTACATAATACTACCAGTGACTAATGTAAACACTGAAAGTCAGGTTAGGCTTTGAGTGAGACACTGTTGTTAAACTCTGTTAACTTTCAGAATGGGTATGTGCCAGGAAGATTAAAAAAAAAAAGGTATGAGAATTCAGCTTGAAACAGTTTGGATAAAAATAAATAAAAATCAGTGTAATCTATCTTGGCCAACTGATGTACAGTACAATCAGTTGTTCCATAATTGGAGAGAGGGAGGGAAGGAGGTCTGTGTGGCTGATCAGCTCTCTATGAAACATCCTGATTACATTAAAGGTTAGGCCAAAGTGTCAGTCATATACCAATTACTTTAATCTACTTTTATTTCAATAAATAAGGGGTGAGGTTTAAAAGCTTTAATGTCTGGTCTCAGTAGTCCATGGCAGTCAATGAAATCATTATTCTTCCCCTTAATCTAAGCAAAAGACCTGAATAATATAGATTGATCTTTTAAAAAAATAGATCACCCTGCACTAGCTGCTTTAAAAAAAAGGAAACAAAACTGCATTAAAAGTAATGCTACTTTTATAACTTCTTGCTATACTGGATTAACCAAATTCAGAGTCCTGATGTTTTAATTCTTCTTTTAGCAGCCAGAATCTCCACTCTTTTCTTTTAAACAATTAATAAAGCAGCAGAAATTGTAAGATATTAAAAGCTGCATCTGAAGGAAAACTGTTAGCAAATATTTTCACCATTATGACTTCAGCAGTGTTCTGCAAAGATTGCTAAACAAAGACATTGCTGCAGCCAACATGGTGGATTTCATTTTTCTTGGCCAATTCTTCCCATTGATTCTTCAATTTGTTGCAAATGAGTAAAAGAAAGTATTTGCACTTCCTTGGTGTGCAAGCATTTGTTATATAATTTTGTCACCCAAAAGGTGCACATGTGCAGGACTAACAAAGAATGAGAAATTGCAGCTTTAGAGTATTGTCTTCTCATTCAGGTCCACTCATTTCTTGGTCGATCCCTTACAGGGGAAGAGTTGAACAGCAGGATCAAGACAGAAAAAGAAAGAGATGAAAAAGAAATATAGGTAAAAAAAGAATGAAACAGATAAAGGAATGAAAATTCAGATTTGAAACAGCTGTGAAAGCCTTGCAATATGTTTTAGACTATAAAGAAAATGTTTTATTTCTTGTAAAACAAGTTCTACTGTGCAGCATGAAGAAATGCTTGACTTTATAATATTTTCTTCCCCAGTTAAAAAGTATGGCAAAGTTAAATTACATGGAACTGTTTTTAAAACTCTCCATGCACTACAATATTTGTGTTGTTTAATCAGACTAATAAAGTCAGATTAGACTGCATTCAAGTCAATTAAGGAAGGGATGCATTATTGTAAACATTTTACATTTTATTCCAACTAAATTAATCTTTTCCTCCTATTTGATTATTGTATGTTAAATAAGACCCTCTCTTTTCTGAACAGACAACAGAATAAATTCTCTATATATACCATTACTTTGCCAGCTATATTTTTTCTTTATTCTGCATCTCCTTTTATACTCACCCTAACAGACACCAATTACATCTCTAGACTTACCTGCAAGATTTATTTTGCCATAGCCTTGATTGCAACGGCTGCTTCTTCATTCATAGCAGAGAGAACAGTGATCTGAAATGCATACATCAGTCAAACTATTATCCTGTTATTTTCATTTCAAAAATAATTACAGAATTGCATCAACTTAGACAAATATTACATCTTTAGTAAAAAGTCCCCAGCTACAGTAAATACTACAGTTTAGACTTTCAATAGTCTGAAGGAGACATTAAATAAGAATTTCAATATATTACGTACACATGACAACAAACAATAATTGAAAATGTAGCAGAATTTCAAAAATTTTGTTAAACAAAACATTCCAGTTTCTCCTCATTTTATGCAACTATATTTTTTTACTTCCTATATGTAAATTTTAATATACAGTATTTATTTAAAACCAATACACTTAGCTACCAAGGCGACACCATTTTTGCTTTAAGATACTGTAAATTATTAATTTTACCATGTCCAATTTTTATGCAATTGTTATGATTTTTTTGCATTAAAATAGCTTGGTTTTCTTTCATATACATTTTGATTTCATATATCCAAAATCCAGATACCCGAGCATGCAACAAACATTCCAATCTCAATTTCTCTATCAACAACAACAACAACATTTATTTATATAGCACATTTTCATACAAAAAGTAGCTCAAAGTGCTTTACATAATGAAGAGAAGAAAAATAAAAGACAAAATAAGAAATTAAAATAAGACAACATTAGTTAACATAGAAAGGAGTAAGGTCCGATGGCCAGGGTGGACAGAAAAAAACAAAAAAAACTCCAGAAGGCTGGAGAAAAAAAATAAAATCTGTAGGGGCTCCAGGCCACGAGGCCGCCGAGTCCCCTCTGGGCATATCACTTTATCATTGTGGAGCAGTTTGTGTGCTCCTGTTACTCTGGGAGCTATGTTGTCCAGAGCAGAAGCTTCTGGCAGGGTCTCTCAAGGCAAACTGGTCCCAGGTAAAGGGTCATGCAAAGAGTGATTAACGGCCCCCAATTAAGCAGAACTACAAGTATAAAAAGAATACCCCACCTAGAGCTGAGCCTTAGGGGAATGCCCACAGATGGGCATCTACCACAGGTCAGAGTTGGGCACAGCCGGAAATCATGATGTGAGACTGACCTCCTGTGGGCCCACCACCTGACGGAGGAATAGGGACTAAGTGTGAGACCTGGCTGGCAGTTGAAGGCAGAGGTTATGGTGGGATGGAACCCTGGTACATAAACCGACTCTTAGAACGTGGAATATCACCTCTTGGGTGGGGAGGGTTAGGACTTGGAGTTGGTGGGTAAGGCAGAGTGCTACCAACTAGATATAGTTGGGCTCATATTCACCCAGTCGCTTGGGAATGGTGCCAAATCTCGATGGAAGCTAGACTCTTCTTATTTTGGAGTTGTATTGGGGGAAGACGTCAGGCAGGAGTGGGCTTCTTCTTGAGCCCCTGCCTGGCTGATGCCGTTTGGAGTTTGTCCCACAAAATGAGAGGACAGCTTCTGTGTGAGATGGTGGGGCTCTGATTACTCTATGCACCAAATGATGGGTCGGAGTACCAGACCTTCCTACAGGGAATCTTGGAAAAGGGTTCCAGCTGGGGATCCTATCATTCTGCTTGGCGACTTCAACACCCACATGGGTTATGACAAAGACACCTGGAGAGAAATGATTGGGAGGAATGGCGTGCCTGATTAGAACCCAAGAAATGTTTTGTTTTTAGAATTATGTGCTAGGCATGGTTTGTCCATAACAAACATTATGTTCAAACCTTAGTTGGCTCATTGGTGTACCAGAACCCTTAAGGCCAAAAATCCATGATCAGTTTTATAATGTCAGATTTGTGGCCATATTTTATCGATACATGTGAAGAGAGGAGCAGAGGTGTCAACTGATCATCTCCAGGTGGCGAGTTGGGACAGATGACGGGAGAGGCTCCTGAACAGACCTGGAAATTTCAAGTGAGTAGTGAGGGTAGACTGGGAACATCTGAGGGAGGCCCCTGTCCATAACACTTTCAACTCTGACATCCAAATTTGGTTTTTCTGTATTCCGGGGGACATAATTCAAATGGGCTTAGTTCAATCCCTATATTCTGGAAGCAGCTGCCAAGAGCTGTAACGTAAAAGCCATACGTGCCTCTTGAGATGGCAACCAAAGGACACAATGGTGGACATAAGAGGTGAGGGATGTCATTAGGCTGAAGAAGGAGGCCTTCTGTGTATGGTTAGCACAGTACAGTCCTGAAGCAGCAGAGGGCTACCAACTGGCCAAAAGGGCTGTAGACTTGGTGGTCAGGGAAGCAAAACCCCGGGTAAGGGAGGAGTTTGGAGAGACCATCGAAAGCGACTATTGATCATGCTTAAAAAAAGATTCTGGCAAATCGTCCAGTAACTCAGACGGGAAAAGTGGGACTTCACCAAGACTGTTCTCAGTAAGGGTGGAGAAATGCTGACCCAGATTCAGGATGTAGTCTGCCAGTGGAAGGAACACTTTGAAGAGCCCCTGAACCCAATGGATACTCCCTCTGTGGAGGAGGCAGAGCCAGAAACTGAAGTAGTTAAGCAACTCCACAGTGGCAAGGCCCCAGGAGGGGTTTGAGTAGATGATATCTGCCCAGAAATGCTGAAGGTTCTGGATATAGATGGGGTGATATGGATGACATGTATTTCAATGTTGCATAATCATCAGGATCAGTGCCCCTGGAGTAGCAGACTGGTTCCCATTTTTAAAAAAGATAACCACAGGGTGTGCTCCAAGTAAAAGGAATCACGCTCCTCAGTCATCCTGGCAAAACTTATGCCAGTGTACTGGAAAGGAGACTCCACCCAGTCTTGGAACTTCAGATCTAAAAGAAACAATGTGGATTCCATCCAGGCCATGGACCAGTGGACCAGCTCTTTTCCCTTATGAGGATCCTTGAGGACGTATGGGAGTACACCTGATTGGTCTACATGTGTTTTGTGAGCTTGAGAGAAGGCATATGACCGTGTTCATTGAGGGAATCTGTAATGAGTGCTGGGAGAGTACAGGGTTCCAGGGCCCTTAATTGGGGCTATTCAGTTCCTGAATAATCACAGTGAGATCTGTGTCTATATACTTGAAAAACATCACTGTGCTCAGTGGGTGTGGGACTCCACAGGAGCTGTGCTGTGTCTCCTATCCCATTTGAAATTTTCATGGACACGATATCAAGGTGCATCCCGGGAGGAAAGTGTGTCCAGTTCTATGACCTTAGACCCGCTTCTCTGCTTTTTGCTGACAACATGGTCCTGTGGGCTTCATTAGAATGTGAATTCCAGCACGCATTGGGATGGTTTGCAACAGAGTGTGAAGAGGCAGCAATGAGGATCAGCTCCTCCAAATCCAAGGCCATGGTCCTCAATAAGAAAAAGGTTTTATGGGCATGGCCAGCTAAGAGGAGAACCCAGGGAACACCCAGGGCCTGCTTTAAGGACTTTGTCTTCCAAATGGCCTGGGAACACCTTGGGATCCCACCAGTATGAATTTTGAAAATGTCTTGGTCTCTGTCCCAGATAACCTTTGGAAAATGAGTTGTATTTCTTTTTACATTTAAAACTATTTTTACAATATTTGTGTTTATCAATCTACTCTCTATATATAAAATCCTAAGCCTAAAAGTGCAACAATTTTATGTCAATTTTTTGTCACACTTTAAATCAGGCTTATTTTAAAACCATCATTCTTTTCAGAATTTATCGAACTTTAATGTGATGTTAGATTTTCAGATTCTTGTTCGGTTTTTAAATTCTCAACTAAAAAATATCAAGAACTCATGTCATGCAAGACGAGACTTAAGAGATTTAACCACACCCGGGGCCAAAAATAAAAGACAAAGAGTAGGACAGCTGGTGTACAGGCTTTTAAATGTTTCAAGTGCCGCATGAGATGCAGATCATGCAGCACAGCAGCAGCAGCAAGCCAGCAGCTGATCGAGCAAAGAGGAGGTTAAAAAAAAACTATTTGTTTCCCATTGTATCACTGTTTAAAAGGGGGTTTCAGAGGAGCAACTGCATCTCCTTGGGATGCATTCAGCCCCCCTCTTCACAACGCGAGCGGCAGACTGGCCGCAACAGGGGCTTGCCACCCTAGTAAATTATATTATTGTATCTCCTAAATGAGGCTTGAAACCATATGAAACTGAAAAAGGCAAGATTTGTATTTTTACTTTTTCTTTGCTTTCATTGTATTTCATTTGAAGTTAATAGTTGTATCTGATATGTTATTATAATATGTTTGATCTGTTGAATGCCCCTGTAATCTTCTGGTTTTGGAAAAAACAAAATAAATAAATAAAAGAAAACCTAAAGTTATACAATAAAAATTTTGTTAAGAAGTCTTCTTAACAAAAACAGAAACGGGGGAAAAACTGTTACCAAAATCTCTTCTCCAGCTTCAAATTTGCCTTCCATTTCTTTTCCCAGTTCCCCCTCAGGCAGCTTAAGGTCTTCGCGCACTTCTCCACTGTCTTGAAGTAGAGACAAGTAACCATCCTGGATGCCGATCAGCTATTATTAAGGAAACAATAATAGTATAGTATTTAGATTTATAAAATTGTTTCACTGCAAGCCAAATTACTTCATGGCTTATGGTAGCTTAATAACAGGTTTTTCAAGGCATCTAGATAAGATATATTTTCAGTATCCTATAGCTCAATGTCTGGTGGTACCTACAAAACATCCTTTAATAACCACATATAATTTAAAATAAGTTAAAATAAAGAAATATTTTGAAATAACAAAAGTTTAAAAAGTTAGAGGCAATGAACACAACACTTAGTAAAATAATATAAAATCAGAATGCTTCAATATTTTTGTCTTTCCAACACTTAAATAATAAATAATTGTCATATACATTACTTTTATCTGCTATTTAAAACCAAAATATGCTATTTTTTATTTAACCTTGCCTAGAAAATTAATTACCTGATAGTCATTTCTCTTGATATTAGGTACATCCATGTTATGGGTTGAGGGACAAATATCTTCATATTTTTTTCCAGTGAATATATCAATTCCAACAAGGTGTACCTATCAAAGCAAAAGAATATGGGATAAGTTTAGGTATTTACATTATACATTTCCACATCCCACAACTAACAATCCTTTATTTTTTAATCTTTCCAGGATAAAGAAAAATTTAGAACAGCACAGAAAATTTATAGCACAAAGAATGTACGTTACCTAATAATATTTAAGTAATGCTCCCAACTTCCCCAAGTAGGGTTTTAGCAAAGTTCCATCCAAAACCAGGGGAACAGCAGCAGTTTGTCTTGCATGCATTTCATCTCCAAAGTATTCAATGTTAACTAATATTTCAAATTAAATTTGTAACTAATCACCAATATTGACATTACCTGCCTAGACAAAAGACAACTACACAGTCAAAAAGCAAAATATACTGGTGAATGCCTAAAAATATTTAGTTCTGATAGGGACAGATTTTGATGAGAGTTATTCCAATATTTGTCTCTGATTATATTTTGTGCTGAAATTATTTCACAATATTCTAGTTATTAAACCTGTTTAATTGCAGAAAAAAGTATTTGCTCTATTTTACCTTCATCAACTTGTTACGAGAATTTATATAGTAAACACACATATATTGGGGTGGGCAAAAGCAGGTTTATAGTTGTGAGTACATGAAACAGAGTTTATTCTTGTATTATTTGTTTGTATTATTTGCCTTTTTAAAGTTAATAAAGCTATTGAGTTAATACAACTATGTCTTTTTCTCTACAAACAACTGTAAACCTACTTTTGCCCACCCCTGTATTTTGTGAGAGAAGTTTGGAGAGCATTGCAACATCCAATCTTGACGGAAATTATTTTATTGAATTCTGTGTGAATGTCTTAAGGCGGCATACTGCAACAAAGTTTTCTATGGTGGTTTGTTT
Source organism: Erpetoichthys calabaricus (assembly GCF_900747795.2). Classification (NCBI taxonomy): domain Eukaryota; kingdom Metazoa; phylum Chordata; class Cladistia; order Polypteriformes; family Polypteridae; genus Erpetoichthys; species Erpetoichthys calabaricus. Next base: position 277,577,274 of record NC_041396.2, on the reverse strand, counting down.
ACTTTCACATTTTGAAACCATCCTCATTCTGGCATCCTTTACATTGATTAGCCGTGAAAATTAACCTAACTTTGTGCTACTTGAAATGCGTGACTTGAAATCAGTTTCAAAACTTGGAAGCAATCTTGTAATTAGACATGGACAGTGATTCAGGAGGAGTTGTAAGATTTTAGCAACTGCAGTCCTTAAATGCGACTTGCCTTCATTTCTTAAATTTACGAGTTGTTCCTTGCCCACAAAGCAAATACATTCTTCCAATTCTCACTGCCTTTCAGTAATTTCAATTACACTGCAAAACGAGGGGGAAATCAGCCATCCTGTGATCTTTGCCATTTCCCTCCATTTTACTTGCATTTTCCTCTCAGGAATAACATGATTATATCACACGTACCAGTCTCTCAATGGGGTATCCAGCAATGCCATTTGGCTGGACCCATTTTGAAGTTGCAAGACTGGCAAGAAAAAGAAGCCAACTCAAGGCAAGGCCTCTTCTGATGAAGATGATGCAATTTACCAGGATGTTAACAAGGTTAAGGGTGAGCAAAAAAGATTTCTAGGGAGCTTGCTATCATGACCAATAAGGTAAGTGTCCAGTTGCATCCTTCTCCTCTAAACTAACCGAGCTAGAAAACCAAAACCGAGGAAAACTCTTTTGTGGTTAGTGGTACCTCTGCAAATTTTCTTTTCTGAGGGAACACATGCTTCCCCTGGCTACCTCATATGGGTCTCCAAAGCAGAGAGACAGCAACAATGTTTAGGGAGGATTTCTACCTATACAGCAGGTAAATGTGAGGTGTAGTAGAGAGAACGTGTGGGTAGAATAAAGGGGTTTAGCTATTGCTTGATTTTTTTGTATTTTTCATAGGTGGTTAGGGTTGAGTAAATTTTCCCTGTTAATGCAACACTATATATTTATTTATTGCCTGACACTGCACCCCTTCCAACGCCCTGGCATCAGCTCCTTGCAATCTTCATTCTCATTTTTCAGTACTTCACTTCAATCTCTTCCTATTAAAACTAACTATAGTATATTATCTTTAAACATAGGTAGCCTCAGATCGAACATCAAAGAGGGTTGACGTGTTTGGCAATTAGCGGCGCAAGAGGACTGACTTATAATAATAATAATAATAAATTTTATTTATATTGCACTTTATATTTTAGCAATCCCAAAGTGCTACAGAGTAAAAATAGAATAATAAAATAAAAAAAAAGAACAGAAGAGTCTATAAAATACTTTAACAAAATGACTTTCTAAAAAGATGAGTTTTTAGGTTTCGCTTAAAGGCCTCAGTCGACTGTGGGGCTCTCAGGTAATCAGGGAGGGCATTCCACAGCCTCGGCGCCACCGATGAAAACGCCCTGTCACCCATGCTGCTGAGCTTAGTTCTGGGGACTTGAAGAGTGTTAGTGAGTACAGAGCGGAGGGAACGTAAGGAGTTATGGGGGGTAAGGAGTTCCTGTAGATAAAGAGGGGCATGTCCATAAATGCACTGATGGGTAAGAAGGGAGACCTTGTACTCTATTCTGAATGAAACAGGGAGCCAGTGAAGGGTTTTCAGGATTGGGGTGATGTGATCATACTTTCGCACCCTCATCAGGATCCTGGCAGCGCTGTTCTGAATATACTGGAGTCTCTGGATACTCTTGCCAGGAATCCCAATGAGGAGTGCATTACAGTAATCCAGCCTGGAAGAGACAAAGGCATGGACGAGCTTCTCTGCATCTGCCAGGGTGAGTAATGGGCGGAGTTTGGCGATGTTCTTGAGATGGTAAAAAGATGACTTACAGAGATATTTGATGTGGGTGTCAAAAGTAAGTTGGGAGTCCATTCTAACACCCAAATTAGTAACAGATGTGGAAAGAGGAATATTTTGGCCAGAGAAAGTAATACTGGTGATGGTAGAAGAGCGAAGATGATGTGATGTACCAACTAAGATGGCTTCTGTTTTAGATCTGTTCAACTGAAGAAAATTGACTTGACTTTATTACACCACAATAATCTTCTTCAAACAAGTTGTTCTCAATAGAGTCAAAACTGTGATCAGTTTTATTTTATTTCCAGTCTTTTACGCACATCTTTGACAAGTAATATGAATGATCAATCTTAGACAATGGCTTGTCTTAGTGAATGTACTGAAACTTAGCTCTCCAATGGTACGTGGCTTGAAATACGTGAGATCTTTGATAAAAGCAGCTTCACTTGGTGGTGACATGCTGCTCGCCTCAGGTAACAGGCGTGCAAATCATGCATTTTAATAATTAAAGAAAGCAGACAACAGGGAAATTTATGATTTAATTGAAAGAAAACACCCTGGGTATGTAAAAATACCATTACAGTGATCCCTCGCTATATCGCGCTTCGCCTTTCGCGGCTTCACTCCATCGCGGATTTTATATGTAAGCATATTTAAATATATATCGCGGATTTTTTGCTGGTTCGCGGATTTCTGCGGACAATGGGTCTTTTAATTTCTGGTACATGCTTCCTCAGTTGGTTTGCCCAGTTGATTTCATACAAGGGACGCTTTTGGCAGATGGCTGAGAAGCTAGATTGCTTACTTTTCTCTCTATCTTGCGCTGACTTTCTCTGATCCTAACGTATGGGGATTGAGCAGGGGGGCTGTTCGCACACCTAGACGATACGGACGCTCGTCTAAAAATGCTGAAAGATTATCTTCACGTTGCTATCTTTTGTGCAGCTGCTTCCTGAAACGACATGCTGAACGGTGCTTCGCATACTTAAAAGCTCGAAGGGCACGTATTGATTTTTGACTGAAAAACAAACTCTCTCTCTCTCTCTCTCTGTCTGCTCCTGACGGAGGGGGTGTGAGCTGCCGCCTTCAACAGCTTTGTGCCGTGGTACTTCGCATACTTAAAAGCCCTATTGATTTGTTTGCTAGAGATTGTTTTCTCTATCTATGTGACATTCTGTGCTCCTGACACGCACTCCTTTGAAGAGGAAGATATGCTTGCATTCTTTTAATTGTGAGACAGAACTGTCATCTCTGTCTTGTCATGGAGCACAGTTTAAACTTTTGAAAGAGAGACAAATGTTTGTTTGCAGTGTTTGAATAACGTCTCTCTACAACCTCCTGTGTTTCTGCGCAAATCTGTGACCCAAGCATGACAATATAAAAATAACCATATAAACATATGGTTTCTACTTCGCGGATTTTATTTCGCGGGTGGCTCTGGAACGCAACCCCCGCGATGGAGGAGGGATTACTGTATTGGTTTTGATTCACTTGTGGGTTTACTGCATCATACACAAATAACCTGGAAATAAAGCTGTGTCCCACTGGCAGGACACCTTGTGCTTAAGTGGCAATTGTATTACAGTTTTAAAAAAAAAAAAAAACGTAACTCAAAATTATCTTTCATCTGTTGCTAGCTAGGTCCGTATCAACGTAGTTATAGACGGAAGTAGCAGTTATCAACGTATGTGGTACTCAAGAAGAAAAAAGGGGATTTTGGGACCGTGGGTTACAAAGGAGAAAAACTCAAGTCTCCATGCTATGCTGCACTTCAATTTTCCCACTCCAGTGTTACATTGCTCCTGGCTTTGTTGCTTCACTTCTATGTACCTTCTCCTGGCCTCACTCTCCTCTTCCATGGCTAACGCCTGCAACAATGTGAAGTCTCCCACTGCTCACGTAGGCTCTAATGTAACAGCTTCCATCTTCTTGAGTCAGTCCATGCCAGGATCAAAACTTTGCAGGAACCACTCACCGAGGGCAATGGATTTTTGGGAAAAAGAGCTTTCACTCTGACTTGGAAATGTTCGTAAGTTATTGTCCTCTTTTCATCACGTTATGTTTTATGGAACTTGCAAGTTATTATTTTAATCTGAATTTATATGTACCTGTATAATTTCTGAAAATTAAAAATTAACAAAAAAGATTTTATTCTATATCAAACCACACCACTGTTCTTACAATAAAAGTAATTAAGTTAAAAAAAAAAAAAAAAAAGGCATTAGTATACATAGGCAAAATTAAAACACACACTCTCACAAAAACACTTGGTAAAACCCCTAAATTCAAAATTGGTTGGTGTTAGAAAAAGATCACCTTTACTTGGGCCTAATAAGAGTTCAGTACCTAAAGAGGGAAATTTAGCTTTTTACAGAAGCTTATTAAATAACAAATAAATAATAACATACACACGCCAGAATGACTAAAATAAAGAAAACTTGGCAGTCACAGTCCCAGTAAGGCATTATGCAGGTGTATTGCCGCTGGTATAAAAGAGCACCGATAGCATTTCTTGACACACTTCTGCTGAATAATTCATTGGCTAAAAGTCCTCAGTGTTAGTGTGTCAGAGAGCTGATGTGCAGCATTGTTCATAATGGCACTCAGTTTTGTTTTAATTTTCTTTACCATTGCCTATAGGGAGTCCAGAATGTATCCCATAACCGGCCTGGCCTTTTAATTGGTTTGTTGATTCAACTGCCATCACTTGGTCACTGACCCAGTACACCACAGTGTTTTTATATATATATATATATATATATATAAAAAATCACACTGGCCATCACAGAGTTGTAGAAGATGTGAAGGATATCACTACCCACATTAAAGGAACACAGTCTCCTAAGAAAAAAAGAGTCTGCTCTGCTCTTTTCTATATAGTTCCACTGTTACAAGACAGTACTGTAGTATTTCCAACATTTCAATTGCTGGAGGTGTTGCAGCAAGAAAAATTTTAAGAATGCCAATCTAGAAATATCACATAACATTTGATCAAATATGTATCAGCATTCCAGATTTGCATTGATTAACAGAACTAATATTATCCAAAATTAATCTGTGTGACAACAGTTAGCATTAACCAGATAGTACATTTTTGAGTTCCTTGGTTTAAAGTTTGGAAACCCCTGAACTACATAATTATGCAAATATGCATCAGATTTAAATTTGTGCAACATTTTGTGTTTATTTAATCCTTCAACTACATCTTTCTCCATTTAATCCTCCTAATCATCACTCATATTCAAAGATCGGCTCTATTTCTTATCTTCCAACCACTGCCACCTTCATTGACTAATCCTAAATTGGAATTGCTATACTCTCCAATTACAGAGTTGGCACAATCCAAATTTTTCTACTGAAGCTTACTCCACACTTCCATGAAGCTGGGTGACCATGACAAACAAGATTTTGTGATTTCGTCATTTTTGACTACAAAAAGGTAAACAACTAATATTTTATTGAACATCCGCTCACCTTAGCATGGCCATGTTTGCCAGTTTTAGATGTGGACATCTCAACAATCTTACAGGGACGGCCCTTAAGAACCACAAAGCCATTTTTGCGGAGGGCAGAGCACTGCACAGGGAAAGTGACAGAAGCACCTGCATCGCCAGTCTGGAAGTCCAAGTCTGCATCTGCCATCTTGTCACTCACTCTACAAGAATAGTAATTAAAGATGAGTCAAATTCTTCCTTGCACATTCTCAGTGTAAAAGCACAAATTAAGTTTAATGCAATTAAGGATTAAAATAAAGATTATAACAAGTACTGTTCACGGTTAAGGCTGTACACTTGGATGACTAGTGCACTACAGTGATACACCATTATTTCTGTAAAATATGACAAAGGAATACTCCACATAAAAAAATTATATTTTTATATTACTTATCCCATGTAGTTTGTGGTGATGACCAAGAAAATGCAAAATTGACCGAAAAAAAAGTTTATGATATAATAAAAGCCAATCATGACCACGGCTGTACAATGGCAAATGATGGCGAAAAATGTCCATACAAGAAAAACATTTTAAAATGTCATGTTACTCGTGTCGCATAATCCACATGTCAGCTATCCAGCTGAATGTGCACAATGTTCAAATCACATGCTCTTTTGATAAAATACTGTTAAATAGTAACTTCAGGAATAATCAGCACACATCAATACTTTACAATGAGGTTTTAGTATCATGTTTTTGAATTTTTCTCCATTCTGCATAAAACCATGGGATTTCTAGTTAGTGACATTAGTTAAGAATAATAAAAAGAAGGGAATATTCTGGTTGGAGGCCAGTTGTATCTTCTGCAACTTGAGAGTTTATTTTCCAACATTTCTTTGAAAAGTTACTCTGTAAATACAAGCAACTTGAAGACACACTTAAAACATAACCACCTTGAGGCTTTACTCCATCATCAATGGACTTACCCTCCATATCCACACACCAGAGGTTTTTTAGGAAGTCTGACTATACTTCTGTTGCGATTGATTTTTATAACCCTTTTATTGCCTTGTTCTTTAGGGCCTACCATTCCTATATAAAGTATTTCCACAACCCCCACTATACCCTTTACTACTATTATGTTTGAATAGTTAACCTGGATAAGATAAAAGGGTTTGCAAGATTCTACTTTTAAGGTGGCATACTGTTTAAATCTAAGGAAGCTTCCCATTTGTTTACAGTTTTGGTAAAACAAGCTCCAATTTTCAAGAAGTGAAGCAAAAATGACACCTTTTATTGGCTAAAAATAAACGATTACAATATGCAACCTTTCGAGGCAACTCAGGCCACTTCTTCAGGCCTATTTTTAAACATTGTGGAAAAGAGAACGGTAGCAAAATTGAAAGCCGTCATGTAAAATCCCTTCCAGGAGGCACTCTGCTGTAACACTTTTAGCCACAGGCTCATTCCACCATGGTGTGCTAAGAAGTGCCATTGGGGGTCTTTTCTGCCCACTGCTCTCAGGCATTTCAATGCTTTCTCCTGGCATAAATTAATTTTGAAATATCTGCACAATATATATGTATTTATTGACTGATTGATTGAATTATTTGTCCTGTGAGTCTATACCTATTGTTTTTTATGTTTCCGCAGTTGTATGCATCTGAATTTCCTCATGGGATTAATAGTTTATCTAATCGGGATAGTTTGGGACATTGATTCTAAGGTATATTGTTATAATTTACTGTCACTTCACTTGTATCTTTTCATTATCTATGCAAACACGACAACATTAATTCCACATAAGATATCTGGAACTACTCTATATGGTTTCAAATTTGAAGATAATGAAACATACAGTGCTATGAAAAAAGTAAGCAAATACCCTAGAAAGGTGTGTGTTTTTAAACATACTTGCATGTATGAATATGTGATCTTGATTTCAACAATAATGATGCATAAAGGAAATTATTAATTCAACATAAAGTCAGGAAAGCAATTACCTGCAGTGGAAAAATAAGAACACCTATAGCTTTAATAGCTGGTATTGCCACCTTTGTGTGAAACAATTATAAAATTTCAATTCAATTTAGCTTATTTTTGTACAACGTTCACTGTTCTTCAAAGGCGCAGAGAGCGGAGACAAGTTCTCAGTTAAAATGCAAGTACAAATTTTACAAATTACTAAGTACAAAATTACCTAAAAGTCACCTAAATTGATGTTTGCCCACTCCTCCTTACAAAATTCCTTGGACTGTATGCTGTTTTTGGACTATCTTATATAAACTGACCTGTAAACTGCCTCCATTTCTATGGGGTTAAAAATCAGGGCCTTGAATTGGTCACATCATAATCCTCCATTCTTTTCTTTTTTGAGCTCTTCTGTTGTGGATTTGCTGGAGTGTTTGGGTCATTTTCTTTTTGTAATTTCCACTACTGGTTAGGTTTCAGCTTTCTGACAGATGCCCTCACATTCTCCTCAACTACTCTCTTGTACAACTTGGAATTCATGGTTGATTCTATGATAGCCAGATGGTCAGGCAGAGGTAAGAAAACAAGCAGCCTCAAACCGTAATGCTTCCACTACTATGCCTAATGGTGGAATGAGTTTCTTTGGATAAAGGCCATTTTTGGCTTTTTTTACCAAGCATGTTTACATTTATTTCATCTGTCCAGAGTGCACTGTTCCAATAGTCCTGTTCTTCACTTAGGTGTAGGCTGGCAAACTTTCATCAGGCACCTACTGTATGTCCTTTAAAAAGCAGAATCTTGATGTGGCTACATACCTCAATTACCAAGACCAAACCATGCCACAGGCTATGATAATTTAAATAAACCAGGCCCTCCAAGATGATTTTTCAATCATCTGGTTGCACTCAATTTTAATTTTAGCCATTTGATGTATTTATAAAGGTAAGAGTGTAGTAACTTTATCCACACAAGAAAATTTGCCTTTCCATTGATTTAAATAGTGTAAATGAGTACAAAAATATGGAATTTCATTTATGGATGTTATGTTAAAATATTAGGTCACCTTTATCTATCAGTATTGTTAAAGTGATGAGCAAATGTGCTTTTCATGGGGTTTACTTTTTCAGACTACATTTTCAAAATATTATTAAACATGCTTAGTTGAATTCCAGATCACTGGGGCCAGTGTCTAATCTGGGAGTAGGGTTGTCAGAATACCAAAATTTCAAACTTTGTTAAGATACTAAGAAAAGTGTTGAAATTCAATACCATTTTTGGTAATCAATACATTGTATACTGTAATTCAATTTAAAAAAAAACATTTAAATAAATTAAAATTATGCATGCATTAAAATCTTTACATTGATGAAAACAAATTTTAGTCATTAAAAGCAAATACTTCAGGTAGTGCAATATTTTGTAAAGTGTAAGAATAAAGTTCTGTAAACAATAAAAAGTAAAGAAGTTTAATATTTTCGGAAAACTTTTTTTCACATTGATGACAAATATTGTTACTGAGGTAGTAAAATGAATGCTACAAATGTCATTAAATATAAATGGATAAAGTACTGTAAACTTTTATAAATAACGTCATGGAGCATGCACTGGTGCAGTGCATTGCTGCACCACCACATGACGAAACAGCTTAGGATCCCAGTTGGCAACCAAAGCCACCCTCAACAATGAGGATCCTGTGAGCCAGATCACATAGTACCGCAACTGTCTCTTCCTCACAATGCAGGTAATGTGCCTCATTCACCACTCCATGAGCAACTGCTCATTCAACACAAAATCAAACCAGCGGTACTCAAGGATTCACTAAAGAGACAGAACTGAAGGAGTCCAGTTTTCATCTCAGGTCCCTGGATAGCACCCCTGTCTCACAAACCATATCGCAAAACAGGAACCACCAAAACTCTAATGACTTGGACGTTCGTCCTTTTGCAAAGATATTGAGAGCACCACACTCCCATTTCCAGTGAACTCGTGACTCTCCCCCACGCTCTCCCAATCTGTCTACTGACTTCATAGGAAGAGTCACCAGAGACATGAATGTCGCTGCAGAGGTAAGTAAACCTCTCAACGAAGTTGACATTCTCTCCGCAGACAGACAAACTGATGATCGCAGTGCCAAAGAGGTCATGAAATGCCTGGATCTTGGTTTTTATCCAGAACACTCGCAAGCCCAGACACTCAGACTCCTTACTCAGTCTATCGAGAGCCCCAATCAGAGCCTCCATTAGCTCCACAAAGATACAATACAATACAATACAGTTTATTTTTGTATAGCCCAAAATCACACAGGAAGTGCCGCAATGGGCTTTAACAGGCCCTGCCTCTTGACAGCCCCCCAGCCTTGACTCTCTCTCACAGCATTATCGGCAAAGTCAAGATCCATGAATCTTTCTTCACCAACTGATGCCCCACAATAATATAATTATTATAATTATTATATTTTGTAAATAATGTACATAAAAATTTTAACACAATCATTAAAACATTCAAGTAAAAAAAAAAAGATTGATATCTTTTGTAAATATTTGTTCAGAAAAAAAACATTAATACACTTAAAGGTTTTGCATAAATGCAAACAGTACACATTCCATTTTAGTGTAAATAAACTACGATATCTTTGTAACTTTCAAATTTTTTGCTGCTAAGACTAGCATGTCATCATGCTCTTCCGTGAGGCTGCCACGTACTTCTGTTGGGCTGCAAATGAGCCCCGATGTAATCGTACATGCTCTGAAGCACAGCTGGATGTATATGAGCACACAGCAGAGTACCACCACTGTTTATGCCATTAAGCCCTGAAAAAGTTACAGTGTTACATTATACAGTACATGTGATGAAATAATTTTTAAGTGCACATAATAACAAAGTAACACACTATGGCAGCACACTTCGCGCAAGAATTTAAAAAGTGATGAAGCGACAGACCTCAGTGCTAAAGATTGTTGTCCATGAATACACAGAATAAAAGTGACCCACAGATGAAAATAATTTATAACCACATTTTGAATCATTAAAAATTTAACTGGCTACAAAACAACATTTTAACCTGTACAGAAAAAATTAACATCACATCCTTACTTCTAATACAACAGTATACAAGTTTATACTTATGTTTCCATGATTTAGAAATAAGATAACTATTGAAATTTTTGTATCAATGTGTAAGTTGGTCCTTTAAGCAGAAGTGTTCAACCCATTAGGCAACATATTCAGCCATGTTTGGCAGCATTTAGGTAAGTTAAGGGGCACATGTCCAGAACATCCCGTACCCCCACTCTCCCCCCCCCCCCCCCCCCCACTCTCCTAGGGCTTTACATGGGCTTAAACTCTCACTGCTTTTAAGTGTTTTACTAAATTTAATACATTAACCCCTTTAATTGGCATTGTGCAGTAGCAAATCTTACATACAGGCCTGCATGTTTCTTGTGGTTTTCCATCCCCATTTGCCACAGTATTTCAAGACGCCGCTCCAGCTGCCCTCTTTGTCAATTAAGTGTGCTAATGAAGGCTCCAAAGCTGCTGAAGTTGCCACATTAACACCTGTGAGTAAGTGGAAATCAGGGCTACAACTCCAGTACTGCAGCCTTTAGAATCGATTCCATGAAAAATGAGTACTTAAGCAATTTTAGAATGTTAAAATTGATTCTTTTGACAACCCTACCTGATAGCACTATTGTTTCTAAATTTTAAGTTATCCTTTTATCATCATTTTGATGTTACATTAATCTTTGCATCTAAAAAAAAAAAATCAGTTTCAAACCTATTCAGACTTATTTCTGAAACTGACACAATTACCTAAAGTGTGACATTTCTCAATATTCATCCTAAATTTTGCCCTCATGTGCCCTATTTCCATTGCTAAAAGAGGTGGCTCTTTGTTGCATTATCTTTAGATTATTGGTAGGAACGTTTCACAGATGTCAATATTATCACTCACCTTTTCCAAGCATTCACAAACTTAACGAATCAGTGCTCGGCGTAGAGCATTTAACTGTTCAAAACAGAGATGTCAAGTGTGATCAAGTTACTCAATTAACTAAAAAAAAATAATTTAAAATTTACCTCTTCAAGTAGTCAGAAACTGACAGCTGTCCAACAAAAGCAAAGATGAGTTCAGTGGTTTGGTTTAGGAGCATTTCACTTTAAAAGAAACTATGTTTCCTACTGTTTCACTCTCCAGGTTTGAACAATAAAGACAGATGCACAAGTGGTGGTGGTGGTATAAAGTAAGGCTGTATGGTACATCAGTAGAAATGAGACACCAGTACAAAATTTGTCAACCGGAAGAATGTTTCATATATGTTTTACCATGGTTTAGTACATCATGAATCAGCATTTGTTACCTATCACAAAAGTCATATACATGTTGTAGTGGTGGGGTAGAGAGTACGTGTTCCATAACTTTCTGACACAACACAGCATATGCTGGGTACAACTATGGAGATTTTTAAGTCAAAGAATGAACAATGGGCTTTCTTTGAGAAAGTTGAAGAACTAATGGTACATAGTACTTGGCCATGAATTAGGTGCCTTTAAGAAATTAAATGCAGCTATACTGAAATGTTGGCACATGCTGAATCACATACACACACACACACTTGTATACATATTGTATGTTGACATCCAAATGTGAATTGCTGTCTTGCTCTCCTCTAGACAAATATTCAATAATCACAGAAATCATAATCACTCATTTTTTCAGTAAATGTAATAAAGATCATGCACAAACATGTACAAACTGTTGGTGCTTCAGTTATTTCAGTTAACTAAAACTTATACAGTAAAACCCTGCAGCATGAACTTAATTCACTCTGGAAAACTGGTTGTGAACTGGGGCAATTTATCCTATAAGAAATAATGGAAACAGAATTAATCCATTCCAAGCCACTAAGACTCCCATACATAACCTATTTAATACTCATATTAGAGTTTTTTTCTGCATAATAAAATACAGTATTGTTTAAGACTCCCATACCTAACCTATTTAATACCCATACTTGAGTTTTCTGCATATTAAAATATTGTTTTATGGAAAAACACATGAATAAAGAATATGTGTGCAAGGGATTGACATAGGAATAAGCATAGCATAACCTATGTAATTGAAATTAAAAAAGAAAATTTACTGTAACAGGACATTACCTTGACTGTTGGCATCTTGGGTGACTGGTGATGGAGGAGAGGGAGTGGGGGAAAAGGAGTGAGGTTATTGTTTGGAAGGGGACTTCCCTTCCATAGTAACTGTAAGTCGCTGATCTTCAGGAGTTTTGTCTCTGGGCCTATTGGGTACAGTCTGTTAAGCACTGCCACCTGCTTCAGGCTCATTGGGTCAGTCTTTTTACAAACATATCCATAGTTGTTTGCCTCTGCCTGTGTTTTAATAATTGCCTGAAAAAATTCATTGTGCCATCATTGAACAAGTCTATATTATGGTTGGTCCTTTCTTTCTCAGGATGATGTTTTTCAGAAATTGTTTGCAAATTCTGCCCATTTTGCAAGCATTTCCTTGATTACTGAAGAAGGAATCTCCTCCATCACCTTTTCATTCGCCTCCTCTTAAGAGATCTCCTGTTCTTCCATCCTCTATTGCTTGGCTAAAAGTTGCTTAAGTTCATCAGTGGACAGCTCCTCACTATGTTCTTCTACTAACTCCTCCACATCATCATTGTCAACCTCCAAACCCGTGGACTCAGCCATAGACACAACTTCCACAACCACAGGGTCATTCTCAGGTGCAGGCTCAGGGTCAAATCCCTCAAAGTCTCTTTCCTGAACAACTTTAAGCCAGAGTTTCTTCCAAGCTGACATCAGTGTTCTTAAATTTACATCCCTCCATGCCTTTTCTATGAGCTGCAAGCAAGATAGGATATTGAAACGTTCCTTCCAGAACTGAGTGAGGGATAATTGAGTTTCACTGGTGATTTGGAAGCACGTCTGGAACAGCGCTTTTGTGTAAAGTTTCTTGAAGTTAGAAATGATCTGCTGGTCCATGGGCTGGAGGAGAGTTGTATTGGGTGGCAAAAACTCAATGGTGAGCCAGGGGAACTCTTCTGCCAAGTCTTCCTCCAAGTCTTTGGGGTGGGCAGGGGCATTGTCCATAATAAGGAGCGTCTTCAGTGGTAATTGTTTTTCCTCAAGGTAATTTTTCACTGTTGGGCAAAACATAATTCATGAACCTATTCAACAAAAACCTGTCTGGTTACCCAAGCTTTGGTATTAGACCTCCACATGACACCTAACTTGCTTTTTATCACTTTATTTTTTCCATGAATGATAAACCAGGAGATGCTTCACTTTACAGTCACCACTTGCATTTGCACATAGCAATAGAGTCAGCCTCTCCTTCATTGGCTTTTACTCTGGCATTTTTTTTTCTTTTGTTTTGTAGGTCCTCCTGGGCATTTGTTTTAAAGCCCAGTTTCATCGCAGTTGAAAACTTGATGGGAACAAAATACATTGCAAGATAAGAGTCTTTCAGACTTTTCTACATAGGCTTCAGCAGCCCAAGCAGCACTAGCTGCTTCTCCATGCCTAGATACACTATGAATTTTAGTTCTTTTCCTAAATCTATCAAACCAACCCCTACTAGCCCTAAATTCCTTATCAGCACTCACTGAAGGATAATCATTCGCAATATCAGCATGTATTGCCCTAGCCTTTTCACAAATAATAGCCTCCGATAGGCTATCACCAGCACACTGTCTTTCAGTTATCCAAAGTAACAATAATCTTTCAACATCATCAATTGCTGGTGTTCTGATTTTAAAGAGTACATGTGTCACATCCTTAGAAACTTCAGCTTTTTAAATTTCCTCTTTGTTTAACAAAATCGTAGATATAGTACATTTACTTATGCCATATAAAGCTGCAAGATCAGTCACCAGTATACCTTTCTCTCTCGTATTTTTCGATCATTTCTTTTTTTGTTTCTATTGTTATTGATCGGTGTACCTTCTTTGGTTTTATGCTTACCACTCTAGCTTTCTTTGGACCCATTATTATTTAGTAAAAAGCACAAAATAATCACTAAATAACAGTAATATCATGGGAACAGTAAGGAACGTTGTTTACAAAGCACTGGGTAACACCGCACTTAATGTTTCAAGGCTTTGCTTACAACGCTATGTCAAGAGGTGTCAAGTGTAATCAAGTTACTCAATTTAATACAAACTAAAAAAAACTCATTTAAATATACCTCTTCAAGTAATCAGAAAATGGTAGTTGGCCAACAAAAGCACAGATGAGGTCTGTGGTTTGGTTTTGGAGCATTTCACTTTAAAAGAAACTTCAAGTCTGCCAACACTGTAACAAAAAATTAGTGTACCATCACAGCAGCATGTCTATGCTGCACCTTCTGTAAAGATATCTAAGTTTCGCGCAAGACTCATTTGCCACCACCAGTAAGTTATTGCCACTCAAGGTCCAGTATAGTTGTAGTGTAGTACCACTTAACCTTTACAATTCTGTCTGCTTATTATTTTGGCTATGGGTGTTCAGTAGCTCTAGATGTTTCCTACTGTTTCACTCACCAGGTTTGAACAATACAAACTTAAACAAATTTAGAATTCTGTACGTGCACCTATGAAAGCTTTCTAGTCAAAAGATGCAAAGAAAAAAATGCATCCTCTCAGTGATGAGCAACTTTTCATATTTCTCAGTTTCTCAATTTTAAAGACTGACAGTCTTTACTGAGTTCCACAGTAAGGAACGTTGTTTACAAAGCACTGGGTAACACTGCACTTAATGTTTTAAGGCTTTGCTTACGACATGGAAGGCGCCCATGTGATCAGAACATGTTTACTTCTTTGGTTATGCTTCAGGATTTTGGTTGTGTTGTGATGCATTTTTAGGCATGAAAAAACGGTCGTGCTGTGAGTTGTACGTGCATAGGTATGTTCGTGTTGCGGGATTTTTCTGTATAAGCTCACCTGTAATTGTACTGCAGTGTTTTTGCACACTTGGAATAAAAAGTACACCACCAGCATTAATTTGAAGTGGGAAAAGGACAATTCCCAAGGTGGCACATTGTAAAAGATGTGATGTGTTCGAAAAAACACAAAGGTGGCTCACTTACAATGCTTCCACAGACTTGACGAGGTATGCAAATGAAAGAAGTGACAGTGAGCCTGTGCATTCTTTGTGAAAAGGCATGCCTTTTAGAAAAAAAAAAATATGATTTCAGTACAGCTATATTGAAATGAGGCTGCACGCACTGAATTTCAAACACACACAGTTTTACAGCACATGCATACACAAGTAAGGAAAGCAGACTGTTTGTTCTTGGTTTTGCATACATAGTTGGGAATGCTGTCTGTGCATTATAATATTTTCACAGACCTTTCAATGCAAAGTACACAGCCAGCATCAACTTGACATATACTGTGCTCTTCAGCTCTGTGCTTTGTACATGCAGCACTCTGTAAACACAGCCTGTTCCATCCACAATGTCCCAACTTGTGTGTTATCCTTTCCTCTTCCTCAGATTGGTGCTGGCTATGTACTTCGTATACCGACAGCTTAGCTGCTCACAGACATTTGGCCCACTTTGATGCTGGTTGCGTTCAATGTATTCCAAGTTGTAGACTTTTCAAATGTCAGATAAGAAGAATTTAATTGGAGAATGATCATCATTAATAAAGTGTATCAAATACCAACATATGAAAACTGGCAGATGAATCAGTGAAAAGCTAAACCTGACCTACACACGATCACAGTAAATCACAAACAAATAATTTTATTTAGGCCTGAAAGATAAACATCAACCTTTTTCATTGGATAAAAAGTCTGTCTGTTATCCAGCAGAAACTCCTGTTTTCCTTCCAGCCCAGTCATTTGCACAGCCTCCGTTTTGGAAAGCTCTGAAGACAAAGAAGGGTTGTAGGAAAGCATGACTGGAAACTCTTGTAAATCTAATATAAGTTATGTCAACATTTAACGAAGTTTGTTTTTTTTTTTAATACATTACTCCGTTATCAATACAGTTGATAATAATAACACTAATTTAAAGGATTTCAAGCATTATGGTTATCAAACATGTAAGAAATGAAGAATTATTAAAAAAAAATATTGCTAAAATACACTTAATTAAAATTAAACCAAATTTTCACAAAGATGCTTTCAGGGTGCTACAACTGTTTACCAGGAGCTCACCTCGACTCCTATTCTACAATTACGCACGCACTTCTACTCATTTATCTCCTTCCTCTGCTTGCCTCATAAGCCGACGTGGGAAGCATATGGTTTTGACTCTGTGTTTCTAATATGCAGAGAAGCTCACAATGCACTGTGTTAAGTGTGTTTGCACACCTTCTGTTAACAATGATTTTATTTTACTTCTTGCATCAAACAAAAACTTTAAAAACTGTTTAAAAAAAGTATTTTTTTTAATTGTAGTGGTAACAATTTTTAAAGGGTCTCACAAAGAGACCAGGGATTAAATCCCAGGTGCTACTTGCATAGAGTTTGCACATTTTCTATTTGTCTGCGTGGGCTCTCTCTGGGTGCTCTGGTTTCCTCCCACAGTCCAACGATATGTGGTTAGGTGGACTGGTGATGCTAAAGTGTATGTAATATACGTTTGTGCATGTGTGTATTCACCCTGCAATGGGCTAATGCCTTGTCCAGGGGCTGTTTTGGCCTAGCACTCGATCCTTGCTAGAATAATTTGGTTTAGGAAATAATTAAGTTGAACTACAAATCGCATGATCTGTAATTTACTACAGACAAAAATGTCTGAAAAATACAGAACAAACAGAAAACAAATCAAGTAGGCAAGTGAAAAGGTTTAAAAAAAAAAAAAAAGACATTGCCTGCTGCTATCAGTATAATATCATAACTGAAAAATAAGTTATAGCTGTACATTTAATCTTGCACCTGTGTTAAGGGTTTAATTTAATCAGCCAGTTTAGGGTCACAGGGAGACAGTGATCATCATAGCAGCACTAAGTGTAGGGCAAGAAGCAAATGTGATATACCAGTCCAATGGGCACAATTGCACAGCCAAGCAGAAAAGACTGTGCTGTGTGCAATCCAGAAACAGGAACCGATAAACAAATTATCAGTTTAGTTTTAGACCACCTAGTTGCTAGAGATATTCTGAAACAGTGTGATAGTGACACAGCAGCTAGTGTTCATACTTGCAAATCTCCACAGTCTCACAGTTGGAGATAAGAAGTTATTTACTTCTCAGCACATGAAGAACTAAACATATTCATAAAACACAAGACAATAATCACATTTGTTTTTCTGATCAGTTTCATGAAAGTTCATCTATGGGCTTAGGATTCAACACCAAATGCTGGCCAGTGAAATGTGAAGTTTTTCGTCCAAAAGCTGAAAAAGTAAACACAACAACACATTATATTTTATGATAAGCAACTGTAAAACATTTACTTGCTTTTTTGTAAGTAATGAGTAACGTAATTAAGTTACTTTTACAAATAGCATTACCCAACACTTGACCTGGTCTTACTTGACCTTGTAATACTTTGATTATGATCGCAGTACGACTACTCAAACAAAGCAAGCGTCTATTTCATCAGTTTTAACTTTATGTATGTTGTAGCCAATAGCTCAACAGTTGTCATTTACAATTGTGTTTTCTATTATTTCTTCAAGGTTTATACACTTTTCTGATTTGTGTGAATTTTCCTTTACCTGATATAATTAACATTTTCTTCAATTTCTATAATTTAAAGAAATGCTAGCAAAAGACTAGCAGCGGAGCAAGACTAAGTACAGTTGTAGTGTGCTTCTTAAGAGTCTAAAAAGGGGAACAAAGTTGCATAACCAGGTATGTTTTAGAAACACAAGCACTTCTGTAGCTTCCCACTACAAGAACTCAGACCATTTGTAGCTCCTGGTACTTTTTTTTTTTTTTTTTAGCTTCTACTCCTGGGTACGTACTTTTCATTCAACCAGGAACTATCGTGACTGGAGCTCAGGTGATGAGTTGTGCTAATTGGTTGACCACAAGCACTGGTGCCAAATCTGTTAGTTGTTTGGACTTTGGAGCTGTCGGCGAAGATGGAGTGCCGCACTTTGAACCAAATAACTCTTCTTAGTCTCCTCCCTGGAGTGGAGCACCATGCACTACTAAGCAAATATCTCCCCCATGAAGTCACAATCACTTCAAAGCACTATAATATGTAGGTGTGTACCCTGTGAACTCCCAAACCTACCTCACTTTGCACCGCATCACTCTTTCTTGCACGTCACATATTTTGCATAAAGGTTTCAGTTCCTTTTGTGCAGCAAGAAGGGAACGCAACACAGAAAAGTGGTCTAGGACCACAAATGACCCACTTCCTACATTGTGTAATGACTCATTGGTTCCTCAAAAACAAAGTTCCTGAAGTGGGAAAACACTTTTAGACCACCTCATCAGCAGGTTTAAAGGACATACAGTAGTATGGACATTAAGGACATACAGTAGTACCATGGATAAAGTTACAAAGTGAATTCCACACGCATCAGGCAGATCGTTACGGACATAAAAAAGCACTTATATTGTATTAATTAATATGGAAACCATATTTTATATTTGGGCAGGAGTACAGTGTGATACTGAATCAAACAAACAGTATTTAACTCATTTCTACAGAAAAAGACAAGCAATGCATAACAAACTCTGCAGAATTTTTAACACAATGTGCGATTCTTGCAATTCTGTGCTGAAATTCAAGGTCTGATATTTGTAAAAGCTATTTAAAGTATTGTTTAAAATAATCTTTTTTTGTCTTTAAAGTCATTTGTGGATCACAGCATAACATTCGCTAAATGAATGAGAAGAAAGTAATAAACATTGCTGTTTTCACACAATTATTGTGAACAAATTAACAAATATATGTTAAGTAAGTGACACTAAGAGAACATTTCTATATTATACCCTTTAGCGTTCTCTGCAAAGAATTTAAAGAAATTATCATATATTACCAAACCCATTGGATGTGATTTTTTTTTTTTTTTTATTGTCGGTTAGGTAGACTAATTTCCCGTGACACAAGTATTCATTATACTATAAGCCAGGTCGGTTTCTGCAGCAAGAGAGAAAAGTACTGTTGACATATCTTTTCTTTCCTATACTTGCCAGTGTATATGCATTTTTCCTCATAAATGTGCCTTAGTACAATTTTTCTAATGAATTTTATACTGTTTACATACTGATTCTCACAGGGTGCATTTTTTGGATGACACTATTTGGACATGTTGCAAAGGACTGACATGCATGAGCTAATTTGAGAAATACAAATATAAAAGCTTCCAGTTCCATTTGCTGTTGCATGAGCTAAAAAGACAAGTGAAAGGGTTTGTGAAGACTTAAGAGACAAATTTAAGTTATTAGCTCGCTCTTAAATATTGAGGTCCCCCACCTACAATATTGGTTTTAAAATAGCAATAAAAAATTTCAAATGTCCAACTGTGAGAATTCAAGTAGCTTTTTCCTCTTTCATCTAAAATAACCAAGTATTAATTGACTTATAAAAGTAGTACATTACTTATAATGGGGAACTAATTTATAACACGTTATGAGACAGGCAGCCTCAGGAGAGCTATGATGATTGGTTGAAAAATGAAATAGTTACTGAACTGAGCCATGCCACTACAATTAGGCAGTCAGTAGTAGAATGGCAAAATAAAGGAGAAAATGGTACATTAGCAGTGCCTGAACAAAAGTATTCCTGTTATAACAAAGGAATGTGAAATTCCTTATTGAGAGCAATAAAAGGGCATACCCAATTCATACCTAAATCAAAATAGAAAAAATATGCAATCTGATACATTTAATATGTATGTTTAGAAAAAGAAGGCATAATTTCAATAATGCAAACTTAATATCCATTTGAATAGGATTATTTTCTGTGTAAAGGATAAAGTGAATGTACTCTTGCTGTGCACAGTAGCAAATATTCAGTATCATACTGCCCTTAGAATGAGATTTGTTAACTCCCTCAAAATGTGCCGACCTCCTGTGGAAATATAATTTGGTTCAAACTTCAAAGTCATACACATTGATATTTAAAACATTACACCTTAGACACTATATTAATCCTCCCCTTGGACAATAAAACTTTTCTATCTGTGTTATCTTTGTGGTTTCTATGGATGTCCGTCATTTTTAGGTGAATTCACCTATTTCAACTTTGTTTTTCCCCATTTACTCATTTGACAGCTGCAAAGCAGTGAAACCCCTGCTGTCGTGAATGCTGAAGAAAGTGCTCCTCGCTGCAAGTCACAGGAAGAGATGGAGCCAAATGTATGACATTACATTTATTCAGGTCACTAATAATGATATTCTTCATTTACTCAATATGATACTAATGATATTGCTTATTTATTCTTTACCATACAAGGTAATTACTGTATGAATGCAGGGGAGAGGTCTTGTTATACACTAACAGTCTAGTTTCTGCCACCTCCCATCTCACGCTCCTGTCTGTGGGTGTGTGGCACAAACCTCAAATCACAACAGCTCAGTTCTCCTGCTTCTTGAAATCAAAGGAGATGCAATAAGTGACAATGTCCATAAAAGTAAAAAATAAAAGCACTATATGTTATGTAGAAATATATGAAAGACTGCTACAGTGACTGAATGTGTACTCAGTATTTCTGTTATACTAAAAATATCCTCATGGCTTAATTATGTATAGATCACAATGATGCAGTATTTCTCCGACACAGTAATTAATTGGCAGAACACCACAATGATCGACTACCTAACATGTATAGATGAAGTCAGCAATTTTATCTCGAGACTTCAGCAAACACTTTAAATATTGATTGAGTAATTCAAAATGTTATGTTTAAAAATCTAAACTACAATTAGCCACTGACCCTCCACATTCAACAGCAGCACATGGATCTTACATCACTCGACCAACTTCAACCATATAATATTGTACAATGTATTAAAAAAAATGTTTTTTGTACTACTAACTCATGTAATCACATTATGTTATTACTGTTATTTTTGAATACCACTCAAAAAATATGTAATAGACAAAATTGTAATAACTCTTTGACGAAATTTAACAATACTGTACTCCAACTTTAAAATCTGCTAACCAAGTCTCCAAACAAACCTGAATGTTACACCATGTGCACATTTTCTTACTTGTTTCTATCCGAATTAGTAGTTCTTTTTGACATTTTTTTACCTTGCGGTGAACTGAAATTTGTGCTATGCTTTATACAAATATTGATATAAGTTGCACGGTTTTACTGTGCTTGAAAAGTTTACCAGCAACAAAAAATTAATTTCTAGGTCCTGTTGTGTTCTCTTCTGATCTTCATTTAATAATATTGTTATTATCAAAATCAGCTGTAATGACCAGGTATGCGTCCACTGCGGTTTGACTGCGGTTCTCTGAAGTATATGTGGGGGAAAAAAATATATAAAAAATAGTTTAAAATATAAACTCAAGCATATAGTACTCTCACATATTGTACATACATATACATCTAATATAAACAGTATTTTATCTTATTTTGGGACTTTTCTGGTGTCTTGTATTTTCCTTTTACAAATACATTCCCTTTTATTTGTATACTGTATATTTGTTTAATTCCTATGATTTCTTCTGTATCATTTTAATGGGTTTATTTTTATATATCTCATTTACTGCAGTCATTTGAACTTTAGTTCTTATAATGAATTGAAAGATACAATTAAGTGTTTATTATCAATTAAAATTGTTTGTTACTCTAACCAAAATCCTTACGATTAAACTTTTATCCTTGAACTTTATATTTTTTAATTTATTGGAACTTTCATGCATATTCTTCTGTTTGGTTATTACTTACTATAAACAGGTCATTATCCTTATAAGTTTGGCAGTTCAACTAGAGGGCTTACAATAAAACCAGCTACTTTCTCTCAGCTTTCCACCAACTTCACTACCTATGTACTATGCAGACTCTGAAAAAGATTTATTTTGGCAGAGGCTACTCTCGCTGCAGCATGCTAATGAGCTGCTTCTTGATGAACAATTGCCTAAGAGAGGATTGTACAGTTTCTTCATGCCTGAAACATAGGGTTTGAAATGTATTAAAGTCAGAAAACAATTTACTTTAACCATTTGCTTCACTTGTGAAAGTTGAAAAAAGTTTTCATATATAAGAATGATGGTTCACTTGGGCCACGTTTCATTTTGGAGATTAAAAAAAAAAAAAAAAAAATCACAGTAAAAAATTGTACTCTTCTAGTCAACTCACAGTTGTTAAATCAAATATGTCCATGAACTCTTTTAAAAAATGTAAATAAGTAGTATACAACCGGATAAGAACACTTTTAACAATGGATACCAGGTAATGGGTAACAAGTAATGCCATTAAGGTTTGTCAGCAAACATGGACGTTTTTCAATGTTTTATTTTAACAATGTTTCACAATCTCTTCAGCAATTTCAAAGTGAGGTACTGACAATATTCTAAACTTTTCACTAGTTTAAATAAACATAAGATACTAGCCAACCCGCGGCGTAACATACACCGCATAATTATGTATTGATGGGTGAACACTTGCTGAACGACACAGTTGTCCAAATGGGGTGGGTTTGTGGATACCACTGTGAATGAATGAAAAGATGGACCTCTGGAGAGAGCAACATACAATTGTCCGTGACTGAAAGCGGGATCGTCTGTGACGATGGAGGCCACGCTGGTGAAAGTTACTTCGTCGGTAGGGATAAGTTTCAGCACTTGTTCATTAAGGTGTAGCGAGTCTTCGTTGTTGACGCTTAATATAGCTTGCGTACTGAGTTGTTCCGGAGTCACAGTTGAGAAACGCTTTTTTAATGTCTTTTAAGCACAGGGAAAAAAATTTACATGTGAAACATCCGTAATGTAATAAGCCACCAAGAAAAGTAACATTGCAACAATGCACACTACGATCCGATCGCTGTAAACAGAAGTGAAAACAAAATCGAGGCCGGTGCATTCTTTAACTGCCTTGTAGCGCAATGGTAGTGCTACTGTTTTGCAGTAAGGAGACTGTGGAAGATTTTGGGTTCGCTTCCCGGTTTCTCCCTGTGTGGATAGCGCTTTGAATACTGAAAACACTGGTATATCAATGTAATGAAGTATTATTATTCTTATGCGTCCAGCGCTCTCTCTCTCGCGCGCCCGTATGCGTATGCGTGTGTGTGTGTGTCGCTCGCTCGCTGCACGTGTTCCTGCAGGCATACCAGTAAGTGAATGAAAAGACTGAACTCTGGAGAGAGCAACATACAACTGTCCGTGACTGAAAACTGGTTTTGGCAGATACATGCACATCTTTTTGAAAGTTTGGCCCTGTGCCTTATCAATTGTCATCGCAAAGGCAAATCTAACAGGAAATTGTCTTCGTGTTAAAGTAAAAGGCAAATTATCTGCGAGAAACAAACTGTTTTACACGCTGCATACCAATACTACGCCGCATAATCATGTTTTTTAAGCAGAGGGAAAGAACATTTGCAAAATCCGTAACGCCGCTATCAGTAAGTACAATGCACACGCGTTTAATTTGTCAGCCACTTTTTGCCAGCCGTCTTTTCTGGTTTGGGCTGCTTTTGCAGGGTTACCGCTTGTGCATATTAAATCTTGAAATCCTTCGAGTAACTAATTAACTAACTAACACCCACCCACCCAGCCTGTCAGAAAAAAATGTGCCCGTTCTTTCATCATTTTGTTGCAGCCTATCAAAGACTTGCTGATCATGTTTTCTAGAGTCAATATACAGTGGAACCTCGGTTCACGACCATAATTCGTTCCAAACCTCTGGTCGTAAACCGATTTGGTCGTGAACCGAAGCAATTTCCCCCATAGGATTGTATGTAAATACAATTAATCCATTCTTGACCATACGAACTGTATGCTCAGCTGCATGCTCTCTCTCAGCAGCATGTGAGCCTTCCCAGCCCCCCCCCTCTCTCTCAGCAGCAGCACGAGAGCCTCCCCAGCCGCCCCCCTCTCTCTTAGCAGCACGCGAGCCCCCTCCCCCCTCTCTCTCTCTGTAACATTGCAGCAGTTGTATAAATACTTTTTTTTTAAATGAGTTTTAAGCACAGGGGGAAAAAACCCAGCCTCCCTGCTCAGCTGCAGGCGCGAGGCTCTCTCTCTCAGCAGCACGGGAGCCCCCCCAGCCCCCCCCCCCTCTCTCTCTCTCTCAGCAGCACGCGAGCCCCCTCCCCCTCTGTCTCTCAGAAGCACGTGAGCCCTCTCTCTCTCTGTAACATTGCAGCAGTTGTATAAACACTTTTTTTTAAAATGAGTTTTAAGCACAGGGGGAAAAAAGAAACATTTGAACAAATCCAAACTTTATTTAAAAGCCAACCAAGATAATAACATTGCAGGAGTTCACCATTTTTAATCAGGCGACTGACAGTAGTGGAGTCAGGCACAGAGAAGGTCAGCTGCTGAGAAAGCGTCTCGACTGTTGCAGGGCGGTGAAGCAGGTGAGACGCTAATGAAAAAGAGGCACAGGGCTTATTGGTTTTTAAAGACTGCTTCCTTCATTGTGTTTTAACCTCAGTTTTAAAGGATTGCGCGGCTCTCTCTGTCGTGCTGCCTGTGTGTGCCTCTGTCTCTCTGTGGCGCTGCCTGTGTGTGCCTCTGTCTTTCTCTCGCGCTGCCTCTGTGTGAACCAAGGTTCCACTGAGGTTGACTAATGAAAAGTTAACGTGGCTCAGAGCTGCATGTGGACTGTGGCACAGACAAACAGAAATGACGGCATGTTTTCCGAGGCGTCGTGTCTGAGTTGGTGGGCGTGGCTCTGCGAGTTGTCGTCGTATCCAATGGTCTTAGAGTTGGTGGGCGTGGCTCCTTCCTGCATGCGCCATGGGTGTCTTACTTGTTAGCGGCTTAGTGAATCCACGCCCCTTCCGGCGTGCTTTCCATGGGTGGCTACTTGTCTTCAGGCTTAGTGAATTATATATATAGATGTTTATTACATTCTTAATTCTCTAATTTTGTCAGTAGATTAGGATATCAGATTTGTTTATATGTTTTCAGCTTTGTTTTCTTCAGCACAAGATTTCAAAAAAATGAATTCTGTAATGCTAAATTTGAAGTGTGCCCTCTCAGGATTTTAGTAAACTGGTACAAAGTTTGTTATCATTACAGATTTCTGAAATTTCTGATAAATAAATGGTAATTATTTCTTGCTCCAATGACAAATCGGTAGTCTGGAGGCTACCAGTTTTTAATTCTGGACAACCAAACTACAGACATTACAAAGGATGTTTTGGATCACTGGACCATCCATTATTTTCCTAATCTAAAATAACTTGCAAAAAAAATGAAAGTCTCCATTTTCCAGGTATGATGTTAATCGGGGGTCATTTTTAGTGGGAGCTGCTTAACATTCAGGACTAATGTAACCACCATTTCACTCACACACAGCCATTAGTGAGCAATGTAGCGAAATCAGACAGCAAGTCTATAAAGCAAGCAAGAGAAACAACAGCATTAGCTTTAAAACAACTGATGCAGTGAAAGCAAAAATGTCAAAAGTTAATTGCATCCTATAATCACTTACAGCAATGTAAACAATGCCTACTACATTATGGAAAAAGAGGAGGGGAACAGGCAAGCCATCCCAATACTTCAGCATTAGTTACAAGTGAGAGGAATAGTAATTACAAAAATACATAATATATACATAAAATAACTTCAAATAGAATGAAAGAACTTTTTCAGAAGATTAATTATGAAGGATATTCCACACAGTAGTGATGAATGCAGGAAGATAACAACAACAACAGAACCAATTCAGAGATTGTACCATACTATATGCAGAATCCATCCATAAATCACAGAAAAAAGTGGTTCTTTGTTTTCAGGCTAAACTAATTTTAAGATTGAAAATCTTAGAAAGCACAGTGACATTAGACTAACTACTAAACTAGTCAACCTGCAAGTATAAATGATGCAGTGCTGAGTCATTTTATGAAGTATACAACATGCATACAAAAATTTACACAAATGCAGCAGTTGACTCTTTTAAACGGAGTGGACTTACTGCTGCTGAAAAGCAATCCATCTGTCCTTTAAATTCACTTATCCAGAGCAGGGTCACTGGGCAGCCGGAGCCTATCTAAGCAATCATCAGGCAGAAGGCTGGAACACCATGTGAACAGGGAACCAGTCCATCGCAGGGTGAACACACACACCCCATATGGTAACACTAGGGCCAATTTAGCATGTAGCTAAAAATATAACCCTAAAATATTCAGCAGTTTGATAATCTCTCATATGAATACATATAGGCTTCATTGCTTCAACAATGCTCTTGTCAAAAATGTTCAAATTGTTACCATTTTAAATAAATGGCCATTATCATTTTGAAATAACATGGCTGTACAGTACATTACAAACAAATCTTGCCTGGTGCAGTTACAGAAAGGGCAATCCTAACAGAGTGGAATCTCATGAAAACAATGATGCTCACCATTAACCGATATGTACCATAGGCACCTAAAATAAAATAACGCCCTCTCCTTTCTTTCTCCGTCTCTCTCACTATAAACCCAAACACTGCAGAATGTGAGTATGCTTTTTTAAGCCTAAATCTCATTGTTACTAAAATGAGGACCTGCTTAATAGAGAATAAACGTTTGAAAATGCAATGTGATGGTCCAAGGATGACAGATTTTAATACTGATATGTGCATATATATATTTCTTTACTTGTGCTCAACTAAAGGTGTACAACACTAAAAGGGGCATGCTGGACATCAGTATAATACTGAAGATCAAAGTTATAACACTGAAGATCAAAGTGATGATGTCTTTAACAGAGATACTAATTCTTGGGGTCTAAAAAGAATACAATACAAATACAGTATTTAATAAAATATTTTTGTATACACTGGGAAAAGGCCATACATCAACATGATATAATCCTTTAAAAATAATCCATTTACTAAAAAATTATCTTCTAAGGTGTTAATTGTGTTTAAAATGTAGCAGAAGATGGAGTGCTATGCACTTCTGTGTACAACAATAAGTCCTTTTGCAGGTCCCCAACCCCTCTTCATACAAAGTTGAGCTACCAGATGGGGTACCTGCACTACCATGTTGGGATAGTTGGTAGCCCAGCAGACTGCCATATGTATTTACAATTTGTCCACCCATGAATAATTTTAATACTGAATTCATTAGGAATGAATGGTGTGAGCCAATGTCTGTGTGCTAGGGGCAAAAATCATAGCTGAAATTGATCACCAACTAGAAATGGTGTATGGACTACCAGTCAAGCCAAAAAACATTGATTTGAACAACACCTCCAAGTTTTTATGGTGACTTACAATCCATCTCTCACCAAAACGTCACATCAAATGACTTGTAATTCTATAAACCATTGTGTTGTAAGGAATTTGATGATAGTCAGTTACAAAGCATTTATCATCCAAGCTGCAGCATTCTGCCCCCATATTCAGGATGGACACCTTAGTGTTAAAGTGGAACAAAAGTTTGCAAACATTTGTGTTTGACAACGCCCGAGATTCATTTACCCTAAGTTCTTGTCAATAAGCCGCGGCTTATCTAAGGAAAAAAGTTGTGAAAATGAAAAAATAGAATATCGGCTTATACATAAGTCCGGCTTATACATCCATCGCGGGGGTTGCGTTCCAGAACCACCCGCGAAATAAGAATATCCGCGAAGTAGAAACCATATGTTTATATGGTTATTTTTATATTGTCATGCTTGGGTCACAGATTTGCGCAGAAACACAGGAGGTTGTAGAGAGACAGGAACGTTATTCAAACACTGCAAACAAACATTTGTCTCTTTTTCAAAAGTTTAAACTGTGCTCCATGACAAGACAGAGATGACAGTTCCGTCTCACAATTAAAAGAATGCAAACATATCTTCCTCTTCAAAGCAGTGAAGCAAACAAATCAATATGTCTGTTTGGCTTTTAAGTATGCGAAGCACCGCGGCACAAAGCTGTTGAAGGCGGCAGCTCACACCCCCTCCGTCAGGAGCAGACAAAGAGAGGGAGAGTTTGTTTTTCAGTCAAAAATCAATACGTGCCCTTCGAGCTTTTAAGTATGCGAAGCACTGTGCAGCATGTCTTTTCAGGAATCAGCTTTACAAAAGATAGCAACGTGAAGATAATCTTTCAGCATTTTTAGACGAGCGTCCGTATCGTCTAGGTGTGCAAACAGCCCCCCTGCTCAATCCCCATACGTCAGGATCACAGATAGTCAGCGCAAGAGAGAGAGAACAGTAAGCCGGGTAGCTTCTCAGCCATCTGCCAAAAGCGTCCCTTGTATGAAATCAACTGGGCAAACCAACTGAGGAAGCATGTACCAGAAATTAAAAGACCCATTGTCCGCAGAAATCCGCGATATATATTTAAATATGCTTACATATAAAATCACAATTTAAATGACCGCTACGCGCTCGTGTTGACTCGGCGACGCCCAGAGCAGAAAGAACGCGCTCCGGCCGCTCCAACCGCGCCATGCGGGGAGTGAGAGAGACGGCAATATCTCACACTCTCTCCCCCCTTAAAGAAATTAAATGGGCGCGAGTGAGACCACTGACCTCCCTCCCTTCTATTAGTTATAGATTATAGTACGTTCGGCTTATCCATGAGTCCGGCTTATCTATGATACGATTTTATTTTAAAAATTCGTATGATTTTTGGTCTCCGGCTAATACATGAGTCCGGCTTATAGACAAGAACTTAGGGTACATAATTTTACCTTTCCTTGTCCACTTTTGTACATCACAGTCCTTTAAATATAAGACTGACTTTCCATTTTTAATATAAAGTCAACATTTTATTTATACAGATTCGGTATAAATGCATGCACTATTAATTATATCTGATATTTATGCATTAATTTTAACCTGGAATGACTGGCTGTTTAGACTTCTTATTGCCTGATTTACTAATTTATTTATGATGCAAGGAAGTTTCCAAAACGGTCAATGTTACAAGTTAAGGTGCCTAAGAAATAAGTGCTGGGGTAACTGCTACATTTAAACAAATTATATGACTAAGGGTGCTGATGAAACTAAAGTTGCAAAACTGGCAAATATCCTAGAGTCAAAAAAATCGTTATGGGCCTAGACAGAATTCAGATATGTGGCAGATGAAGCTTAAAGTAAATAAATTATGTAATACTAGTCATTTAGCCCGTTACAATAACGGCGCTAGAACAGTAGTGCATAAACATTAGTAGGAACAGTCTATATTAAATGGCAAGGGACTTTGACCTCATTCTTTTTGTTGGTCGTATTTTTCTTTCTTTCAGCCTTTCTTTTGTTGATGTGTACTTGCTGAGCTGACCGTTCTTCGTGGGCTGCCGGCGTGTATTGTGTGTCTTTAATTTTCTGTGACAGTAATACTGTCTTGTACGTCCACTGGCTTGTACGTCCGTAATATACCTTTAATTTTCTCTGGCGGTAATACAGGCGTGCGCGTCTGTAATATGCCTTTAATCTCCTCTGTCAGTAATACTGGCTTGTATGTGGCTGTAATATGAGTCACTGTATTGTGTACCTTTAATTTCCTCTCGCAGTAATACTGGTTTGTATTTCCGTAAAACGCCTGTAACTTTCTCTTGACAGAAATATCGCGCATCGCACCGTGCCCCGCAAATGCGCACTTCACCAGAAGACACACACACACATGGACACACACAGGGATTTTATTAAAGAGGATATTTATGTATAAAATATATTTATTTACTAGAGCTGCTGATTAATTACTGTTAACATGTTAAAAATTTCTGTGATTACATTTTTTAAATAGAGCCCCTAAATACATCAATTTAATCCAGTTAATTTGACAACCATTCACACATTGATAATGAAGCAGTGCCAAATGGATCCAAGTCTATTATCAGTAGCAGTGAGTCATACAGCGCTGGATCGTTTCCTTTGTTGTTTCATAATAATGATCTTCATCATTATTGTATACTTGATATCATTTTCATGATGATAGGGATTAAAGCATGTATTAAACATGGGGGCACGATAGCACAGCAGTAGCGACAAGCTGGCACCCCGTCCAGAGACTGTTCCTGCCTCCCGCAAGATACTTTTCTGCGCTGCATGGGATCCTCGATGAAATAATTTATTGCAGCAGTACTGTCTCTTTCAAACGTACTAACCCCCAATTCCTGTCCTTCTGTTATTTTCTCCAAGTAACCAGTCACCACACAATAAGTTCTTTAATAAATGTAAAACCATCTCTAAGCTTAGAACGCCGATTCTTCAAAACATTTAAGGAATATTGAAATGTCTTCATAGTATATGAGATTCAATATGCAAATCTTCAATAAACTTATTTTCCTATAAAATATAAAATAACAGTAGTAGTAATAATAATATTAAAAAATGAAAAATATACAATATAAAAGCATAAGTACAATATACATGTACATATAGTGCAGATAGTGAAATGGTTCATAAAGTGCCTCAGGTTGTGCAATATTACAACTGTAGTGCAAGTTTACAGTGAGGTAATTGTATGTATAAGTACTAACAGTTCTACCAGGAGCACTTGATGGACTGATTGAGTGCGTTTAGAGCTCTGGAGATGGAACAGTTTCTGAACCGTGAGGTCCCGACTGGAAAGCCTCTGAAGTGTTTGCCATATGGAAGAAGTTCAAATAGACTTTGCACATGGCTGAGGCAGCATGTGCTAGATGCTGTATCCCGATAATCTTCTTTCCAATCAGCTGCTGTAGAGCGATGATTCCACACTTAGATACTCGATTACTCTGAATGGTGGACAGAGATTAACAAAGCTAAAGCAGCTATAGTATTTGGAATAGTCTGGCCATTCCTTGGACCATTATACTGTTACAAGTTGATTAAAATCGGATGCCTTAAACTAATAAACGATATGCAGTTAATTTCAGTGTATTTGATAAAGCCACATGAATCTAAAGGATCTACAGGGACGTGAATCTAAAAAATAAAGGCAAACCACATAGGAACAGTAGCACTGCTTTGACGCTGGGTGCCGCCAGTTTGCAAAACTGTGCCAAAAACTTACGTACGCAATGGTTTGAGGTGGCGTGACAATGTGCGTGGCTTTACGTCAAGTGTAGTTTTTATACATCGCGATCTGAGCATAGAAACGGGCGTATGCAACATTTTTATGTGTACGCCCCGTTTATACATGAGGCCCCTAGTGTATCATCAGTATGCATTTGCACCTTCTCAAGGCTAAAACTAACTCGGGGGATTCATTTTGCAATCTGGAGCGGCTGTCGGACAATTAAAAAAAGGACAGAAATATATAAAACCTAAAAACTGAGCTGACCTCTCTCATGGTAAATTTGAAAGAGTAAACTATTCTTTTTTTAATCACACTGAATGTTTCTCTGTTTTGAGGCAGACTAGTTCACA
The DNA here is from genome assembly GCF_900747795.2 of Erpetoichthys calabaricus. Classification (NCBI taxonomy): domain Eukaryota; kingdom Metazoa; phylum Chordata; class Cladistia; order Polypteriformes; family Polypteridae; genus Erpetoichthys; species Erpetoichthys calabaricus. The sequence goes on along the minus strand of NC_041396.2, from coordinate 277,545,743 downwards.
AATTCGCCAATGATTTAGAATTTCAAAAGATGTATACAGAGTTCAATATTGGAGATATCTAAATGAAAATGTATCTTTTCTGACGACTTTCAACAAAATCAGTTCACTGGGAGTTAGGTTGTTTCATGCAGACAAACAGATGAACAGATGGAAAGGAAGACAGGCAGGCAGGGAGACAAACATAGTAAGTGCTTTTCGCATTATATGCAAATGAACCTTAAAAAAAGGACTTTAACCAGACTCGCCACTCTCGACATCCAGAGAGTGTACTGAAATAATAAAGAACCCTAATTGTATTCCAGGGTAGATAACAGAATGGGTTGAGTATAAAGCATGGGAATGTTATTCAAGAGTAATAAGATTCACTTGTTAGGCATCCTCTGAAATACTGTGTTTAGTTTCGGACTCCATGTTACAAAAACCAATATAAAATTTAACAGAGAAGAGTAACTAAGCTGATTCTAGAAAATACAGTGTATGAGCTATAAGAAAAATTAAGCGTTTTGAATCTTTTGGTTTACACAAGCCAAAGAAGACATGACAGAAAGTTTAAATTTATGAAAAATATTAGGAGGCTGAACACCCATTGTTACTTTTAAAATGAGTTCAGCTATGACATGATGCAATAGATAGAAGCTAGTTAAGGCTGGACTCTGCACCAGTGTGAGGAAGTTTTTAACTAGAGCAGCAAAGGAAAATAACCTTTTAGAGGGTACTGAGCATTGAGAGAGAGAGAGGGGTTGCACTAATACTGTACATCACTTTGCCGTACCAACCACATGACTAACCACCTCAGGATCCTAAATTAGGACCCAAGCGTAGCCGTGCAACGGGTGACACAGCACCACAGTAGTTCAAATTGAATGGAACAGTGTGAAGATTTTTACAGTGGCTGGAGTGCCAATTCTGCCACCAACCCCAGAGTTTTCCCTGCAAGTAGTAGGACCAGCTTGCAGAGTTGGATGCAAGTTAAATTCATACCCAGGACTTAGCAATTGCAGGTTATGGGCCTTGCTCAAGGGCCCAACAGAATGGAATCACTTCTGGTATTTACAGGAATCGAACCGCCAACCTTCAGATTGCCAGTGCAGATCCCTAGCCTCAGAGCATTGCAAGAAAACAGAGATAATGTTGAACTAATCAACTCATCTTTTAAACTTAATATTTGCTAGATCATAGTTGTCAACACCTGCTTTGTTGTGGTCAGTGAGCACAAGGAACCTCTCTGCAAATTTTACACCTATTTTCTCTATTCTATATTTCGATGCAATACATAATCAATTCAGTCATCAACTACTGGCACTCAAACAGGTATCCAAGCATAATACAACCTGTGCATGCAACTAGCAATGGATAAAGAAAAATACACCTCTACTTGTAGTAACTTGGGGACCTTCAAATATTAATGACAATATTTTGTAACAGGTAAGGTGAGTTAAGGCTAATGTGCCATGAAAAAAAAAATTCTTAAATCATCATTTTTAATACACAATTCCAACCAATTCAGAGAAAGAACACTTATCATTATAGTCTGGCAAGTTACAATACAGTCATCAGTGTATCTGATCTGGAATTAGTCCTGCTGCTTGGCCATCATTAGTACAAGTCACTGTTCATTCCTTTAATAAGGAAAAATTAGAAGTCACAGAAGATAGAATAATCTGACAACACTGCAATTGCATTTGCCTGTGAACTTTTTACAGCACTCTTACTTTGCACTTAGTGAAGAATGCTATACAACATTTCATTTTAGTGTTGTTAATGTAATATTGATCAACAGAATAAAGTGTTTAGAGTTGCCAATGTTAGGTAACCTTCATCCTTCCTTAAAAAGTAAATACACAAACAGGCTGAACCTAGAAGCTTAATGGGGCACCCATGAAGCAGGTTCAGCCTGTACATTGACTTAGAACCATGTGTGTGTTATTATTATTATTTTTTTTTTAACCATAAGTTGTATGCAACTTGTATTTACATGTAACCGTACTTTTCTTTGTAAATGTAAAATATTGAAAGGCCTTTTTTATTCCATATCAAAACACACTACTGTTTTTACATTAAAATTCATAATAAAAACACTTGGCAAATACATATAAAAACGCACACAAAAAACTATCAATAACCCCTTATTAAAATTACAAAATGCAATGGGGTGGGGGGTAAAGAAATATGACCTTTAGTTAAGTCTAATAAAAATTGAGTATTTTATTTCAAATTAAAAAATGGTGTACTTCAAAAAAAATTCCAATCCCAGGAAGTGGCACACCAAGAAGAAAAAAAAAAGGTAGAGTATCCTGTCCTAGGGCCATAATGTGATATGTGATCACATATTCATCAATAGTATGCTACAGATGAGCATTTATGTTTAATACTAATGGGTCTGCTATTGTCCAAAATCATGCTGTAGGCAACCATGATTCTAGATAATGCTCAGCTTTGTAGAATTGGGTTTTATGGGTGGGTTCAGGCCTGGTGGTACAACATTTAGGAACACATGTCATAAAGCAACATTCAGCACCAGTATGACTAGAAACCATAAGTCTACAGCTTTTTGTATTACAGCCAAAAGTGGTTTTATTCGACAACGGAGAAATCGTTTCTTCGCTCTGCTCTATCAGTGTCACATGTTCTTAACGCCTGTTTTCGTTCAAGCCGATGGCGGCTGCTGCTGCTTGGTGAAACTATTTTTGTCACAGATGGATTTTTTTTTTCGCCATCTCATACTAGACGAAAATGTTGTCTTGTACAGCAGTGTGGCATACCCGTTCTCAGAATGGCCAAGAAAATGGAATGACCAAACAGGTTAACCCAAAATAATTGAAAAGTAGCCACACTGACTTGAACACTATAACTAGTACTTTACCGCGCTACCGTGAGGCATGTTATTATAATCCCGTTATAAGCGTCTGAAACCGAGTATTTTTTGTGTGATAACTTTGACAGTTTTCTGATTTAAATTATCTGATTCAAGAGGACAATATAGAAATGACCTCAAAATGTACTGTTTTCCCATAAATGTCATTAAAAGCAAATAAATGGCAGAGTAGATTCGAAGAACTTTTGAGGACTTGTAACTGCTGTGATAACCCCTGCATACAAATTAATAAAATTTGTGTCAGTCTTATTCAGCACACCGTAAACAAACGTTTGTATGTTACATCTCGGTCAGGTCAAGGCCTGCCGCCTCGCTCTCTGCCCTGCGGTTGCACTGTCAGCTCTCGGCAACAGCTTCTTGCTTGTCCCGACCCCGGAGACTGGGAAGGGGTGGAGGGTCTGCGCAGAGAGGAGGGCTGACAGCAGGAAAGACCGAAAAAATATAGACTGGACGCGCAGCAGGTGCAAGACCCTTTCTAGCACAGTAACTTAAGTAGGACTGCGCCATGACAATGACCCCAGCACTGATGACTGTGCGAACCCCGAGGAGGCACATGTAAGGCACAAGGCTGGCACAACTTACCTTAAACGCGTACTGCACTTGACACTTCAAAATCACGGACCGTCTCTCTAAACTAAGGTCGTCGGAGCATTTCTGTATTTCCAATTTTCTTAAACATAGGGTAATTATATGTTCACGTAACGGGACTCAAGAAGACAAGCGAGACTTAAAATACCGGCTAGGTCGGCAAAGGAAAAGAACAACTCACCCCAGTCTGCGTGCCCCGCTGTTTCGTTACTGCTTGGACAGATGCCCCGTTTTCACGACTTCCCTTTTCTTTAGATGTCCAGTCACCACCAGGATTTATTTTATTCAGACAATATTTGCTGTCTATGGGGTTAGGAGACCAACGACAGTCGCTTGCACGGTGACAGCACTTGACTCTACTGCCGGCAGCAAAAAGCACTTCATCGGCGGTCTACGTGCGTACGCGCGCGCAAACTCAGACTCGAATGGACTAGCGCGTGAGCGAGCACGCAAAAGGACGAGCTCCGTGCGCTTGCTCGGCAGAAGGAACGCTGTCAAGAATTGAATGTGATGCGCATTTTTCATGTTCTCAAGAACTGAATATGATGCGCATTTTTTAACCTTTTACCCGTCTATTACAAATGGATGGTTGCGGATGGTCGGGGTCAATCAAGGAACGCAAGGCACGAAAAAGTCTTGACAGTAGAGCCAAAATTGGAGCTCGGTATAGCCTGAAGCTGAGTGGCAGTTTTGCTAGCTACTAAGCCATGGTACTGTACCGGTTCCCAAGTTGGGCGGTTTCATTGTGAATTTCTGAAACCTTGCCACTGCAAAAAGTGCTTTGAAGTGGTTTTAAACAATTGAATGATTAAGTATTTTGTGTGAGGATTATAGATAGATATTTCAAGTATAGTGTTGTGTACAGTAGGACAGTATTATCAAACATCAATGAATACAAACTTAGACGGTGAATACAACACCATACATCAGACAATATGAACAAGAAACACTCATTTACTTGTGTAGTCTTATGACCTGTGTTGCAGAATCTAGTGATGCAAGTGCTAGTGGTCCTCTATTGTTTGTCAGAATGTAAAAGGAACAAAAGTGACCGTCCACTGTTCCTCTTTTTAAGGAGGTGTGTGTTATGTATGTCCAGAATAGGAAAGAACTGTGTGCAAGTAATAGTCTGCTGAATTCACAATGGTCTTTTGTGCCTTACGGTCCTGAGCTGAACAGGTAACAAGATGTTACTTAAACAGTCAGGACTGATTTCACAGTGGATCTATAGAAACTGATGAACATAGGCGGAGGCATCTGGCCTTTCGTTAGACATCTGAAGTGGTAAAGTGTTGGATCATCTATCTATTTTAATTAGAACAGGAGAAATGAGTGATCAAATACATTTCTGTTTGAGAAATACTGAGCATTGGTAAATGTTACACATTCTAAAATATATATATACAATATATGTGTGTGTGTGTATGTATATATATATAGGAGTTGAATTTGTAAATGGTACACTTTCTTTAAAAAGCACACATGATGTCTTTCATTCTTAGAATGAAGCTAATTATGAAATGTCAATAAAAAGGAAAGTGAGCCTGCAAGGAGCAGGTTTCTGTAGCTGTCCTAGGAAAAGTTGGCCATTTACAGAGCTGCCAGCTAATTTTGGCTCCTGAAACCTGAGTCTAATGACCTATCTATGGCAAGGCACCAGTCTCAGCAGAGAAAGAGGAGGACTTAGGGGAGGGTGTTATGAGGGTGTGTGGGTTTACTCTTCCTCTTCCACGGCCAAAGCTGGCAGACACACAAAACTGCTAATTTAATAAAGCTAGTTAGGCCTTGGGGTGAAAGGTCAGGGTGTGGGGTTCTAATTGAAGTCTGCTATTTTAATTTGGAAAAATTGAACCAGAACCTGGCAAAACTATTGTACATTATCATTACATGCACATATGATGCATTTTGCAGGGTAATTGCTCTGAGTCAGTATTGCCTACAATACTTTAATACAGCATAGCTTAACATTTGTCCTAGAGAGTAGTAAGTGGCTTCAAATTTTTATGACAAAGAACATTTTTAAATTAGAGTGTTTTTGACTTTCTTTTAAGGCTTTCACTAATTCTTCACTTATTGACTAGTTTTTATATTTTTATTTTTAAATGGATTTTTTGTATTTAGTATTTTTAAATGGATTGATTTGAAGTAGTACTGTATATATTTATAGTGAATACTTTCAGATCTTCAAGGTAAAATGACCCTGAGAAAAAGAAGTACAAAAATTACTGACATTATTTAATGTATTTATCAAAGTACATCACATAATGCCTCATATGAAAAATTATTTTCTACTCGACTCCAATACTGTTGTAATGTGTTACTCAATAAGAAAGTGGTTGCCAGGGAGAAACTGATAGCATTGAAAAGGGAAACTTCCAACAGGGACAGAAAAAAAAGAAAATACACATTGGCAGTGGCAGAATATGTCATCATGCCAGTAGAATTGGGATAGCATTGCCAAGGGGCAGTGGGCCTTTCAGTTGTGTTTGAGTGTCCTAAAAGGGAAATAGACATACTCCTTTACAGGACATAGGGTTGTGGTCTTGGGAATAAATGGACAATGTTTTTTTACAATGTTAGATGGCGGATAGTTCAGCAAATGGTGAATATGTCCAATCCCCCTCATATAGATCTGGCAAGACCTTCGAAGGTAGGCAGGAACAGAACAGAACACCTTCTGGACAATAGTGAGCAGCACATTGTCTCAGGTGAGCATAAATGGCCTCAGTTTAACCTTTATTCTCCTTGGCACTAACCTCAACCATGACTTGGGCTTGGACTTCTATGTAAATAGAATTGTTTTGGTTCAGCTTCAGGATCACCTCAAAAAATTCAATATGTTTGAAAAATTTCAGTCTGGTTTCCGAACTTCTCACAGCACAGAGACAGCCCTGATTAGAGTCACCAATGACCTGGTGACGGCTGCTGACTATGGCTCTCCATCACTCCTTATCCTTCTGGACCTTACAGCTGCATTTGATATGGTAGATCATAATATTCTCCTTCATCATCTTCACTATACAATTGGACTTTCTGGCATTGCTTTCGAGTGGTTCAAGTCCTATTTTACAGACAGGACTGAGTATGTGGCCTTGGGGGATGCTAAATCTCATACCCACACTGTCACCTGTGGAGTCCCACAAGGATCAGTCCTTGGGCCAGCCATCTTTAATATCTATATACTACCCCAGGTCACATCATCCGCAAGCATGGAGTTTTATTCCAATGCTATATGCCGATGATACGCAGCTCTATGTGAGACTGGATTCAACTTCTCTTACACCTCCATCAACTTTTTCCTCTTTCTTGGATGAGATTGAGGCCTGGATGTCCAAGAACTTCCTCAAGTTGAACAGCACCAAAACTGAAGCTCTTTTAATTGGCACCCCCCATCAACTTCGTTCCTCTGTAAATTGTATTACCTTTTCTGACCATACCATTACCCTCTACTCTTCTGTTACAAATCTGGGTGTCAAGTTAGACTCCCATCTGTCATTTGATATACATATCCATCACCTTTGTAAAATTGCATTCCTTCATCTCCGTAACATAGCCAAACTCCATCCCTACCTCTCCCTCTGTGATGCTGAAAAGCTGGTTCATGCCTTTGTCTCATCCAGACTGGACTATTGTAATGCACTCCTCATCGGGATACCCAACAAGAGCCTTCAAAAGCTCCAACAAATTCAAAATAGTGCTGCAAGAATCCTGATGAGGGTGCAGAAATATGAATCTCACCAATCCTTCGGTCACTTCATTGGCTCCCTATCCATCTCCGTATCGAATACAAACTCTGTTTGTTTACTCACCAGTGTATCCATGGAAATGCTCCACAATATCTTAAAGAACTCCTTATATTACAATCCACTACAAGAAACCTCCGTTTTACAAATACCTACCGCCTTCGCCCCCCTGTGACCAAACTTCATACAATGGGAGACCGAGCCTTTGCAGCCGCTGCTCCACGGCTCTGGAATGCTCTACCAGAGAGCCTAAGAACACAGCAGATTGTGGGCTGTTTTAAAGACTTTTCTATTTAGGAAATTTTATTAACAAGAATGCCAATAATTATTGTTGTTTTATCTCTGTTTTTATCTTGCCTTGCCTTTGTTTAATCTTTTTATGTTGCACTTTGAGATTTACTTCTAATGTAAAGTGCCCCTATAAATAAAATGCATTATTATTATTATTATTATTATTAAATACAGTTAAGCCTGAGTCAGACTTTAGGTGACATGATCTACTTTAAAGTGTTAAGCCTGAAAAACTCTCGGGACTTTATTCTGGTGCTATCCAGTGGATGAAATAACACCATGTCACAAAAAAATCATGATTGTTTCTGTGTATTTTTCCACTTTATGGTAACTCATCAATATTCATGAATGGGGCAGAAACAATGGCAAAAAAAAGCGGTAAAGCCAGTTTAAGAACAAACTGAAACTGAACCATTGCTCAAATCGAGCAATAGTGAAGACAATGTGAATTGGTCATTCATTGTTGACAGGGACAGTGAATCTGACACCTGTTTGGTAGATTCTGACATTCCAAGTTTCGTTGATGTTCATATTTGGTGTCAGCTTTATACTGCTGCTGACTACAAATGTGCACCCCCTCATTGCCCATTTATATCTAAAGATATCTGTTGATTATGATGATTATCTGGACTATTTACAAGTTGTTGATGATAGTCTGGTGAAGAACATAATTGTTAAAATAAACTGCTATGTAGAGCAGTGTTGAAAAAGTCACAGTAAACCATTTACTTGTTGCAGTTGCTGATAGCCTATCACTGCAGATGACAGATGGGTGTTTTTCAGTCTCCTAATATTGCAAGGCATAGTGGGTAAACCAGGCCAAAGATGGTACTTGTCCACAAACCGGTTGTTACAAATACCCATTTTCTGCAAAGTTATGAGGGAGTGTCAATTTTCACTCATTATGAAATACCGCATTTCATTAATAATGATGACTATGATTAATCCAATCACTTATCACCAACACTGTACAAACTGTGTGATGTATATCGGGCAATTATCAAAAATATGCTCCTGATTGTTACATAAGTATTAATGAGTATTAATGAAAGTCTCATGGATTACAAGGGAAGGCTGTCATGGATATAGTGCATTGCATCCAAACAAAGTTCTACATGCTGTACTAGGTAAGCTCTGAGTATATCTGGAACTTAATACTGTACATCGATAGAAGGACCAAGTGGAATGGCTATTACAGTCAATGAAGAGTAACTATATAACTTGTGTTGTCACTAGCACACCTGAGCTTGACCAAGGTTGCTGTATAATCACAGACAGTTTCTATATATATATATATATATATATATATATATATATATAGTTTCTGTACCTCACCTGAACTGCTTGAGATTTTACTCACAATTAAAACTGATGCATATGGCTCTGTAAGACCAAACCGCTGTGGAAATGCCTGGTGACTCCGGTTGTGTATCAAGCTGCAGTGCGCTGCAGTGACAAAAAGGCAAAATGATTGCAATCAAGTAGAAGGTCAAGAAAAATGTCACCCTTCTCAGCACTGTTCACAGTGCAGCAACTGTTAATGTTTGTGACAAGGGAAATGTGGAAGTCACTGTGGTAGACTACAATAACACGAGTGGTGGTGTTTATTATGCACGTCTGGCACTAACATTTTACCTTGTCATGCATAAGCAACATAAAAAAATATTACAAAAAATCTTTTGACATCTGCTAAAACAGTGCCTATGTAAATTGGCAACTGTTTCAAAACATATCACATGAAGCATGTATACTAAATTTGCTTCAGTACAGCAGTAGACATGGAACATATTTTTCCTACTGTATTTACATCACCACATTGGTATTTACACGTTTCTGTTTCACATAACATTGTTTTTTATTGTTGAACAAATTAAGGACTTTTGGTTTGTTTTTCCTGGAGTAAACATAACACTAAGGAAGTTAAAGGATTTTGATCTACAATGCCAGTCTTAATCCTTCTGCTGATTAGATTACAGCAAATAGTCCCCTAAGGGCCAGTTTATACTTCACGCTTAGAATGCATACATGCATGCATCATGGCTGCCATATGCCCCCAGCATTCTTTTGACGCGTGCACGAGTTGCAGTAACAGCAAATATATGGGTGGTGTGTGTGTTCAAGTTTTGCTACAGCATCGCTGTTTACTATCAACATATGATGGCAGGCTTACAGCTCCAACATGATCAATCTGAATACTTCGATGTTTGAGGAATGGTTCAATGCGATGAAGCAAATCATCAAAATTAAATGCTGACAGGCGAATGTCTTTACGGTGCTTTTCCCCATCCATTTCTCACATAGGCAATGCAAGCATCGCATATTCCCCATCGTAATTAGAACATTAGAACAATGTAGACGAGAACACACCATTCAGCCCAACAAAGGTTGCCTGTCCTATCCACTTAATTCTTCTAAAAAAAACATCAAGTCTAGTTTTGAAAGTCTCTAAAGTCTTACTGTGTACCACACTACTTGGTAGCTTATTCCAAGTGTCTGTGGTTGTCTGTGTAAAGAAAAACTTCCTAATGATTGTGCGAAATTTACCCTCAACAAGTTTCCAACTGTGTCCCAGTATTCTTGAGGAACCCATTTTAAAATAACAGTCTTGATCCACTGTATTAATTCCCATTCATAATTTTAAACACTTCAATCATGTCACCTCTTAATCCTCTTTTTATTTAACCTCAAAAAGCTCAGCTCTTTTAATCTTTCTTCATAATTCATCCCCTGTAGCCCTAGAATCAGCTTAGTTGTTCTTCTCTGGAACTTTTCTATCACTGCTATGTCCTTTTTGTAGCTAGGAGACCAAAACTGCACACAGTACTCCAGATGAGGCCTCACCAGTGTGTTATAAAGCTTGACCATAACCTCCTTGGACTTGTACTCCACACATTGTGCTATATAACCTAACATTTTGTTTGCCTCCTTAATGGCTTCTGAACACTGTTTGTAAGTTGATAGCGTAGAGTCCAGAGTCCACTCCTAAATCCTTCTCATAAGGCATACTCTCAATTTTCAGACCTCCCATTGTGAATTCAAACATAACATTTTTACTTCCTATGTGTAATACTTTACATTTACTGATGTTAAATTTCATCTGCCACAAATCTGCCCAAGCATGTATTCTGTCCAAGTTCTTCTGTAATGATTTAACAGATTGCAGCCCTAGCACTGCCCCCTAACATCAGCCAATTTTGATAAGGTTCCTTGCACCATCACCCTTTCCTGTGCCTGAGCCAATTCTGCACCCATCTACAAACATCATCCTGAACTTCCCTTCTTTTAATTTGATGCCCAATCTCTTGTGTGGCACTTTATCAAATGCATTCTGAAAGTTGAGATAAATAATAACTCCAAACTGATCATATCCTTTCGTTGCTTCCTCTTAGAATTCCAGCATGTTAGTAAAATACAACCTCTCTCTTCTGATTCCCATGCTAACAGTTCAGAAAAGTCCTGAACTTTCCATGTGCTATTCAATCTTATCTATCTATCTATCTACCTATCTATCTATCTATCTATCTATCTATCTATCTATCTATCTATCTATCTATCTATCTATCTATCTATCTATCTATCTATCTATCTATCTATCTATCTATCTATCTATCTATCTATCTATCTATCTATCTATCTATCTATCTATCTATCTATCTATAAAAATCCAACATCTGTCTGTATGTCTGTCCGCTTTTCATGAGAGAACTACTTAACAGATTTAGATCAGGATTTTTTCAATTTGCTTGAACATTCCGGTTGATTTTGCGATTTCTCTCATCGCGTTAAGTATCATAGTTTCCTTGCACTACTGATTTATTTGAGCAAATCTGAGACAGCGGCTGTGGGCCGAGGGGAGGGGCCCTCCTCACTCACGCGCCAGCCTCAGTTCGAGTTGGTCTACCCTTGCCATGTGTTGGAGCATACCTTGCCTCCACTTAGCTAGCAATACCTGTTTGTTCAACAGACATTATCATCTACAGATTGTTAAAGAGTAACATTTGACATATTTGAGAGTAAGAGAGATCAGAGCTGTGTGTGTTTTAGAGGGTAGCTGCTGATTGCCAGATATATCACAGCCACGTGCCTTTCTCCTCATGTGTGGGACGCTCTCCTGTCAGAGCTGAACACGATCAGATACAATGCCAACGTTTGACGTTGGAGCATACCTCCCTTCCACTTGGCTAGAATTACATTTTTAAAATTTTTTTTATTGATTTTTAAAGTTTGTCCTGTTTCACTATTATATGGGCAGAGCCACGGAGGATAGCTTGTCCCTAATAATTCCTTCCATTAATTTTCCTGTGATGCACGTTAAGCTTACTGGCTTGTAGTTCGCTGGATCTGCCCAGTCACCCTTTTTATATAATGGGATAATATTTGCCATCTTCCAGTCCTTCAGAATCTCCCCAGTGTGCAGTGACTTCTCCCTCTACAATTTCTAAATCACTCAGAACCTCCTTAGTAGTCCCATTTACCACTGGGAGGTTATCCACTTTCTCATTTGTGAAGACCTCCGAAAAAATGCAAGTTCAGAGTGTCTTCTACTTCATGTCTGTAACTTTAATTTTCCCTTTACTCTTCCTGATGTACTTAAACCTCCTTCTTGACTATTCTTTTACTGCTAAAATACTGAAAGAATCTCTTAGGGGCATCTTTCGCCTTATCTGCTGTATTCCTCTCCAACTGTCTTTTAGCTTCCCTAATATTCTTTTTAATGGTTCCTCTCATGTTCTCATATGCCCAACGATTAACTTTGGAGTTATAGTCCTTATACAGCTGGTTTTTTGCATTGCAGCAACTCTTTATTAACTCACTGAGGAGTTTTTTAAAATTTCCTATTAATTCCAAATTTAGGTATGTACCTGTCCTGCATTATGTGTAAATATATTTAAACCTGTTCCACTGCTCCTTGACTGTCTCCACACTTAAAAGCTTATCCCTGTCTATCCTTCGTATACTTAGCCCTACCAAAGGTAAACTTAATGCTCTACCAAGGTTAAACTTAATGACGCAATACATTTAAAGGTCTCACATAACATCTTCTGTGTCACTGTTGCCATCTTTTTCTTACACCTTTGCAACAGCATCAGAATGCAAACCTTTTTTATTATTAACATCTTTCTTCCTACAACTCACAACACAACAAAACGGTTGTTTTTTCACATGATAACTTCTTGCACTGCCACCTGGTGGAATCCTCCAGATTTACTTAAAGTATGCATGCAAGTATAGATAGTACTCTGTATTCGTAGCAGAAGTGTCCTCAAGCTCACGCCTTACACACCTTACATGGCTGACCATTGTTTAAGAGTAAACTAAGAAAAGATGAAGAGTTACGGCACCTTAAGGTGAACACTATTAAATGATCGACTGGCCAGGCCAAAAGGAAAAAGAAAACAAAAAAAGGTGATTATGACTTGTCCTGTTGATACTTCTGGTCACATTAATGACACTCATACAGATGCAGGTCCAAGAATGATCGTTGGCTTCCAGCTTTGCAGGATCTTATATAGTGCACTTGGTGGAAGAGATGGAACTTCCAGGTTGAAAGAATTGACAGCATTTCTCCCACCTGAGGTTCTTGTTGCTGAGAATTAAAGAGGATAAGGAATTACTGACAGCGCCACCACATGTACCTGAGCGGTATTACACTTTTATACTGAGCCCTGAAGATTCCCCTTCACATATGTGTCTGACACATTGGAAAGGAAATACGGAAACTTCTATTAGAGTGCTGTTGTTTGGGAGGCTGCTATAGGACATTTTGTTCCGTGGTAGGACTGAAAACTTTTTTCCTGGCTCTAAAAGTGATTCTGATGCTTCAGCAGGAACTATTACAACAAAGTGTTTAAAGCCGGTTCATGACCAATGTGCCTTTGAGTATAAACTAGATGAACATTTTGTGGCAAAGGTTAACTGTTTGGGGAAATAGAAATCATGCTAAGTAGAGAGATATAGAGAGAGAGAGAGAGAGAGAGAGAGAGAGAGAGAGAGAGAGAGAGAGAGAGAGAGAGAGAGAGAGAGAGAGAGTTGGATAGCCTGGGTTGTAGGAAGAAAGTGGTTTGTAGTATTTTAAGATGAGAAAGTGGGACAGGTAGGCAGGGCTGAGGTACCCTGGCAATTCAGCTCGGCCCAGAGTGGCAGTAGTGCTATACTTTGTTTATATACTCTCTTTGTTAATATTTTCCTTTGTGCTTTATATGTGAATAAAGTCATCATCTTTGTATACTTTTGGCCTCCTTGCCAGTAATCTGGGTAAATAGACCCAATGAATGCACCCACTCCTATTATTCAAGTTACAGCACATTTAGAATGATTACATTTTTTTTTCATTACAGTAAATTGAAAAATATTTGTTGATTTCCCCACTGGTGAAGAAAAAAGTGTTAATAATGTACAGTATGGCTGTTGTGACCATGGTAGTTGTTCTATATAAAATAAATCAAATAAAAGTGATTCACGAGATGTTGCTAAAGGGTAGTCAAATATAGTCAAATGAGATTTTGCTGTATTAATACTCAGAAACAAGAGTCAAAACTAGATTCCTTTTAATAGCAAGAGTGATCAAAAGCAAAGTTTTTCCATTATATTGCTTCATAGTTCAGATGCTGTTCAACTGCATACATCTGGATTTTTTAACAAGTTGCCACAACATCATGGCTTACATGGTCTACCATGAAACTTACAACCACTTAGTACAAATCTACAAGACACTTAAAATGGCAGCACCTTGAAAGCCAGAAGAACACATATGATTGTAAATGAAAAAATAAAAAGTGGACTGTGCATGTTACACCTCCTCTTGGAGGCACTCGAGGGCCCAAACCCCTCCAACTGTCTCATTTGAATCCAGGGAAGTAGAAATGCTATCCGGAGACCCTCCCATATTGCTGGACTTCTCATTCTGATATATGGAATGAGCTAGTCAACCCTGCACAACAACCTAATTTCATCCACTTTAACCCACCATCCCTTTATTCTTCTAGTCACTACCCATGTTATGACCATAAATGAGGATTAGAATGAGGACACATACAATGTCCACAAAGCTGCTGCTGTTTCTGCACTGATTGGTTTTTCATTTTCAAAATCACCTCTACTTCCACCTGTGAAAAAGACTCTACTACTTATGGGAACTATTCATACCTCCTTTGTAGAGAGCAAGACTCTCCTTTGTGAAAGAGGACCTACTAGCTATTTAATCATGTTTGGGGTAGTAAATTTTATCCCAACTGCATTATAATCAGGTTCAAGTCATTCTGGTGGATTTTATGCATGCTCATAAAATAGACAAAGATTCAACCTGCAGGAGAAAGAGAATCAAGAGTATTGTAATAAAAAGTAAAGAAAAGAAGTAGATGAGTTACCCCACTACAGAGACAAATAATTGTACCTGGTGTTCATGAATATTCCATCAATAAAAGGAGGCAGTAGTTAGAAATAATGACTAGAAGAATGGACATAGTCTTTAAGCTAACTAAGCAAAGTTTACTAATGAGAACTCAATCCTAATTCCTTAATGTCCAAAGCAAAACAGAAACCAAACTTGTAGTTTTATTTGTAGCAAAAGGTCATAACTCAAATAAACAAACAAAATACAATTGTTAATTCATCTAATTCAGCAACTATTCAATCTTGGATGACCAGGTAGTTCTGTGGCCAACCTTTTAAACTATCAGACTGATGGCATATTGAAATGTGTACTCCTGGTCAATTCAGTGAATTGAAACCATGTCAACCGTCAACAAAATGGTGGTGCCTGTAGAAAACAATAAAGACATCACAGTAAAATGGTAACTAATTTTGCTGTTCTTAAATCTTCTTCTTCTTTTGGCTGCTCTTGTTACGGGTTGCTACAGTGGATCATCTGCTTCCATAACTTCCTGTCTTCTGCATCTTGCTCTGTTACACCCACCACCTGCATGTCCTCTCTCACCACATCCATAAACCTTCTCTTAGATCTTCCTCTTTTCCTCTTTCCTGGCAGCTCTATCTTTAACATCCTTTTCCCAATATACCCAGCATCTCTCCTCTTCACATGTCCAAACCAACACAATCTCTCCTCTCTGACTTTGTCTCCCAACCATCCAACTTGAGCTGACCCTCTAATGTACTAATTTCTAATCCTGTCCATCCTCGTCACACCCAGTGAAAATCTTAACATCTTTAACTCTGCCACCTCCAGCTCTGTCTCCTGCTTTCTGGTCAGTGCCACCGTCTCTAACCCATATAACATAGCTGGTCTCACTACTGTCCTGTTGACCTTCCCTTTCACTCTTGCTGATACCCGTCTGTCACAAATTACTCCTGACACTCTTCTCCACCCATTCCACCCTTCCTGCAGTCTCTTTTTCACCTCTCTTCCACAATCCCCATTACTCTGAATTGTTGATCCCAAGTATTTAAACTCATCCACCTTCACCAACTCTACTCCCTGCATCCTCACCATTCCACTGACCTCCCTCTCATTTACACACATGTATTCTGTTTTGTTCTTACTGACCTTCATTCCTCTCCTCTCTAGAGCAAACCTCCAACTCTCCAGGGTCTCCTCGACCTGCTTCCTACTCTCACTACAGATAACAATGTCATCAGGAAACATCATAGTCCACAGGGACTCCTGTCTAATCTCGTCTGTCAACCTGTCCATCACCATTGCACATAAGAAAGGGCTCAGAGCCGATCCCTGATGTAATCCCACCTCCATGGTGAATGCATCCGTCACTCCTACTGCAGTTTTCACCACTGTCACACTTCCCTCATACATATCCTGTACAACTCTTACATACTTCTCTGCCACTCCCGACTTCCTCATACAATACCACAACTCCTCTCGAGACACCCTGTCATATGCTATCTCCAGGTCCACAAAGACGCAATGCAATTCCTTCTGGACTTCTCTATACTTCTCCATCAACACCTTCAGAGCAAACATTGCATCTGTGGTGCTCTTTCCAGGCATTAAACCATACTGCTGCTCACTAATCATTACCTCCTTTCTTATCCTAGCTTCCACTAATCTTTCTCATAACTTCATGATGTGGCTCATCAATTTTATCCCCCTGTAGTTACTACAGTCCTGCACATCCCCCTTATTCTTAAAAATTGGTACCAAACAATAAGTGAATGAGGCAATGTGTTTAATGATTGTATTTGGTCTGAAAACTATTCAATTTAGTTTTTGGAACTTTACCTTCAAGCAGGTATTTCCATGTTGTAAGCCATAACCTCTGTCCAACGCAGTACTCTGGAGCTGATCTTCTTTTGCGCTCTGAAAACAGTTTACAGTTTAGGATCCCACCATTGACAGTTTACTCCATACTAACCTCCATATATTTCTTAACTAGTGGGAAACTCTGTCGGACAAGGAATCAAAGAATTCACTGAAGATAATTTCAGCAGAGTGGGTTTAAATCCATAAAGACACTCAAAAGGTGTCATTTTAATTCAAATGTGTTACAGCACAAAGTAAATTACACTAATGGTAATAACATCTTCTAATTACCTATCTATCTATCTATCTATCTATCTATCTATCTATCTATCTATCTATCTATCTATCTATCTATCTATCTATCTATCTATCTATCTATCTATCTATCTATCTATCTATATAAAATGTTAAAAAACACTGTAAAAGCTAATGAATATAAGTTCAAGGGATGTTACACACAGATTCTATAATGTGCTAGAGAAACTGCATTTGGAGTTATTGCCATGAACTACTGTGACAGGCTAAAGAAATTAGACGTCCTTGCTCTTGAACAGTAAAAGCTACACAGAGGTCTTATTGTTTCAGTGGAAGCATGAAAAATATACTTGAGGACAATGATGGAAATTAGGAAGAAGGACATTACATATTTAGCTACAGAAATTTGGAACAAGCTAAAAGTGTATGTTTTGCTTGGCTTTTCTCTAGTTGAAGTAGAAAACTTAACTTTTTAAAGGTATATGGATAAGATGTCAGTAAAACTTAACTATTTGCTAACTTAATAAGCTTGATGGACAATAATTTTATATTCTCATTTTCTGCCTCCATCTTTTTACTATTCTGGTTTTTAGAGTTTTTTTACATACATGCTGTTTAAAAACTTTCCTATTATAGCCTGTCAGAGGTGCATTATCTTGAACCTAATGTGTATTTCCTCAATGATAATGTACTTTTATCTTATTAAATCTGTGGAGTGTGTTTTAATGGTTTTGCATAATACAAATACTAATTGATTAACCCTCCTGTAATGTTGCAGATCAAATTGATCCATTTTAAAGTTAAAAAATCTAAAAAAAATAGTTTAAAGTATTTTTTCAGTATGAAACTCCTTCTGCTTGGCTTAATAAGTGTAATCAACATAAAAAATGAAAATGGTTCATTTCACATATTTACAACCCCCCCAGTCAGGTCAATTTGACCCAGCAGTCAAAGTGGAGGTTAAAGGGGTCAGAAGTATCAAATACTATTTGTTTCTTGGCAACTGTGAGACATATTTCACTCCAATTACACACACACACACACACCCTCTCCGTAATAATTTTTGTGTATTTCTGGTTCTAAACATTGCATAGTGTTTACTATCACAACTTGATGACATGTCACTTGTGTGCTGTGGAGACTCACAGACACACATACACACGCACAGTGTTTATATTGCTAATCTCTTATTTTGTTGTTATGTTATTTTGTTAATTTCTGGTTCAAAAACAATGCTTAAATAAAGTTTACTTTCAATACAAATCCTCATGACTCATTTGTCTTGATTTTAAGTTGACGGGTCAATTTGACCCTGAACAGAAGAGGTGTCTTGTGTTAATTTATCAACATCACTCCATAAAAAGAAAAAAATTCAAAATGTAAAACAAAATTTTAAAAAATCAATGTCATATAAAACTATTGGATTTTATATGTAGGTATTTCCAGTGTACATTAAAAAATGTTTTAAAATGCATTTTATATGAAAAAATGAATGAATTATCTTAATTGAACCATGATCTGTGAGAGATTAAGAACACCATTGCACTAAATATTGATTCAAATGGTTAGTAATGGAGTTACTAATGAGATATAAACAATGTTTCTTGGGATTTGTTGGTTTCTGACGGTTTTTGATAGTTAAACATGCCCTGGGTCAAACTGACCCAGGAACATCATTGCTGTTCCTGAAAAACGAACATAACAGGAGGGATAAGTATATTTTTCACTTAATATATGTAAAATCAAATCTTAAGTTGCTTTTTGTAACTTTCAAAGTATTTAATTGATTCAGAAAAAATGAGTCTGCAAAATAACTTATTTATTATACTTACCTTTGTTACATGTAGATAAAGTGCAGGGGGTGTTACTGTAAGCAAGATTTTGCTTTTGCTGAAACTGAAATGGTTCAACTCCTTTATCTTTCTTTCTAACTCATCCATTGCAATTGTGGAATCAGCCTAGTTGCTCTCCTCTGGACTTTTTCTAGTGCTGCTCTGTCTCTTTATAGCATGGAGACCAAAACTGCATGCCGCACCCCAGGTGAGACCCCACTAGTGCATTTAAAATCTCCTTGAGCATATACTCTACACATCAGGACGCTATATAACCTAACATTCTGTTAGCCTTCTTAAAGGCTTCTGGACACTGTCTGGCAGTTGACAATGTCAAGTCCACTATGACTCCTAAATTCTTCTCATAAGGTGTACATTCAATTTTCAGACCTCCCATTGTGTATACCAGGGGTTCCCAACTGCGGTCCTGGAGGGCCCAAGTGGCTGCAGGTTTCCATTCTAACCCTTTTCTTAATTGGTGACCTGTTTTTGATCTTAATTAACTTTTTTTGAATTCATTTTATTTGACTTGCTTGTGAAGACTCAGACCCCTTAATCATCTCTTTTTCATTAATTAGCAAGCAAACAATAATGTGATACAAAATGAATCAGAACATGACCAGCAAAACATGACTAATATTGTCGATCATGCAATATCCGAAAATAACGAAAGATGAAGGTATCAGGAATGTTGATTTGCTCAGGTCCCCAAAACATTTTAATAGTGCTCTTAGAAAAGAGAAATTCAAAAATTTAGGAAATGTATGCTATTGTACAATGAGAGCAGCAACAAGCCATGGAATTAAAGAATGGGTTTAATTAACAACAAGAATCAGACCCTAATTAAGCAACTGGTAGGAGTGAAATTGTTTGGAGTTTGAGGCCCTGACTTATTTAGTCTTCTGTTGGCTCACTCACTTCACATTTCATTTCTGTTTAAGTGCCATTTAAGAAAAGAAATTAAGCAATTCAGAGGAACGATGAAGAAATTCAGGGGAAATTAATTCAAAAGAGGTTAAGTAGCAGCAAAAACAGGTCACTAATTAAGAAAAGGGTTAGAATGAAAACCTGCAGCCACTGGGGCCCTCCAGGACCAGAGTTGGGGACCCCTGGTGTATACAGACCTAACATTTTACTTCCTGTGTGTAATATGTACATTTCCTTACATTAAATTTAATTTACCACAAATTTGCCCAAGCCTGCATGCTGTCCCAAGTCCCTCTGTAATGATTCAATGCATCTTGCATTGTCTGCTACTCCATCTTGTTACCATCCACAATCCTAACAAGCTTGTTTATATTTCTATTCAAATAGTTTATATCCATTAAAAATAGCAGTGGCCCTAGCACTGACCCCTGTGGGACACCACCCTTAATGCCAGCCAATTTTGAAGTTGGTTCCTCGCTCCAACACCCTCTGCTTCCTGTGTTTTAGTTAATTCTGCACCCACCTACAAACATCACCCTGAACTCCCCTTCTTTTAGTCTGATGCCAAACCTCTCATGTGGCAGCTTATCAAATGTTTTCTGAAAGTCCAGATAATACCATATGCTCCACTTTAATCATATCCTTTTGTTGCTTCCTCATGGAATTTCAGTATGTTAGTAAAACATGACTGCCTCATCTGAACCCATGCTGACTGTTCAGTAAAACTCCTGTTCTTGCCATGTGTTACTCAATCTTTTCCTTAATAATTCCTTCCATTAATTTACCTGTGATGCATATTAAGCTTACTGGCCTAAATGCACTTTTCTCTTATAAAATATATATATATACTACATATTAAAAATAAGTAATTATTGTAAGTATTTATGTCAGTATATATGAAGTATTACATGTAGAAAGTAAAAATGTTAGATTTGAATACACAATGGGAGGACTGAAACTTAGAAGTGCACATTGTGAAAAGGACCAAGGAGTCATAGTGGACATATCACTTCTACATCTGGACAGTGTACAAAAGCAATCAGAAAAACTACTAGGATGTTAAGTTATATAGTTTCAAAGTTTACTGTCATGTGCACAGTAAGGAAACACGTTTCCCTGTACAATGAAATTCTTTCTTTGCTATCCACACCAAATGCCAAAACCAACATATAAAGATAAACATAAATAATAAGTAGCAGATAGATAATAAGATCATATAGTATGATGTTTAGAGCACATCTCACAGGAGGTTATGCTTAGATTAGGTAACACAGTAGTGAGGCCTTGCCTGATGTTCTCCAGGCTACAAAGAGGACTTAGCAGCACTAGACAAAATCCAGAGGAGAGTGTCTACACTATTAAAAATACAGGTGCCTGAGTGGTTCTTCAGAGCAGTGTCATAGGGGAACCATTTTTGGTTCCCAGTGACCCATCCACATGAATGTTCCAGAAAGAGTCCTTATTTATCTAGATCTGCAACAGGCTCCATAGAATAAATAACCATGAATAGATGGTAACTGATCTGTGAAATACTCTTGGATTGCTGATTCAAAAAGGAATTTTATTGCATGCAATAACACTGGCTAAGTCCATGTTTTTGTTAACCTGTTAGTGTCAGGCATTTTTCTGCATATTAATAAGATTTTCAAAGCACAAAGAACCAACTTCATTTGCAAAGAACCCTTCCCAGAATAGAATGGTGCTTTGTCAAGAAATGGTTCTCTGAGGAACCACACAACCCAGAAAAGAACCATAAAATACTATTAAAGAACCACTTTTTTAAGCGTGACTGATTCCAGGGACTAAGATGTATGACATGTGAAGAGAGACTGAAGGAGTTGAACTTTTCAGTTTAAACAAGCAGGGATATGACTGAAATGTTTAGAGTTATGAAAGGAATTAGTACAGTGAATCCCAGTTGCCCTGTGGTGTGCTGGCGCCCTGCCCAGGGTTTGTTTCCTGCCTTGCGCCCTGTGTTGGCTGGGATTGGCTCCAGCAGACCCCCGTGACCCTGTAGTCAGGATATAGCAGGTGTGAAATTTGCCCGGTCACCACCAGTCGGAAACCACTTCTTTATAAATTCCACACATTTATTAATCATAAATAAACACAGTCCTAACACTACACACAATGCACACAGCAATAATCACCCTAATTCAGTCCTTTCTCAGTCCTTGGCCGCCTCTATTCTCCTCCTGGGAGCTTCGTCCTGCTCCCACTCCTGACTCTGGCTCTCAGACTGTAGGAAGGTGGCGTCTTTTATCCCTGCCCGGATGTGCTGCAGGTGTCTGATGACGTCCATCCGGCAGCACTTCCTAGTGTGGCGGAAGTGCTGCCCTTTGCACCGGAAGCACTCCAGGCGTCCCTGGCAGGTTCCTCCGCCATCTTGCCGAGTGTGGTGGAAGTAACTATTTTCAAGTCCTACGAGGCTTGAGGCGCCCCCTGGAGGTGGCCACGGGTCTCAATAGGCCAGAAGTTCTTTGTTCTTCTCCCGTAGTCCTCTCCTGCTCCAGGGCGGTTGCCCCCTTGTGGCCCGAAAGCTATTCCTGCCACTTTCCGGTCCTTTTAGGCATTCCGGCCAGGTAATGATCCCGGCAACCTGCCACACGGGTTAGATAATGGATGGCTGGATGGATCCCAGTTGCCACTTTAAAATAAATCTTGTTACAAGAACACAGGGACATGTGCTGAAACTTGTTAAGGGGAGATGTCGCACAAATGTTAAAATATTTTTCTTCGCTAAAGAGCAATAGACACAAGGAATAAATTACCAAGTTGTGTGGTGGACATTAGGACTTTAGGGAACCTCAAATCTTGTCTTGATGTTGTTGTGGAGAATCGATCTAGATGAATAGGATGGACAAACTGAACTTAATAGAACTTTTCAAAAAAAAAAAAGAATGAGGTCCAGAGTGCTCCCATATTAAATCAGGCACCATAACCGGAGATAGGATAAAAATCATATTATGTGATATCATCTACTGTTGAATTCTGCTCTGTACTTGTACTATTTCTATTGCACTATTGTATTGAGGATTACTTGTGTTCTGTTCTGTGTATTGTATTATATTTACCCCCTTTTTTGACATTCACTTCACTCCCAACCTCCCTGGAAAGGGGTTTCTCTTTGAACGGCCTTTCCGAAGGTTACTTTCATTTTTTTCCCTACAAGGGTTTTTTTTTGGGGGGGGGGGGGGGGGGAGTTTTTCTTTGTCTTCTTAGAGAGTCAAAGATGGGGGGCTGTCAAAAGGCAGGGCCTGTTAAAGCCCATTGCGGCACTTCTTGTGTGATTTTGGGCTATAGAAAAAATGCATCTATTTTTGGAGTGTATTCAGTGGGGGTTCCAGACCAAATTTACCAGGGGGGCCAGGGTGGGGCCAGTGTTTTTTAATGGGGGCACAGAACAAAAAAAAAAAAGGGCAATATTTAATTGTTTAATACAGTGGTGTGAAAAACTATTTGCCCCCTTCCTGATTTCTTATTCTTTTGCATGTTTGTCACACAAAATGTTTCTGATCATCAAACACATTTAACCATTAGTCAAATATAACACAAGTAAACACAAAATGCAGTTTGTAAATGGTGGTTTTTATTATTTAGGGAGAAAAAAAAATCCAAACCTACATGGCCCTGTGTGAAAAAGTAATTGCCCCCTGAACCTAATAACTGGTTGGGCCACCCTTAGCAGCAATAACTGCAATCAAGCGTTTGCGATAACTTGCAATGAGTCTTTTACAGCGCTCTGGAGGAATTTTGGCCCACTCATCTTTGCAAAATTGTTGTAATTCAGCTTTATTTGAGGGTTTTCTAGCATGAACCGCCTTTTTAAGGTCGTGCCATAGCATCTCAATTGGATTCAGGTCAGGACTTTGACTAGGCCACTCCAAAGTCTTCATTTTGTTTTTCTTCACCCATTCAGAGGTGGATTTGCTGGTGTGTTTTGAGTCATTGTCCTGTTGCAGCACCCAAGATCGCTTCAGCTTGAGTTGACGAACAGATGGCCGGACATTCTCCTTCAGGATTTTTTGGTAGACAGTAGAATTCATGGTTCCATCTATCACAGCAAGCCTTCCAGGTCCTGAAGCAGCAAACAACCCCAGACCATCACACTACCACCACCATATTTTACTGTTGGTATGATGTTCTTTTTCTGAAATGCTGTGTTCCTTTTATGCCAGATGTAACGGGACATTTGCCTTCCAAAAAGTTCAACTTTTGACTCATCAGTCCACAAGGTATTTTCCCAAAAGTCTTGGCAATCATTGAGATGTTTCTTAGCAAAATTGAGACGAGCCCTAATGTTCTTTTTGCTTAACAGTGGTTTGCGTCTTGGAAATCTGCCATGCAGGCCGTTTTTGCCCAGTCTCTTTCTTATGGTGGAGTCATGAACACTGACCTTAATTGAGGCAAGTGAGGCCTGCAGTTCTTTAGACGTTGTCCTGGGGTCTTTTGTGACCTCTCGGATGAGTCGTCTCTGCGCTCTTGGGGTAATTTTGGTCAGCCGGCCACTCCTGGGAAGGTTCACCACTGTTCCATGTTTTTGCCATTTGTGGATAATGGCTCTCACTGTGGTTCGCTGGAGTCCCAAAGCTTTAGAAATGGCTTTATAACCTTTACCAGACTGATAGATCTCAATTACTTCTGTTCTCATTTGTTCCTGAATTTCTTTGGATCTTGGCATGATGTCTAGCTTTTGAGGTGCTTTTGGTCTACTTCTCTGTGTCAGGCAGCTCCTATTTAAGTGATTTCTTGATTGAAACAGGTGTGACAGTAATCAGGCCTGGGGGTGGCTACGGAAATTGAACTCAGGTGTGATACACCACAGTTAGGTTATTTTTTAACAAGGGGGCAATTACTTTTTCACACGGGGCCATGTAGGTTTGGATTTTTTTTCTCCCTAAATAATAAAAACCATCATTTAAAAACTGCATTTTGTGTTTACTTGTGTTATATTTGACTAATGGTTAAATGTGTTTGATGATCAGAAACATTTTGTGTGACAAACATGCAAAAGAATAAGAAATCAGGAAGGGGGCAAATAGTTTTTCACACCACTGTATATTAAGTGGGCGGCACAGTGGCGCAGTGGTAGTGCTTCTGCTTCGCAGATAGAAGACCTGGGTTCGCTTCCCGGGTTCTCCCTGTGTGGAGTTTGCATGTTCTCCCTGTGTCTGCGTGGGTTTCCTCTGGGTACTCTGGTTTCCTCCCACAGTCCAAAGACATGCAGGTTAGGTCGATTGGCAATTCTAAATTGGCCCTAGTGTGTGTTTGTGTGTGTCCTGTGGTGGGTTGCTGCCCTGCCCGGGATTGGTTCCCTGCCTTGTGCCCTGTGTTGGCTGGAATTGGCTCCAGCAGAACCCCGTGATCCTGTGTTCGGATTCAGTGGGTTGGAAAATGGATGGATATATTAAGTGAATTTATTTGGAGCACAAACAAAATGAATTGAACATTTAACAATAAAACATACAAATGAATTTCAAACAAAAGATTTCACATACTGTACATACTGATTTATTGAACATAAATGTGGATGCCTTGGCCCTGGACCTTAAACTTCTCTCCTCTGACCCTACCAGCTCCCTCTCTGTTGCTGACCTTGTGGATTTTTACAACCAGTCCCTGAGCAGTCTCCTGGACTTCCACGCCCCCTTAACATCCAGGTCCGTCTCATTCTCATGCTCAGCACCTTGGTACACCTGCGAACTGCGAAAAATTAAGGCGGCTGACGTTCAAGGCCTATGGGCTGACTGTCCACAAACAGGCTTACAGGGAACACAAGAGTGCTTATGCAGAAGCTCTGAAGGTTGCACGGTCCAGGTTCTATTCCACTATCATCAGCAACAGCTCCAGGAACCCCAAAAAACTTTTTTCAACTATAAATCACCTTCTCAAACCTCCTTCACCTGCCCACTCTGAGGCCACCGATGAGAGGTGCAATATGCACATCAATTTCTTCAAACAAAAAGTTGATAACATCCGCTTACACCTCTCCACCACGGATATCCTGCCCCCCCAGCTTTGCTGAGGGCCAACGTCTCTGCCGTCTCTCCACTTATCACCAGGATCATAAACCAGTCCCTCCTGGCTGGCCATATTCCTTCTTCACTAAAAACTGCTGTCATCAGACCTCTACTGAAAAAACCCACCCTGGATCCTGAAGTTCTCTCCAATTATAGGCCCATCTCCAATCTTCCATTATTCTCTAAAGTTCTGGAAAAAACAGTTGCAACACAACTTCATGATCACCTCAAACTGAATAATCTGTTTGAAAAGTTTCAGTCTGGTTTCCGCCCTGGCCATAGCACTGAAACAGCCCTGGTCAGGGTCACCAATGATCTTCTGATAACAGCAGATACTGGTTCCCCTTCTTTACTCATCCTCCTTGACCTGACAGCTGCTTTTGACACAATAGACCACAACATCCTCCTTCACCGCATGAAATACACCATTTGACTCTCAGGAAATGTTCACAATTGGTTCACATCTTATCTGACCGGCAGAACTGCGCATGTCACCCTGGGCAGCGCAAAATCTCATACCCACAACGTCACCTGTGGTGTCCCACAGGGCTCTGTGCTAGGCCCCATCCTTTTCACCATCTACATGCTCCCTCTTGGAAATGTCATTAACAGACATGGTTTATCTTTCCATTGCTATGCTGATGACACTCAGCTTTACCTCAGGACTACCCCCACCTCCTCTACTGCTCCTCTGCCAATATCTACATTGACTACCTGCCTGGAGGAGATAGAGGCGTGGATGAGGCTCAGTTTTCTTCAGCTAAACAGATCCAAAACAGAAGCCATCTTAGTTGGCACATCACACCTTCTCCGCTCTTCTACCATCACCAGTATCACTTTCACTGGCCAAAACATCCCCCTTTCCACATCTGTCACCAATTTGGGTGTTAAAATGGATCCTCAACTCACCTTTGACATCTACATCAAACAACTCTGTAAGTCTTCTTTCTACCACCTCAGGAACATTACTAACCTCCGCCCAACTCTCACCCTGGCAGATGCAGAGAAGCTCGTCCATGCCTTTGTTTCCTCCAGGCTGGATTACTGTAATGCGCTCCTCATCGGGATTCCTGGCAAGAGTATTCAGAGACTCCACTATATTCAGAATAGCGCTGCCAGGATCCTGATGAGGGTGCGAAAGCATGACCATATCACCCCAATCCTGAAAACCCTTCACTGGCTCCCTGTCCCACTCTGAATTGAGTACAAGGTCGTTCTCTTCACCCATCAGTGCATTTATGGACATGCCCCCCTTTACTTACAGGAACTCCTTACCCCTCATACCTCCTCACACACCCTCCGCTCTGTACACACTAACACTCTCCCAAGTCCCTAGAACCAAGCTTCGCAGTATGGGTGATAGGGCTTTTTCATCTGTTGTGCAGAGACTGTGGAACACCCTCCCTGACTACCTGAGAGGCCCACAGTCGACTAAAGTTTTTAAACGGAATCTAAAAACTCAAATTTTTAGAAAGATATTTTGTTAAAGTATAAATAGATTTTCTTGTTTTATTATGTCCATTTTTTTACTCTGTAGCACTTTGAGATTGCTAAAATATAAAGTGCAATATAAATAAAATTTATTATTATTATTATTACATATGCACAATAAACCTTTAAACAAATTTTACTTTTTGTACAGTAACATTTCTCTTTTTTGTATGCAAGATATTTTTCTTTTTATGTAGGTATTTATTTTGTTATAAAGTGACTTTTTTACAGCATGAAACTTAAATGTACACTCACATTTTCTGTTCAGTAATCTCTCATCCTCTAGCACTGGTAACACAGTAGCCTGTAACATTATAATAACAGTATTCTGCGTTTGTGATTTCTTGCAAAACGGTCCACAAATGCATCAAGGTTCAAAGCCTTGGCTCTTCTGGATTCAATGCTTAGCACCACTAGATTGCTAAAACGCGCATATCACCGTAAGTAATTAAAATTTTATCTCTTCAGCACAGGGGCCAGGGCCAGTTCTACAGGCGCACTGGCCCCTTTTGGTCCCCGTCTAAAACCGCCACTGACAGTGTATTTTAGTTGTCGTCTTAAAAATGTGGTATTTTCTTTCACTCACCTCGAACGCAATAGTCGGTAAATGAAAGCATTGTTGTTCTCTAAAATGATAATCTAACGCGCGAATTAATTTAATGAGATAATTTAATATTAATAATTTAATGTAAAAACAGCAGAAATACATACGTGTGCTAGGAAATCTGTGGAGAAAATGTCACGTGTGTAGAGAACGTGGGAGTATTGTTTGTGTGCAGCTTTCACGATAATGTCTTTGCGTACTTAGATTTTTCTTTTCCGCGGATTTTCTCTGGCTAATAAGGAAGCGCTTGCGAGCCTGCGCACAGCCAATCAGAAGGTGAAGAAATGACCGTTTGGCCAATAGGATGCGGCACTGCCCGGTAAACTTCAGGAGTGTTATGGATAAAAGTTTGCTGAGGCCGGGAAGTAGAGTTTGCGCGTGAGGACAGGGTTGCACGCTCGTACCTCGCTGGAGAGAACTGTACTGTAGAGAAATTTCGAGGCGATAGTGGGATAAAAGAGTGGAGACAAAGACGTCACACAGGAGACAAAACTTATATAATAAGAACCCTTTAGAGTGGAACGCGACTCCATTAATTACATGTCTTAGGAGTCGTCGAAAGCGGCAATGAGTGAAACGGAGGCGCAAGACGTTTTAGCGTCAGAGCAGAAGAGCGCTGAAGAAAGACCGCAACCAGAGAAGAAAGTAATCGGTAGGCCCCTGTTTTTGCTCCCCTCCTCCGGTGTTGACACTGTCTCTATATGTATGGGAGGAGGCACTAATTTGACGCTATCTAGGTGCGCATCTTTTTTTTTTTTTTTTTTTTGCTCATTTAATAAAGCTTTATTGATCAGTATGAAGTTTGGTTTAGTAGTCTACTGGTGTCTTACCCTTTTTATTAAGTTTACTTTGGCGCTTGGAGCATGTACCCCCCCACCCTCTACTTCATTTTTTTCTTTGCGATGACAGTTTGTGGCTTTTCGGCGGAGGTTTTAATTAAACCCAACCTGCAAAGTAAAAGTAAAAACAGCAAAAGCTTCGGCTCAATTGAGAGCCTTTGGGGTCCATTCGTTTCGACGACTGTTTGCTAGAAGTTCACTTTGCTATACTCCCTCCTTGGTACGTTTTTAATACTAAACTCCTACCTTTTAACAAGCTTGTTTTTTTTCATTTTTCCGATGTGTATTTATATATACACTTTGGTAAACGCTAGGAAGCCATTACATTTGCGGCGCAATTATCAATATTGTTGTTATCCGGAGCAGAGTGTTTTTTTCCAGCAATTACAGCTAAATTGGTTTGGGAGTTAATTATGCTCATGTTCCGTGTCCATCCTATTCAGTAGTCTATCAAGCGGAATGAATTGGACCCAGCAGGACTGAACCCTGGTTGAGCTGCTAGTTCATTACGATTGACTCTTGCTCTCACCTGGCCAGTTATTCCCTTGTTAATCTTGCATAATACGTCTTTAATAGGGGCCTAAATATGTGAATACATTTACTGTGTAGCAAAATGAGTTAAAACGTGTTTCGTTTCAAATTGTTTCGTATTGGTCAGGGTTTAAGTCATCAAATTATTCCGTAGGTTTTTGTGCATGTATAGACGTCCTGGTAATTCTTACTCAACGCTTGAATTTATTTCGATAGATTTGGTAGTTAAAACATTGGGTCGTCATTTTCATGGAGGACAAAGTTTTTTTTTTTTTTTTTTTTTTTCCTTTTTGCTCTGCTCATTGGTGTTCTACATTTTGTGGATACATTGGGGCAAGGTACATTAAAACGTGTCGCATTGTGATGTTTAGCTTTATGTGATTGGCTAATTTTTTTTATTTCAGCCAATCCCAGTTTTGCGATTGCAATGGGAATTTCCTACTTTGCTTTTTATTGCTTCACTGTCCACAAAACGAAAGTGATAACCTAACGGGTGGTTCCTGAGACTCGGTGTCATACTTAAAATGAGAGTACAGTATAATCTAGCTTGTAAAGCAGTGCAAGCATCTGCCGTCATTTTAAGTAGTCCTTTTTCAAAGTGTTCTGTTTTTTTTTCATTTTAAAATTTGGTTCACCAACATAACGGTAATAGCAAAAAACAAACAAACAAATCGACCAAATGTTTTAAACTGTTGTGCAGTCATGCTTAGGAAGTCCTTGTATAGTCCAGTTAAATTGAACAAGCTGTTTTTCAAATGTTATCAGAAACCTTACAAATGAACCACTTTTTAGCTAAAGTGGCAATAAGGTAGTATATTAAAGTTAATGTCCACTTTGTCTTGCTTATGTCATTAGTCGTGAGTATGTACAAATACCGAATATTTAGTTGGAGAAAATTGTAATTGTTTTTAATGTTTTTTGTTAGCATTAATGCGGAGGTTACCAAACCATCTTAACATCATTACAAAAATTAGCAGTAGAATTTTGTTTCACACCCCTGTTACTGAGCTGCATCACAAACCTGTTAGAAAGGTGGCCAACTTGATTGTCATACTGGCTGCAGCTTTAGGTTCCCATGGCTAAAGAGCACCAGATTTAAGAACTTTTATTCTAAGAACTATAAGCATTTTGAATTCTATTGTAGGGAATTTGAATTCTGAATGTGTACTGTTAAAGGTAAATTCGCTGCACTAATTTGTGTACTTAACACTATTTTTTTAATTGAGTTTTTGTATCTGTTTATACATTCCTGATATGCTCCTCTTCTTTGGGTTAGCCTAAATCTAAGTTGTGACCTGCACTGTTTCTCTAAACTAGCTTTCACACCATAACATTGTTGATCTAAACTATTGGTAGTGAATCTGGTGCAGGATAGATTCAAATGGATTTCTTGCTTAGTGCCAACACATTTTTAATCTAGTACACTTTCAGACATTACAAAATGCAAAGGATTTAAAATTAAACTTGTGCTAGGTGAAGACTAGCCACCCTTGCTGCTCACAGATCATTCTTTCCTTTTCTTTAGAACACTCATCTATTAGAACTTGACATTAGTAAGCTTAAACTGATTTTTTTAATAATCATTTATGAAATGTTTTCTGATTTTGAATTTAAGACTAAAATTCAACCTGCCACACTTCAATACTTAGACCACAGTCAGGTAGCTAAAGTTGTACTTTTAATTGGGGCTTTAAAATCACTCTTGTCAAGTGCAGAATTCTCTATTCAGGTTTTATCTCCTTGGTGGAACTTTATATATCCATACTGCATAAGTAATTTGGTATGTTGTACTAATTGTTTTTATTCCAGCCTTCTGAAAGCTCTAGCATGACTTCCTTATTAGGACCCTAGTTGGGTTAAGGGCTGGTTTATACTTCACGCTCCGAATGCATACATATTGTGGATGCCACATGTTCCCAGTGTTCATTTGACGCGTCCTATGAGCACATCCTCGGAAATGAGTGCGTGAGCTGCAGTACCAGCAAAAAATCAGGGGGGCATGGTGTGATCAAGTCGGAACTTCATGTCAGTCTCTGTTTGCTCTCAACATGTGACAGATATCCGCTTTGCATATCCTACAGGATTGATGTGCGTGCTTCGATGTGGTGAAGCAACTTGTCGGCCTACAAATGCATTTGTGGTGCTTTTTATATTTAAGCATTGCATATTCCCCACCATAATGACAAGATACATTTTAAAGGTCTCGCATAACCATCTTCTGTGCTTTTTTTGCACTTTCTGAACAGCATCAGAATGTATGGCAGCATATTTGAGCCACAGAGAAATAAATTAGGGACACAGTGAAAAAGGTCTGTTTTGTGATTAAAGTGAAAATTTAGACTTTAATCTTAGTTGTTTACGATATTCTACTTTAACAAAATATCTTAAAACTGACCCAGTTAATCATTACATGCTTCAGGGACTTCCTTCTGAATTGATGGCAGCAGCAGGCAGCAATTGCCACACACAACACTTTAAATTTTATGATATTCCAGCTGACTACACATTCAGAATCATTTAGATTTATACATATCACTTTCACTAGTGTTCCTTGCCTGGAGTTTGCATGTTTTCCTGGTTGTTTTCCAGTGTGTTCCGGTTTCTTTCCCAAGTCATGAAGGTTTGTAGATTTGGTGATACTAGTGTTACTGCGTGCTTGTATTCACCTTGCAATGAGCTGATGCCCCATCCAGGGATCTTCTGCTTCGTGCTTGATGCTTTCTGGAATGGGCACATCCTGTATTGATGGATGTAATCATTACACATCCCTCCTTTTCCAGAGATACTGTGGCAAGGTGACTTAGGAATTAAATGCGTGTTTCGGGCATTTCACACCATAGCGAAGCCAAAGTTTTCTCGCCATGATATCTCGCACTGCCACCTGGTGGGATCTTCTAGGTTTGCGTGAAGCTTGCGTATAAATATAAACTGTACACTGCTTGTGTAGCAGTTAAGTGTCTGCAGGTAAATGCGTTGTGTGAAGTATAAACCCAGCCTTAGACCTGCATTGTTTATGAATTAAATTTTAATTTCACACATACTGCCTTGGTTCATTAATAATGGTTTGCTTGGAGTCTTCAGTGTGACAAGTTTTTTTTTTTTTTTTCTTTTTCACCCTGTCCTTTTTTTCCAGTTTTGTTTAGTGTTTCCCACCTATCAATGTTGGGAAAAGGGCCATAATGACAGCCTGCTGGAGCATATTTGAATATGTATTGTTTTTTCAGGCCAGTTATGGTTAATCTAATGTAAATTTATTTGAATTTTGGAAGGAAACCTGCATAGACAATTCTTATGGGCATAGAGTACATACAAACTGTGTCCAGTCTAGAACTAGATCATCTGTCCCTAAACTTGAGACAACTCCAAGAACTGTATAACTGATTTAGAACTATAATCTTAATGGCAAATCTTTGCCAAGTGTCTAACTTACTCATTGTAGTCTGCTCACCTCCTTGGATTTTTTCAAATCCTAGACCTGGGTACTGTTTTAGAATTAACATGTTCTCCAGTGATTTACTCTGTGTTCTTGCCCTAATTATAAAATATGGTTGTTGTGATACTGAAATTCAGTTTCTGATATTTTGAAAATTTGTTTTGAATATATACTTTTCAGTTTCATGGTTTAAAGGGGTGTGTGGGATGCAGAGAATTGAAGATTAATTTGTCTAGAATGTAGATTTTCAAAAACCTCAGATCGTCATTTTGACTTTTGAATGTGTGACGAACTTCTATCTTCTGTAAACCTTAAGTTTTTCATTAATCCAAAATTTTTGTTCTTGAGAGATTGCAACTATGAAAAGCCATTACTATTGTCATGATTTCAGAAGTTAGTAAAATGCAAGTAGTGCAATTTCCTCAACACTACAGTTGCCTAAAACGGTGCTTTCCAAAATTTCAGTAGTGAACCCCTAATTTCAAAATTGTTTCCTCCTTTAACATGTTGGTGAAACTGTTTTAGGCAAAGGTTACCGAGCATCAGAAGTTGGATGTGTAGATTTTTTAATGGTTCGTCTTTTGTTTGTCTTAGTTATTGGATTTCAAGATTATTGCTTTTATAGTGCTTACATAATTTAAATATCTTAATACATTTAAGATCTCATTAGCATTGCTTGGTGCTCAATGTGTTTTACTAGAAATCTGTTCAAAAATGGAATTTTTTGACACTTAATTACAGCTTTCAAAAAATTACCTCTTTGATGTAAAATGTAATAACTTGTAAACTAACATTGTAGACTTGAAGCCAGGTACAGAGTTAGCAATTGCATGTACACTTTACCAGTGGAGCATTTGTGAAATCAAATGGGAGAAACAATGAGCAGTTGTATGAGCTAAATCAAAGGCCACTGAATTCCATACAATATTTGTTTGAAGTCTGCAGTTTTCAATACTAATTGAACAAGCAGCAAAGTAAATATGGTAAGTGTGAGGAGCAGTGCATATCTGAACTTCTGCCAGAAGAACAAGCAAGCAGGAAAGTACTTCTGATATGGATAGAATGGGTACTGCAGAAAATTAGTAGTATACCATTCCTGAATTTCATAACCAGTATTTGAGAAATCGGTTTTCAACAACACTGCTATAAAACAGTAGTTTGGTTTATTGGTTCTGATATGGGTAAGCTTGTGTGACCCCTCAAGTTGGATCCTGCTTGGCACGCTTTAAATTGCTAAATTTAAGCAAGATTACTCAATTGGTTAGGGCTATAAAGAGTTTTTTGCCTTTTAATGTGTTGGAACTCCAGCTGTAGCACTATTGACAAAGTACTGTTCATTTTAGAGTTTTTAAATGTAGAAAAATTTTACTGCTAAAACCTCAGCTTTGTATTTAGAAAATCATGTGCAGGACACATTGAGTTAACAGAAGTCTTTTATAAGAACTACACGCAGATACAGTGTTTTAACATTGATGTGAGGTTATTGTAATTGAGTAACCTCTTTCCAGGGGCAGTTTTGAACAAGTGTAACAGGACAGGTTGCAAAAGTGTATCACCAAGTAAACTGATATAAAGCTAGCTTAAATTGACTGAGATCCACTGGCAAAAAAAAATTAACAATTTGATATATTCACAGAACGCTAGGGTATTCAATAGATTTTGAACCACATAGACTGAGTCAGCAGTTCAGATGGAGCTTGGCAACTCATTACACAAACTAGGAGCTACACATGAAAATTTTTAAATATTTCAAACATATCTAATAAACCTAGGAGTTAGTCTTTTTCTGTGCTGGAGAAATGTAAATGTGTAATGAGGGGGTGGGAGTGGATACTTAACTAATTTGCAGAAATGCATTTTACAGTAGTGCAATATTTTTGAAATACTGGTTAACTTGCATATATTCAGAGCTAATTTAATTCTTATCTAGAAATCTATACTTATCAAATATTGTTTCAGCAGAGCTTTAAATGAAGTGTGGAATTTTTAAAGTTATTACATCACAATCATGCTATATGCATTTGCCATGAGAAATGTTTTAATTCTACAGAAAGCCATTAAATTTAGAACACAATCTTTCCAGCACTGGCAATTTTTGTTTTAGTCTGTGGGGCATGGGAAAAGATTAAATTTGCCAAGTGAGGTAATTTTTCAAGGCAAGACAGTTGTCAGGCATTGATCTGCATTTTGCAGTTACACACGCATTGTAAAATTAACG
Source organism: Erpetoichthys calabaricus (assembly GCF_900747795.2). Taxonomy (NCBI): domain Eukaryota; kingdom Metazoa; phylum Chordata; class Cladistia; order Polypteriformes; family Polypteridae; genus Erpetoichthys; species Erpetoichthys calabaricus. The sequence continues at coordinate 277,510,882 of NC_041396.2, read as the reverse complement.
CATGAATCACATTCCTTGATCAAAAATGAAAGGTATAGACTACCCATGCACGTTTGGGGGGGTGGGGTGTGTGGCAATGCTGTTATAAATATGCCCTAAATTGTGTGGGCAGGGTTGACCTTTAGTCTAACTGCAATAAACAATATGGCTTTAAATTCTTTTTTTGCCATAGTGACATTAACAATATGGGAAATGTGCTGTAAACTAGACAATGTGTAAAACCTATTACAATGTTAAACTGCCAAATTGTTTCTTAGGGTTTTTTTTTTTTTTTAACATTTTAAAGGTCAAATATTCAAAAATTAAAGTATCTTAGCCTTCAATGTAAATAAAATGCTTTTTAACATTTTGGTGGGAAGGTAAGATGTAGGCTTACACATTATCCTCGGGGTAGAACATATCCTGTCAAACAAGCCACTAATTAACTATGCCGAAAATGAAAGTGTACATTTTAGTGCAAATTCCTTAATCACTTATTCTGAAAACAATGTAGCATATAATTTGTTAGTTCAAAGGGGGTAGAATATAGCCAACTTTGTTTAATTTTTTTTTTTTTGTTGACAAGAATACAGGCATCCACACTGTTAACTGGTTTCAGTGATGCATTCAACTTTAAATGCAGCCTTTCAGGTAGTGCTGGGCGATATACCGGTTCATACCAAAAACTGTTTTTTATTTTTGTTATGATATGGATTTTTCTTATACCGCAACACTGGTTTAAATTGCCTAAATGACGTTCGGAACGTGGCGCAGCGGGAAACTGTTCAAGTGGGGACCTTTTTCACTGCTACACCGCTAAACAGAGGAGTTGCACGGGGGCTCTTTCACTGCTACACCGCTAAATAGGTGTGGTAGTGTAGGTATTGCGTGGTGAAAATGGACAGAGAACATTCCGAAACTGAAGCTGTAGCTGACGATAAAGTTGAACATGACACAGAAGAACTTTTGCCGAAAAAAAGGAGTCCTGTCCGGTGCCTGGAGATGCTTTGGTTTTAAAAGGTCAAATGTGTAAATATTGTTTCTATACTACTGGATAATACTGCAAGCCAATATGTACTTGTTTTATTTATTTTCAATACAGTGTAATGTACTGTGTAATAGTGTGATGACATGTTGACTTTATACTTGACATTTCCACTTTAATCTCGACTCATGACGAGAATAAAGTCGACATGTTGACTTTATTCTCGTACTTTGTCATTAAAGTAGAACATCGTAAACTAAACTTCATCGTAAAATGCATATATTTAATTTACTAGATTTTCTCAAACCCCGTCATAAGTTATATAGAACATTAAATGCTTTGTGTTAAGTGTTCCCCGAGCTTCTTAAACTGACATCCTCTGCACTTAGGAGGCACTGGCAGCGATCGCCGCACACTTCATGATATTCCTGCTCTCTGAACATTTAGAATGCTAAGATAAATACTTGCTTTAATGCATTTCACCATGAAAATATCATGTATTAATTGTGGGGGCACGGCGGCGTGGAGGTTGCACTGCTGCCTCTCAGCAAGGGTGTCTCGGGTGTACCATTCCTTTGCATGTTTTTCTGGTGGGTTTACTCGGCGTGCTTCAGTTTCCTTTGATTCATGTAGGATGTGGGATTTTGTTATGCTATGTTGACCCTGCTAGTGTATGTTTTGCTCGTATTCATCCTGCGATGTGCTGGCGACTCGTTCAGGGATGGGCACAACCCTGAATGGATGGCATAATATGTATAACGAAGATATTTTTAAAGTTCTGAACACTCTGTGGGCTAAGTTTATAACTAGTTTTAATTTCACAGACATTTATCGTGTGGTGATTGGTTATGTGGAGAAAGAAAAAGGAAGGATAGGATTTGGGGTTTTGGTACGTCAGACGGCACGCGTGCATTAAAGAATGCCTGCTCAGAAGAACATCCATTGAATTCTGTGTTCGTGTCTCCGACCACCAGATCACAAACCCAACATTTACACAGTATTTAAGTTAAACCTGTGTGATACCCATTCATACATCCGGTTTTTTTGGAGCCTCGTCACACCTGCCATAAAGTTCTCTATGCTGAACATGCTCCCTCGCAGTAAGGGGTCCCCAGGTGTATCACTACTGCCACACTACCATGCATGTTTAATACCTGCTTTAATGCATTTCATCATGAAAATGATATCAAGTATTTATCTTGGCATTCTAAATTTTCAGAGAGCAGGAATATCACACAGTGAATGTATTCTGTGCAGTGACCGCTGTCTCCTTAGTGCGGAGGAAGTCAGTTTAAGAAGCGTAGTGATTAACTGGGTCTGGGAACACTTAACACAAAGCATTTAATGTGCTGCATTAACTTATGACGAGGTTTGAGAAAATCTAAATTAAACAATGATTTTAGGATGAAGTTTAGTTTATGACATTCTACTTTAATTATAAACTATGAGAATAAAGTGGAAATGTCGACTTTAATCTCGACGTATGTTTTTTTTTTTTTTTCTTCCGTGTCCGTATTTTTTTTTTTCTTTTTTTCTTCTGTGGCCCTAATACGATTCCGTAGGGCTATACGACAAATAGCATTATCAATGCAAGTTGCAGTTTTATTATTTATGCATATAGCTTAGCTTGAAGCAAGGTCCATATTAATGCAGTTTGCCTAAATGATGGTTCAGTTGGTAAAGATGTCATCACCAAGATTGCACTTGTTTTGTTTTATTTTAATTTGGTGAATACTGTGTAATGCACCTGGGCTTGAAGCCTTGAAGTAATAGTGCAACTATCAGTAATAATACAATTGTATTTATTATTTTAAATATTATGCAGTTTAATGGTAAAGTTGTTTAAAAAGTCACTTTAACCTGTCAGGGGACAGAGATTAACTAACAAAGTGTAGTTTTACAAAAAATATTTACTATTCCTTTTCTAAGGCATGTTCAGTGCAATACAGCTTTTGACAAGCACTTCTGGATATTTTACTAAGTCTAAATACCTCTTTGGATGGTTGAAAATGTTGTCATAATTAGTTTGTTTGCAAAATTTGTTCAATAAAAAGGTTCTATATTTTGACTGCATCTGTCATGCAATGTGATTCCTTCTCTTCATTAGTGCCACCCCCTTGAAAACTATCACTTTATGGGGCAATGCAAACCTGTATTAATACTGGTGTGCACATTAAAATGTTTTTTTGTACAATGCTCATGACAGTGGAATAGGTTATTCTTAGCCAGTCATTGCAGTGGAAAATGTGGTTAACATCCACTCATGCATGGGGGAAAAAAATACCGTCAAATACCGTGAAACCGGGATAATTTAGAAAAATACCGTGATGTAGAATTTTGGTCATACCGCCCACCCCTACCTTCAGGTGCTTTCAGATCTATACAATGTGTTTGATCTTTTACAGTCCAATATTTTGGGTATACCTGTGTATTGGTTTAAATATATAGGTTTACAATAGATTGGTTTATAGATGTACAAACGGGTCCACATACAATAACTCAACGTACATCAGTTCTGAATTATTATAGGCAGGCACAACAGTGACCACTTAAGTTTAGTTTCTCTTTGGTTTCATCATTGAACATTTTCATTGAAAGTACTGTATTCAAGAATAGAACATCTGTTTGGTATACAGTGCATTATTTTGCATGTCATTGGTTTGGTGTCCCCATTCACAAAAAATTATTCAACATGTAGCACGATCTTGCTTTCCCCAACTCTGGCCCCCCCTGGTTTGTTCTACTACCCGCTATTCTTTCCAATTGCATATCTGGGCAGTGAATCATTTTACAAAGTACATATTTGATATTTCAGAACAGATTGTACTGTGTAGCCTTTCTTGGTTTGTATTCACTTTCAAAAAATCTTTAATGTGCAGTATTAGTTTCAAAATGAAATTGCTATATGCAAATTCTCTATACCCCTCCTCGATCCACCACCTTATCGTGGTGGAGGGGTTTGTGTGTCCCAGTGTTCCTAGGAGCTCTGTTGTCTGGGGCTTTATGCCCCTGGTAGGGCCTCCCAAGGCAAACTGGTCCTAAGTGAGGGATGAGACAAAGTGCGGTTCAACATAACCACCTATGATGAATAAAAAATTTGGACTGTGTTTTCCCTCGCCTGGATGCGGGTCACCGGGGCCCCCCTCTGAAGCCAGGCCTGGAGGTGGGGCTTGATGGCGAGCGCCTGGTGGCCGGGCTTGCACCCATGGGGCTTGGCCGGGCACAGTCCGAAGAGGCAACGTGGGTCCCCCTTCCCATAAGCTCACCACCTATGGGAGGGGCCAAGGAGGTCGGGTGCAGTGAGTTGGTGGTGGCCGAAGGCGGGGACCTTGGCGGTCTGATCCTCGGTTACAGAAGCTTGCTCTTGGGATGTGGAATGTCACCTCTCTGAAGGGGAAGGAGCCTGAGCTTGTGCGCGAGGTTTAGAGGTTCCGGCTAGATAGTCAGGCTCACGTAGACGCACAGCTTGGACTCTGGAACCATTCTCCTTGAGGGGCTGGACTCTGTACCACTCTGGAGTTGCCCCTGGTGAGAGGCACCGAGCGGGTGTGGGCATACTTATTGCCCCCAGACTTGAAGCCTGTACATTGGGGTTTACCCCAGTGGACGAGAGGGTAGCCTCCCTCCGCCTTCGGGTAGGGGGACGGGTCCTAGCTGTTTGTGGGTATGCACCAAACAGCAGTTCAGAGTACACACCCTTTTTGGAGTCCCTGGAGGGGGTGCTAGAGGGCATACCTTCTGGGGACTCCCTCGTACTGCTGGGAGACTTCAATGCTCACGTGGGCAATGACCGTGAGACCTGGAAGGGTGTGATTGGGAGGAATGGCCCTCCCGATCTGAACCCGAGTGGTGTTGTTGGACTTCTGTGCTAGTCATGGATTGTCCATAACAAACACTATGTTCAAGCATAGGGGCGTTCATATGTGCACTTGGCACCAGGACACCATAGGCCGCAGTTCGATGATCGACTTTGTGGTCGTGTCGTCGGACTTGCAGCCACATGTCTTGGACACTCAGGTGAGGAGGGGGCGGTGCTGTCAACTGATCACCACCTGGTGGCGAGTTGGCTTCGATGGTGGGGGAGGATGCCAGTCAGAGGTGGTAGGCCCAAACGTGTTGAGTCTGCTGGGAATGTCTGGCAGAGTCCCCTGTCAGAAGTAGCTTCAGCTCCCACCTCTGGCAGAACTTCAACCACGTTCTGAGGGAGGTTGGGGACATTGAGTCCGAATGGGCCATGTTCTGTGCCTCTATTGTTGAGGCGGCTGACCGGAGCTGTGGTCGGTGCCTGTCGTGGCGGCAATCCCTGAACCTGTTGGTGAGGGATGCTGTCAAGCTGAAGGAGTCCTACCGGTCCCTTTTGTCCTATGGGACTCTAGAGGCAGCTAATAAGTACTGGCAGGCCAAGCGGAATGCGGCTTCGGTGGTTGCTGAGGCAAAAACTCGGGCATGGGAGGAGTTTGGGGAGGCCATGGAGAACGACTTTTGGACAGCTTTGAGGAGATTCTGGTGAACCGTCCTGCATCTCAGGTGGGGGAAGCAGTGCAGTGTCAACACTGTATATGGTGGGGATGGTGCGCTGCTGACCTTGACTCGGGACGTTGTCCGCATTGCCGGCAGTAAGTCGAACCCGTTTCCAGTGAGTTTCAGTTTTCCGACAGTGCTGCCCTTTGTCACCGATTCTGTTCATAACTTTTATGGACAGAATTTCTAGGTGCAGCCAGGGCGTTGAGGGGGTCCGGTTTGGTGGACTCTGGATTGGGTCACTACTTTTTGCAGATGTCCTGTTTGCTTCATCAGGCCGTGATCTTCAGCTCTCTGGATCAGTTTGCAGCTAAGTGTGAAGCAGCTGGGATGGGAATCAGCACCTCCAAATCCGAGACAATGGTCCTCAGCCGGAAAAGGGTGGAGTGCCCTCTCAGGGTTGGGAGCGAGATCCTTCCTCAAGTGGAGGAGTTCAGGTATCTCGAGGTCTTGCTCACGAGTGAGGGAAGACTGGAGCGTGAGATCGACAGGCGGATCGGTACGGCATCTGCAGTGATGCGGGCTCTGCATCTGTCTGTCGTGGTGAAAAAGGAGCTGAGCTGTAAGGCAAAGCTCTCAATTTACCAGTCGATCTATTTTCCTACCCTCACCTATGGTCCTGAGCTATGGGTAGTGACCAAAAGAACGAGACCGCAAATACAAGTGGCTGAAATGAGTTTCCTCCGCAGGGTGTCTGGGCTTTCCCTTAAAGAGAGGGTGAAAAGCTCAGTCATCCGGGAGGGGCTCAGAGTAGAGCTGCTGCTCCTCCTCATCGATAGGAGTCAGATGAGGTGGCTTGGGCATCTGATCAGGATGCCTCCTGGACGCCTCCCTGGTGAGGTGTTCTGGGCATGTCCAACGGGAAGAGGCCCGGGTAAGACCCAGGACACGCTGGAGGGACTGTCCCTGCCTCGATTCTCCTGGAAGAGCTAGAAGTGGCCGGGGAGAGTGAAGTCTGGGTATCTCTGCTCAAGCTGCTGCCCCTGCGACCTGACCTCGGATAAGCGGAAGAGGATGGATGGATGAAATTCTCTAAGTAAATGCTTTAAAATACAAAGCTCCTCAATCTAACTCCATTTACAGTTGAACATGCATATACTGTGCCTCAGTCATGCTATAAATTCTTGATTTGTACCCGATTTTTCGATTTCAATTTAAAAATTACACCTGTGCCTTAAAAAAAAAAAAGTACATACAAGTTAACAACTCTGCCTTCATCTAATCCTCAGTCAACTACAGTTAACTTGGGGTTTGTTTGAGATGTACATAAACCCCCTTCATCAGTTCACCCCTAAAGTGCAGAATCCTCTGAGAAGTCTTGTAAGTGACATGTTGTTTATAGAATGGTGTACAGAGTGAAGAGAAAGGGAGACTAGACTATTGTATTGCTTAAGTGTTGCTCACATTTATATTGGAGACCAAGTGCTTGGGTATCTTAAAACTGTTGTGCAGATCACCATGGGCTTATTCACCTGCATATCTATGAGCTTACCCTTTTAATGGGGATTGTTGGATGCTATTAAAAGCACTTGAGAAATCCAGGGATGCTCGGATCAGATTTTTTTAAAAGCAATACAGATCAGACTTCAGGTCTCCTGTATTGACAAATTTAGTTCCCTAATCCATTTATTTATAAATTACAATAAGCTTCTGCATTACGCATAGAAGCCTTATGTCCTATAAAAGTGTTAACTGCTATTTTTATAATTTCTAGACTCACAGGTGTTACCTGTTCACTTTTAATAAATTCTGTAGGCATATTGTTCAGTGACCATAATTAAAGTATTTCAGGGAAATTTTTTTAAGTACAAAAATGTATCCATAATACATATGGAATAAAAAAAGCTTATTACGAGCTTTTTTTTTTTCTGTAATGTATCTGAAACAGAGCTTAGTTTTGTTTCTCCAACAAATCTATATTCTCAATGAACTAATATTGTCAAACACTGATAAAATGTCAATATACATGCAGTTCCAGGTTTTAATCAATTGCACTACAGGTTTTACAATATTTATACATTTGTGATTTTTGTCTTCAGTGTATCGGCTAGACATTCGTAATTATGGTGTCATTATAAATATGCATTACACTTTTAAGTTTGTAGTACTTGTTTTACCAAAACATACTGTACACCTTAGAGTTGCAAATATATTAAATGTTCATAAGTTAATTAAGACTTGACGCTGCCATACAGGTTTTTAGGTAAGACTAATTTTGCTGTTAAGCTAGCAAGAGTGTTTACTAAGCAGCGATTTTAATTTTTTCCCCAGTTATTAAATACTAGTCATTTAGCCAGTTACAATAACGGGCGCTAGAACAGTAGTGCATAAACATTAGTAGGAAGTCTATATTAAATGGCAAGAGACTTTGACCTCATTCTGTTTGTTGGTCGTATTTTTCTTTCAGCCTTTTGTTTACTTGCTGAGCTCACTGTTCTTTGTGGGCTGCCGCTGTGTATTGTGTGTCTTTAATTTTCTGTGACTGTAATACTGTCTTGTATGTCTGTAATATACCTTTTAATTTTCTCTGGGGGTAATACAGGCGTGCGCGTCGGTAATATGCCTTTAATCTCCTCTGACAGTAATACTGGCCTGTATGTGGCTGTAATATGAGTCACTGTATTGTGTACCAGTATTACTGCGAGAGGAAATTAAAGGTATGTATTTCCGTAAAACGCCTAACTTTCTGTGACAGTAATATCGCGCATCGCACCATGCCCCGCGCATGTACACTTCACCAGAAGACACACACACACACGCGTGGACACCTGGATGCACAGGGATTTTATTAGAGGATAAGCAGCTGAACATCACACAATCTTGCTGTCTGCTTTAAAGGACAAAGTTAAAAAAAAAAAAAATCGGAGTTAAAGTAGCTTTTCTTGCCGTTATTTTTTTTGCACAGGATAACTTCAGATTTCTTAGATGCAGGGCATTTCAACGGTATCTTGGGGCTTTAACCCTTAAACTGCCACATACTTGGTGGTTAATGCATCCCTGGATGGCAAATACTTTTTTGCTGCACTTTAAGTAAACGTTACAATTCACAAAAAGTGAAATTTTAATGGAACACATTTTTTTTCATGCAAAGAGCATCACAATTACTGCAACACTGATCATTTTACACACTTCTAATGAACTGTAAAAATTTTAAAAACTAGAACAATATGTACAAGGTGCAATTGATGAAATTCAGTAAATCACCGAGCGAACTGCACTGAACTGGCTGCACACAAGCACACAGCGGTAAATGCTGATGCTGGCAGGCTAGTCTAGTGCAGCAGCTCAATCCCAGAGATAGTGAGGCTACAGGAGCAGGCAGTGGTCATGAGCTGGCTGCTCAACAAATGTACGGCACTGACTGTTCAGCTCTGGCATGCTGGTAAATTGCACTGGGAACTGACAATAGCTGGATGTGGCGTGCAATGAATATACGTCGCCGAATATATGCGGCTCCTATGTGCTGGAAAATGGTACTCGGAAACTACTATAGCCAGTTGCGGCGGTATAAGGATTGAGAACAAAACGGAAAACACGAGAACACTCAGCTGGAGATGCATCACAGTGCAGCAGTCAATCAGCAGCAAGGAGAAATGAATAACGCTGTAGTGGTCCGGTGCCAATAAGATTCACAGAGTCAGTGATATATTTTTTTATGGTGGAGATTCCAGGGACACACACAGCCTTGACCTGCCCCGCACACACTCACAAATGGAGACAAAAACAAAGCAAACAGTACTCAAACAGCAAATAAAGAATGGAATGAAAACTATCAACCCCCCCCCGTTCCCCTTACGGCAGTTATACATTACATACAACAAAGCACCAACAAAACACACAGTAAACTCCATGAAAAACTAAAGGTTGAAATGTAATGATGAAAATAGTCCAGAGATTCACATGTTGAATGGGAATGTAAAGATAGCCCTACTGGTAGTTCCTGAAATGGTGAAGACTGGTTTAGGAACACTTCTTCGCAGGCTGGCAATGAATCCACTTAGTGTACACAGGCGGATGGCAGACAATCCAGACCCCAACCATGAAACGATCCAAGACAAAACGAAGTACAGGTAACCCAACAGAAGGCAGGCAGAGAGACAGGAACTTGAAACACACAGAAGACCAATCCAAGCCACTGCAGGGACTGCTGGGAGTTGGTTTCAAATTCTAGTAGAGTACAATGCTCAGATTGGCTACTTTCACCATCCTAAGCAACGTTTTCCTCTACGGTTGCTTCCTGTTCTCTACAGTGCAGTATTGCCATGAAAAGCCATAAATTGCGGAGGATATTTGCAGTTTCTGCTAACAATTAGTTAGGTTCTAAGGAAAAAACCGTGTACGACTGAGGCAGGGAACCCTGAACCACGTCTTCACATGGGTCTACTGTAATAAAGGGGGGGGGGGGGGGAAGAGGAGAATTTGAATTACATGTGGCTGTCAATGAGTTAGTCAAGCTCAAATGTCAATCGACAGGGATTCAACATTGAATGTTGCAGAGGTAAGAACTGCTGCCTTATAACCTGAAGGTCCCAGGTTTGAGACCGAGCACTCAGCGTTTGTAGTAAACTGCTTTTATTATTTCTACAATAAAAATATACATTTGATTTGAGTAACACCCAGTGTAAATTTTGGCGACTTGTAAAAGTTAGCACTTTTATTGTTTTCTGAATGAACTTGCCTCTTCCCCTCTGAGGTGATTGCATTTATCTCCAATCTCTTCATAAGAGCAGCTCTGTGGCTGGTGACTGCTCAGAACGATTTGTTGTACCGTGACTGCCATCAGACTGGACAAAGGCAGGACCGTAACAATGGACAGCTTCTTCAGTGCTTTCCCTGGCTAATAGACTGCAGCACCGTGACAACTGTGCTTGGTATCAGAAGTAAATGGGACTTCCATCTGCAGCTAAAGTCAATTTAGTACGCAAGCAATTCACCACGCTAGTGTTTAGATCTGGCAGTGCCATACTGATGGTGTATGCCTGAAAAGAAGCGTTTGATTTCAGAGTGTAACAGCCGATGTAATCTTTTGCAACCTGTAAAAGATATTGCTGAAGGGGTATAACCAGACACACAAACGCTGGTGAATCGTGTCTTAGTATCTTGTCACATGAATTTTTTGTTCAGTTTTATTCTTGAATAAAAGCATACTTGTTTTGTTATACTTTGTGAAAATTATTATTTTATATTCCAGTAACCACTTTATTTGAAAACGCTATGCCATTTGAGCAGGAGTTGTCATTTGAACAATTTTTTTGATATTTTAATTTATATAATTAGCAGCTGCTCAATATTCGGAGTGCCGAGACTCAATCTCGGTACCTTGGGGTTATAAGGCGGCAGTTCTTCTGCGCCATTCACAAATGCGTAACAACTTCCTGTCAATTGACATTTGAGCTTGGGTGTTTTAACTCCTTGGCCGCAACATGTAAATCGAATGATTTTTTTTCTTGAACAGAGCCTCTTTGATATTTGGACTAAAGTCTTATACTAATGACGTGAGGTGTAATGTTAACATGGAAAATTTCTGCTTTAGGTATGCGTTCAGCATTTCTTGCATTTCTCGCTTTTTTCATCCTACACTTCCCCAGATCCCAGACACGGAACACACATGAAATGCATGTATTCCAAATAACACTATACTGTTTACCCTATACAACCGCAGGCACCTCCCACACCAATAGGGAGACTTGGCTTGAGCTGGGAGAGTTGAGCTCCAAGGCGGGGAGATCAGGCTGCTTGCACTGATCGACATGTTTACACAACAAAAGACGCTGATGTAGAGGTGCAAAGGGATTTCAGGTGGGCCGAAATTAAGTTTTTGTAGGCTTCAGGAATTCTAGTGTTAAAATCCATTTGTCTGACTTTTTGCAATGGCTATTCATGACAAGCCAGAAGCTAGATCAAATCTAATCTTAGACTAGTAAGTTTAGAAACAAACAGTAAGAAATGTAGAGCTTCTGTAAAAGACTGTTGCTTGGACAGGGCCCTGAAGAAAACAAACTGAAAAGGATGACTAAGTTACTAAAAACACATTTAGAAAAATGTAAAATTTTTGTAATTTTTTCTAGCTTGATCCCCAACATCTTGCACCATGTGATTTAGTGCCACCTACTAGAGCTTGATCTTGGACCTTGGTTACTGAGAGTAGTAACATGGCAGGAATTGGGATAATACAGATTTAAAGTAAATGCTTAACTATAGCAGTCTGACCAATTTCATCAAGTTGTTTATCCCTAAAGCTGGGGTTCTCAACCCTTTTTTCTTGATGTACCCCTTTCAGGAATGTAATGATTTGAAATCCCACAATTTGTTCAGTCTTGCATTAAGTGTTGAATCCTAATTAAGCACAAGCACTAAAGGTGATGTTTCTTAAATCCCCATCCCTGATACTTTGGGTTTTAACAAGTGTTTACTGATAGGGAAAAACTGACAGACCTACATGCCAAGTATGTATATCAAATCTTGAACTTTTTTTTTTTTTTTTTTTTTTTTTTAGAATGGTTGTGGTTTTGAGGGGGTAGGTAATCGAAAGCTGTTTTGTACATTTACATGTGAATTCAGATTAAGAAAAATATTCCTATTCATTTACATATTCTGGTCAAAAAGAGCTCAATGATGCAGGTAGTCTGCTCCTTGACTATACCCTTTAGTTTCTCCCTGTTCCTGTATTCATTGTTTAGGGAAGAATGAAGGCTCCTGAATGTTGCCAATTCTGTCTAAAGCAAAAGCTTTAGAATGAATTATAAATATTAAAATGTAATGTTACATCTTATTAATAAAAATTGTCCCTTTCTAGATGCTCAAGTAACAAAATATAAAAGCATAAATCAGTACAATTAAGTAAACAAAGTACAACAAAACGTGTATGTATGTAACCCACCCTGAGAAGGAAACTTTAAAAGGGGTTTTTAAGAATTGAGTCCAGGTATAAAGTCAAGGATTTCCAGAGTCTAAGAGCGGCCTAACTGAATGTCTGACTTACCATGGAAGATGGGCAGACTGAATGGAATGGAAGGCCAGAAGTAGTGTGGTTTTTTTGTGTGTATAAGTATAGACCAGATCTCGGAATACTTAGCAAGTGAGGACAAAGATCTTAGAGTCAAACCAAGACTATAAATTACATTATGCCCATTCTATACAAACTTGATCAGCTTTCAGTTAATCATCATGTCAACTTTTAAGTATGCAACAAAATTTTGAACTACAGGTTGTTTACCAGTTTAGTCAGGATGCAAGACAAAGCATTACAGTAGTTTAGCCTTGATGTGAAAAATACATGAATTTGTCTTAGCCACAGAGTAGGACAATGAAATTAAGTCTTGAAATATTACAAAGGTGTTAAAAGGCAACATGGGATATAGCATTAATGGTAGATTGAAGGGTGCTGTCAAATTCCAAGGCTTCTGATGTGTGGATGTAAAGGAGAAGCAGTGTTCTTGATACAAATGTTTAAATATTCAAGTTTTATGGGTGGCTTTTAGTGCTCTCAAGGAAAATTTCAGACTTGACACTATTAATCTTGAGCCGGTGATGCACCATCCAGATTTTATTATGAAGGCAACTAATCAAAGAGAATAGAGAACAAGCCTGTGTAGTAGTGTTAAATTCCAGACTAAGTTAAAGGGTAAGAATATTTTATAATCTGGAATCAGCCCCTGGAGCAGATAATTTGTTACTCTGATCAAGGGTGTTAATCTGTTCTATGTTTGGAACAGAAACCAGACTGAAATAATTCAAAATATTAAATGTTCAAATAGGCATGTAGTTGGGGAAACTTTCAAAAACTTTGGCAAGAAAGGGACCATTGGAATCCATACAATTGCTGTAAATGTTGGTATTACAACCAGCATTCTTAATGTGGTGACCACAGCAATTTTAAGACTATGAATTTGCTAGAGGAAAGGGGAGAATTAACAGCAGTCAAGAGGAACAAATGGAAGTAAACAAGCTTTGACTGACAGTCGAAATATGGTCCAGTTGTAGATGAATTTGGTATCTAATCTGTTATCTTTGATTTCTCTTCAGTTAATGACAGATGAGGCAGTACTAATCTAGAATGGAAGTGAATGCAGTTGTGTTGTGCTGAGTTGCTGATGAATGGAATTTTAGATTAAAAATTTTTGCAAGTTTGTTACACAGTGGTTTGGAGATGTTCTTTGAAAGGTTCTGTACATGACCCATGTATCCATTAAGTTTACTTTATTCCTTGTATTCTGCATTAATCAAACAATTTGAAGAAATTGTAAAATGACACTTAACATTTACTATAATTAAAAATGTCGGTGGATTGCAGAAGACTAGCTCTGAAATACGAAACTGTTGTAGACTTTAAGATATGCAGTATTAGGGGGTGGGGATGATGCATTTTGTATAAGTGCATGTGAAGTTATCTGATCTTCTAATAGCTTTACTCTTAAGTTCCTCACTCCTACCAGTGAAAGGCAAATCTCCAAACAAAAGTACAAGTTAGTGGAAATAACTTTTTTCATTAGAATACCACAATTTTCAAATGTCTTAATTCCTGTGTGTAGTAGCTTTTCAGTTCAGTATAGTTCTTTTCAGTCTCATGTTTTCACAAATGGGAGTTTTTTTTCTGTGATGAATAGAATTTTAAATATTTTGGTATGTAACAATGTCTGTATTGTGGACCCAAAATATGAAACTTGAGTAACTTTATTAAAATACCTTTACTCACCAGTTTGTAATCGCTGCCAATAAGATGCAAATAGTCTGACTTAGAATACAATCACTTTGATGTTGACTGCCCCTGCATTGTACTTTGATCGAAAGGTAGCTCATATTAAGGGTTTATCCAAGATGTTTTCTGTTCACATTTCATGAGAATGTTGGGGTGGGATATACTGTATGTGAGGTGATGGGGTGTAAGTAAGAGCACTTACCTCTTAAGATGCTGTCTTTCCCAAATATCTATCCTCCTTGACATGTAGACCCTGTGAAGTCTTGTTTCTGGTATGGACTGGCATGAAGGGATAGAGGGTTTACTGAGGAATCTCATATGGTCAGGAAAATGGAAGAGAAGTGAGGCAGAGTGGGTGAGATTAGTTTCTCTGGGCTAGAACCATGTTAGCACAGTGAAATTGAAGAGTAGACAAGAATGGAGACTGTGGGTCAGCTAGTGTTACCCGTAAACCTTTTAAGGCTTTAAGAATTTACGGTTTAAAATGTCATTTGATTCTTTGGATATTAGCACTCCATACAAATAGACCAGCGACAGCATCATTTTTTTTTCTTTTTCTGGCAATGTTATGCCAAAAGCTTTTTTAAATGTTTAATTTTTCTATTAACATTAAAATGGAAATTGTCACATTTTTTTAAGTTAATTTCCAAAGTGAGAAAAGATATAATGACCATAATGCTGAAACCATACCTGACAGTACAGGTAGTCCCCAGGTTATGGACATTCAACCTACGACATACAAACGGAGCAGTAGCTGCAACACATGCGCCTCAGTAACTGCCGCTCAGTCATCTTCGGCCTGCGGACGCTGCAAGTGGTGGCTGGAGGGGGGCGATTTCGCTGCTCACGCAGTGTCCCTCTGGTGGCTCCCGGCGGCAAGCGGTTTCACTGCCTGCCCACCACACACTGCTGCCCCGTTCGTTCTAGGTGCGTGGCTGGTAATGCTGCAAGCGGTGATCCGGTTGTAGCTGAACTGGGCAGCTATGGGGTAGCATTGTAGTGTGCCTCGGATGGCTGCGTGTTGAATGGGGGCGGTGGAGTTGTGTACGCTGCAGGCAGCATACTGTAGTGGAGGTGACTGAGTTGGGCTGGTGATGAACCGCCCCTCGCTTCCCCCATTCATTATCAATAGCAAGCCTGCTTGTACTGTTATGCACATAGCAGGAAGTTGTCTCTTGTCAGTACAGGGTGGTCCAGATCTAATTATGCAGATCCAGATCGTCTGGATGACTAATTTATGCAAGGATGACTCCAGTTTGGCATGAAGATGATTCTTCATGTCGTTAGTTCGCACACTTCTCGATGGTCTGGGATTTTTCGGGTGATTTTCTATGTAATAAACTAAGTTATAGCGTAATGAAAATTGCATAATTAGATCTGGACCACCCTATACATCAGACATGTTGACGACTGGTGCTTTCCTGCTGTGATAGCTGTACAGTGCTGTGCAGAAGAGCTCATCTTAACCTTTTGTCTTCACCCTTCAACAATGTCTCAAACACAAATCTGAAGCAAGTGCTGGTGATTATAGTAAAGAGAAAAACCATCACCATGAATAAAGTAGAAATAATAAGGTCAGAAAGAGGTGAAACTCCTCATTCATTGGCAGAGAACTTGGTTACAGTCGGTCAACAATAGCATTTGTTAAAATAATGTACCTGTTCCGATTTACATACAAATTCAACTTAAGTACAAACCTACAGTTCCTATCTCGGGATTTCCTGTACTTGTAGGCCCAACTTTGCTGGTCCTGATTTGGTCTATACATTTCCAAAGGTCCTAAAATGTTCTCCAACCTTCTGAGAGGAGATTTAAGTTTTTACCATTGGTTACCTGACAGTTCACACTCCTAAAACATTCTGCAGTATTTGAGTATCCAAGACTTCAGCTACACTACTTTTAAGAGATATGCATATAAGGAAACTTCTGAAATATCAGCAAGATAAGGTAATGAGCATAAGATGATCCCCTTAGGTGAAAGAACAGATGTGCTCAAAAAGCCCAGAGTATCTGTGACACCAGCCTTCCATCTGAATTCGTTTTGTACTGCTGTGAATCTGTGCTCCAGAGATCTGCATTAAAGGCAGGCAAAGTAACTATGCTTGACTCAGTGTTATGAAACCTCTATCACTGGCAGTTTAAGCATGACTGCGCTTGTATTTTTTTTTTTTTTTATTTATTTTTTTTTAAACTGACAATACTGTTCTACTTTACCACCCCTACACTGATTGTCTGAATGTACTGTGTACACTTGTGGAGAAGGTGGCGATTGGCATGTCCATGGACCAGAGCTCAAATTTTTAAATGGTTTTTCTGAGTGTATGAAAATGCCCTAAAACCCCTATATGGTTAGTAATGATGACGAGATCCTGTACATGTTGTAGAATTGTATCTGAAGCGAGGTTATCACTAAATTTTCCAATTCTAACAGAAAAGTTGTCATTCATGCTCCTAGATTTTCCTATAGTGCTATTAAACCATCAGTCATAGCATATAATACCATTTCAGAGGCCTATCACCTTTCATAAAGTAATTGCAGTGTAGACTTCACAACAGAGCTTAAGTTCTAATATAATTGTTTGAGATTGCAGAGCTGAGGGACACCTGCAAAAATATTTCCATGTCCCTTTTTGAAGTAACGCAGCATGGAAGAAACTGTACCTTTCCATGTTCACTTTCTGTACAATGCGGCTTAATTTTAATTAGGGACACTGATTTTCTTTAGTGAAAATACTGGCCTGTTACACACTATTATGGTGTACCAGCCTATATTAGTTTTCACAGCAGGATACAGTGTACTGTACAGTACACTACAGTATACTGGTCGTGACAAGGACACGAACACAACTAGAGTAGAATCGGTCAGGAAGGATAAGGAGAGAGCAATTGTCTGTGACCACCACCTGCAAAACAATTACCTTTTTGCGTGTTCTCTTGCTCTTACCTCTCTGGTGCAAATGAAAGTGACAGTCAGTATACTAAAGCAGGTGAAGTTGACAATCACTTATGCTCCCTAAATGGGCAGATATCCCTGAAGCTTAATTGACTTGGTATTGGACTGTAATGATTAAGTGTTCCCTTAAACTTTTTTGAGCAGGGTTTGATTCAGTATCATGCTTTACGTCAGTCCAAGTATAGATAAAATATCGGTTCCATGTTTTTCAATGTATAGTAATGCATACAGAAATTTTGTGACATTACCCACTGTACGGTCAAACTTGCTCATGAGGTGGTCCAAGTTAGTATACAACATTGTTTTCAGTTTTGGACATGAAGAAGCAAACTGCAACTTAGTCTTGGTCTTAGTCCATTGCTGTGGGGTCTCCAGCTCAGGTACTTTGCAAAACTGCTAAATTTGAGAACTGGAACATATTTATGGTAATGACACTAAGACCAACATGGGATCATCCCAAGCTAATGCACGTTACAGCTGATCTAAACTGTGTACTGTTTTGCATGAAAACATTGGGTTTACTTTTCTCAGCCATCTCTGTAAACTGCATGGGCTAAGTAACCTCGCCCAAAAATGTTTTGCTTTCCTTAATTACAGGAATTGAAGAGATCAATCCTAATGGGTGAAGGAAAATTAAGAAATTGGAAGTTTAAATATTGCAAAACTGCTAGGGACCAGTGTCAGTGCTTACTAGATGTCTGGAGCTATTATGGAAGACAGCAAATATATTTTACAAAACGTTATTGTGCTCCGAATTTACAAAGGAGTTTTTGGCCGGGCAAATGGTTGAGGCACACAGAATATGGTCTGTATTTTAGACAGTTTTAGAGGTATATAGTCTATGTAATTTACCATTGTATATTTTGGGTTCTTCCAGTAAATATATTCCCAATTGACTATTTAGTTGTATGTGGTATTGAGTTTTGAAATCAAAAATGTGAATGAACAGCAATACACAATGCTATACTAGCATCAATTTGCAGTGAAATGTTATAGCAAAGTTAACCTGATGGCCAGACTAATACTGCAAGAGAGTTAATGAAATTTGACGACAAATTGTTTTGATTGTACAATGGCCCAATCATAAAATGCAATTGAGCTTTATAATTCTTCTCATACTGCATGTGAAACGATGATTGTCAAAGCAGCATTCCAGAGGCAGACTCATAAAATCAGTAAGTGCATATGGGTTGCAAAATCAGTGTATGCCTGACATTAAATTGCATACAGTAGACTTTTCTGATTGGCTGTGAGATCATGCCTTGTAGTGAACTGGCATACCATGTTTGCTTCTTGCCTTCTACTTTAGTACTGCAGTGATATTCACTGCCTTCCTATGATTCTAAACTAGGCAGATTAAATGTATCCCTTGACAAATGCATGGTTAAATATATAGATGACATTTTTATCTGATTACATGCTATGCAAGAATTTTTCTCCGTAGCTGTTAAGCAGCTGGAGGTTTTGTGTGCAATGTTACAATATGGATGCTTTATATTAAAATTTACAAGTTTTGGCTTTAAGTATGAAGTTTAGTTTTACTTCAATAAATTGTTAGGTTATTGTTTTCCAGGACTGATTTAACTATCCCTGTGTGATGCATTTTGCATGGTATTTTTTAGTTTTAAAAAGTCAGCCTAACCACAGATGGTCTTATCAAAGAGTATAGGTGGTATGTTATACAGCCTGCTAGCCAACTAAAGCTAGAGTTAAAGCCAGTTATTCCTGCGGGAATTTACTCCAACTAAATTAGGTAAACGTATTTGCTTCCATTTGTAGTGGAACTAGAGGCCATTGATATGATACTAATGGAGGTTAAACCCACAAAGGTTTTGTACTGTTCTGGTTACTGTTATATGCAAACAGTCAATGCCCCATTTCCAATCTTAAGTCATTAAGTCTCAGAACTTGTGGACAGTTTTTTAAAATATTTTCTACTGAAGTACGTATTAATGCAAAGGAAGCTGGGAGTTGAATTACTTAGTGAAACAGTGATACAATACCTGTAGTTCTAAACGCTTCACTTGTATCATACAAAAGAAAATCCTGCATATTGATTTCCATGACTGTGGGTGTTTGATAAAATGCTACAGTACATTACTAAACCTGTTTCATTAAGATCACTTTACACTACGTTTGTATAAGCCTCATACACTTTAGTACAATGGATCCTCGTTCTAAAACTCTGGCCGTAAACCGATTTGGTCATGAACCGAAGCAATTTCCCCCTTAGGATTGTATGTAAATAAAATTAATCCGTTCCAGACCATACAAACTGTAAGTTTATATTTTTAAGCTCAAATACAGTTAAACCATGGAATGCACAGCTTTATAGTAAACTAAATGTAAAAACATTGAATAACACTGAGAAAAACTTGAACAACAGAAAACTAACACTGCAATAGTTCACGCTAGGAACCGCTGGCTAAAAACTTTAAGTACAGGGGAAAAAAAAATGAACATTACAGCGATCGGTTCGTAGCGTGCATTGTTGCAAACAGAAGTGAAAACAAAATTAAGCCCAGTGCATTCTTTAACTGCCTTCCTACATTATGCGTCCAGCTCTTGCGTTGCCTGCCTGCCTGCCTGTGTGTGTGTGTGTGTGTGGCGCTCTCTTGCGCTGCCTGTGTGTGTGTGTGTGTGTGTGTGTGGCGCTCTCTTGCGCTGCCTGTGTGTGTGTGTGTGTGTGTGTGTGTGTGTGGCGCTCTCTTGCGCTGCCTGTGTGTGTGTGTGTGGCGCTCTCTTGCGCTGCCTGTGTGTGTGTGTGTGGCGCTCTCTTGCGCTGCCTGTGTGTGTGTGTGTGTGTGGCGCTCTCTTGCGCTGCCTGTGTGTGTGTGTGTGTGGCGCACTCTTGCGCTGCCTGTGTGTGTGTGTGTGTGTGGCGCACTCTTGCGCTGCCTGTGTGTGTGTGTGTGTGTGGCGCACTCTTGCGCTGCCTGTGTGTGTGTGTGTGTGTGGCGCACTCTTGCGCTGCCTGTGTGTGTGGCGCACTCTTGCGCTGCCTGTGTGTGTGTGTGTGTGTGTGTGTGGCGCACTCTTGCGCTGCCTGTGTGTGTGTGGCGCTCTCTTGCGCTGCCTGTGTGTGTGTGTGGCGCTCTCTTGCGCTGCCTGTGTGTGTGTGGCGCGCTCTTGCGCTGCCTGTGTGTGTGTGGCGCGCTCTTGCGCTGCCTGTGTGTGTGTGGCGCGCTCTTGCTTGCTGCACAGGGAGAGACTGAACCTGTACAAACCGAAAGGGAAACTGGCTTATTCGTATACTGTGTGTGTGGTCGTGAACCGAGGCAAAAGTTTGGCAAACTTTTTGGTTGTAAACCGATTTGTACGTGTACAGAGACATTCGTGAATCGAGGTTCCACTGTACTTTTAACTGTGTTCCATGGTGACTTGCAAAGGTCAGTACTTAAGTGTTTTTTTTTTTTTATTTATATATATATATATATATATAATAAAATAAGTTGGGACAAGGGCGGGGTGATATGACTTGATCAGGGTCACAAAGTGAATTAAGGAATTTTAACCGATGACCTTTAAATTCAAACTCTAATGCCTGCTGCGATTATATTCATATTAGTGTGTGCAGAATCTCTGAACCCCTTTAAAGGTTTGGACAATATCAAAATTAGGAGGGGATTTATTACTTCAGCTTGCATGTTTTCTCTGCAAGCAATTGCAGGAACTTCACACTGAACTTTGAGATTTAATGAAGTCCTGTCAATGATTGACTTGGACTCTGCCTTAAGGTTACCAGAGGCTTACTACTTTAGTGCAGACTTCTTTACATGTGGTTCTCTGTATAGTATGTTTTTGCAGATTATATCTATAAGCTACTTGCTTATGTGTAGGTAGAAGTAACTGGTTAATGCGATCTAAATGTTCCTTTGCTGTTAAGCATGTTTAAATGTACTATCAGTAGGTTTTTTAATTTTAAACCAGGCTTGGATTGCTGATTTACAAAATTAGGGCTTGGAAGTTTTTCTGGGTATACTTCCTAGGTTACTGGTAACAATGTCTGAAACTATCTTGGTTTGTGTGTTCCTGGGATTGACGAGATAGTACATTTATAGCGTTGACTGCTGCAGCTGTTGAATCATCTCCATGTGGTCACAAGGATCCAAACAAGAAATTTAATAAGCTATTTGTCTGAGCAAATGTTTGCCAGCTAGTACTTTGACTCCAATGTCACTGCAGTACAGGGCTTAATTTTGAGTCAAAGCATTTCTTTTGGTGCCCAAACACCAAAATGTTTTTCTAAGCTATCTTATTGCACTAGTAGGTGATAGTACATGATCATGGCAGTTTCAGTGTAAAATCCCATTCAATAGCCTTACCCCCACCCCAGTTAGGATTTTTTGTTGATTTGAGTAAATGTCTTGTCAACTGTCAAATTTTTACTAGTTCATCTTGCTTGTAGATGAACAAGATTAATACAGCACCAGATGTTCTCCAGTACACACAATCCTGTTAGGGATGCAGTGCACAACCAATTATTCCTGGCTATAAACATCTGCTGACTATTCTGGAAAGCTGCCATGGAATCTTAGAATTACTGTTGAGAGATGCATATCAACTAAACTAGACTGACAGTGGATTTTCTTTAAACAGTAGACTGTTCATTTTAAAGGATCCACAAAGCATTAACTGTAAAGGTCTCAAAGTATGTGCAGGAAATGGGATCTAGGCAAAATCTGCAGAACAGGTCAGTTTCAAGAAGACCACTTTTGGTGAAATACATTTTTCTTTCCTAACACAGAACTATGTAGTAGAGTGCTGGCCTGACTCCACTGCCTTTCAATGTAAGTTATTCAATTTTCAGTACAGTATAGAAAAACTGTCAACCTTAGTGTAAACTAGTGCATAGCCAGTCCAATTGAGTATATAACAAACCAGTGCTTAACAAGGAATCCGGTCCATTGAAGGTCCCTGTCATATATGCTTGTTTTTTTTTTTTTTTGTTTTTTTTTTGTCTGCCAAAAAAGGTCTAAATTGGCAATTTTTTCACTCCTAATTACTCCAGTGATTGGTAATTTGACCACACTTTTTAACATTTTTACGGTCAAATATATATATATATATATATATATATATATATATATATATATATATATTATATATATATATATATATATATATATATATATATATATATATATATATATATATATAATATGCAAAATGTTAACAAACCTGTTCTGTAAATGAACAGGCAAGACCTGTTAAAGGTTTAATTATAAACACTTGCATAGAGCATGAGGTAGGAGCTTAGTGATTAAGAAATTCAACTCTGTTCTCCCAATGTAATTTGATGCATGGTATTCATAGCTAAACTAGTCATTTAGCCCGTTACAATAACGGGCGCTAGAACAGTAGCGCATAAACATTAATAACAGTAATACTGTCTTGTACGGCTCTATTCAATAAGGGCGCGTAGATAATTTAGTTCAAATGGCTCTGGAATATGTGAAGAGCAACAGGTGCAGATCTTTATTTACGCGCGCCTTTATTCACTGCGCCCAATTGAGGTCGCCCCTTTGAGGCTCGCCTTTTTGTGCGCGCCCTTATTGAAGGATACCGTCTTGTACATCCGAATTATACCTTTAATTTTTTCTGGCGGTAATACAGGCGTGCGCGTCGGTAATATGCCTTTAATCTCCTCCGACAGTAATACTGGCTTGTATGTGGCTGTAATATGCGTCACTGTATTGTGTACCTTTAATTTCCTCTCGCAGTAATACTGGTTTGTATTTCCGTAAAACGCCTGTAACTTTCTCTGACAGTAATATCGCGCATAGCACCCGTGCCCCGCGCATGCGCACTTCACCAGAAGACACCCACACACGGACACCTGGACGCACATAGGTATTTTATATAGAGAGATATAGAGATATAATGTCAAATCGCACATTACATGTAGAGCACATGCAGGGCTGATGGAGATTGAAGTCCTTCTGAAAGGTAATTAGGCGCCAGACAATTGGAGCATCTAAGGCCGGATTTATACTTCACGCAACGCATGCTGCAGTGGACGCACCTGCTACGCGAGCGTTGTAGTGTTTATACTTGCGCGCGTACTTTACGTAAATCTGGAGGAATCCGCCAGGTGCAGTGTGAGATATTATCACAATGAGAACATGTTTGGCTTCTCTGTGTTGTGAATTGCCTAGAACACCCATTACATTCTGATGACACCTTACTGCAATATCTCTGAAAAGGATGTTTATTGATTAAATCCAGGATTTGTCTATTCCTGCAAGCATTGGGCACGAGTGAGAAACAATCCCTGGACGAGGCCTCAGCTCATCGCAAGGTGAATACAAGCACACACACTAGCGTCATTTTAGCGGGCACCACATCCCCAAATCTGCACATCTTTGGAAGGAAACTGGAGCACACCAAGGAAACCCAGCAGGAAAACATGTAAACTCCAGGCAAGGAATATCGGCAGCATGACTCCCTGCAAGACGGCAGAGCTAACGCTCTGCCACTGTCACCCCCATGTGTGTAATTATTAATAGTATTCATTATTTAAACAAAATTAGATTTATCTGTAAAATGTAATATACATTAATGCTTTTCATCATGAAAGTGGTATCAAATATAAATCTAAGGATTCTAAATGTGCAGAGTGTTGGAATATCATACATTTAATGTGCTCAGTGTGGCGATCTATTGCTGGCGATCCGCTGCTGTCCGGACCAGAGGATGCCCTAGAAAAAGACGGCACAGAAGACGGTTTGTCGTTTTTAAATTTTTTATTGTAATCATTCCATACAAATAGATCAATTTATAACAAAACAAAATTGAAGACAAATCAAACCCCACCCCTGAGAAGGAGAGCTTAGCCAAAGGACAATTGCTTAGGGCTTTTTAATAAGGCACCAATAAACAAAAGAAAGGTGTGTGTGTGTGTGTGTGTGTGTGTGTGTGTGTGTATATATGTATGTAAATAAGAAATGGAGAAGGGAATTAAATGTGGTAGTAGTTATTTCTCTTATTCTAAAATATTGATCCTGCCAGGTTTTGAGAAATTTTGTACAGATCCTCTGAGAATTTGATTTTTTCCAAATTCAAATAATATAAAACATCGGTTTCCCACTGACTTATCAGAGGAGAGTTAGGATTCTTCCAATTTAACAGAATAAGTCTGCGTGCCAAAAGTGTAGTGAATGCAATCACCGTTTGCTTGTCCTTCTCCACTTCAAGTCCGTCTTGAAAAAAGACGGTATGTCTTTTAAAATGTATCGTGTCATTACGATCGGGGAATATGCGACGCTTGAATATAAAAGCACCACGCATGCATCTGTGTCGGCATTTTGCTTCACCACATCGAACCATTTATCAAACCTCGAAGCACGCACACTGATCTAGTAGGATCCGCAAAGCGGCTTTCTGTCACATGTAGATAGTAAATAAAGACTCTGACGTCACATTCCAACTTTTAGTGCACTGCGCCCCCTGACTTTTTGCTGGTACTACAACTCGCACGCGCGTCAGAGGATGCATCAAATGAACGCTGAGAACGAGTGGCAGCCATGATGCCTATAAACAAAGTATAAATGAGCCCTAAGCCCTCAAAACATGAGTCAACAGTGACAGACTAAATTAGGGTTGAGCAGAACCCAGCCACAGGGGATGCACAAACCAGTGTTTCTTCGTGCAGGTCCCAAGCCCGGATAAACGGGGAGGGTTATGTCAGGAAGGGCATTCGGTGTAAAATTTTGCCAAATCAATATGTGGATAATACAAATTTTTATATTGGTTGAGCCCCAGGTAATGACCACCACCGGTACTGTTAGCTAACAGGGTGCGGGCGGAAATTGGGCTACTGTTGGCCAAAGAAGAGGGGGAAGACGTGTCTGGAGGCAGGAGGAGAGGAGGAAGATGCATTAATCCCCAAAGGGAAATTCACATACTCCAGCAGCAGCATACTGATAAAGCTATTAGTGATAAAAATGCAGGTATAACGGACAGTAATTTTGTATAATGTTTACTTCCCCGGTTGGAACTGAAGTCACCTAGTGTGGGGGATGAATGATCTCCTCAGTCTCAGTGGAGCAGGACAGTGACAGCAGTCTGTTGCTGAAGCTGGTCCTCTGTCTGGAGATACTGTTCAGTGGATGCAGTGGATTCTCCATGATTGACAGGAGCCTGCTCAGCGCCCGTCGCTCTGCCGTGGATGTCGAACTGTCCAGGAAAGTAAAGTGTGGAACTGAGGGTAGGAACTTTGAATGTTGGCAGTATGACTGGTAAGGGGAAAGAGTTGGCAGATATGATGGAGAGAAGGAAGGCTGATATATTGTGTGTGCAAGAGACTAAATGGAAGGGGAGTAAGGCCAGATGGATCGGAGGTGGATTCAAATTGTTCTATCATGGTGTGGATGGGAGGAGAAATGGGTAGGAGTTATTCTGAAGGAACAGTATGTCAAGTGTTTTGAAGGTGAAGAGTGTGTCGGGCAGAGTAATGATTATGAAGCTGGAAATTGGAGTTGTGATGAATGTTGGTGCATATGCACCGCAAGTTGGGTGTGCAATGTGAGAGAAGATTTTTGGAGTGCGTTGAAGTGGTGAACAGTGTACCCAAGGGACAAAGTGGCGATTGGAGTGGATTTCAGTGAGCGTGATGGTGAAGGGAACAGTGCAGACAAGGAGGTGATGGGTAGTATGGTGTCAAGGAGAGGAATGAAGGTCAGAGGATAGTGGAATTTGCCAAAAGGATGGATGGCTGTGGTGAATACATATTTTAAGAAGAGGGAGGAACATGCACACAGGTAGATTACATCCTATGCAGAAAAGTTGATCTGAAGGAGATTGAAGGCTGCAAAGTGGTGGCAGGGGAAAGTGTAGCTAAGCAGCATAGGATGGTGGTCTGTAGGATGACGTTGGAGATCAAGAAGAGAAGAGTGAGGACAGAGCCAAGGATCAAATGGTGGAAATTGAAAAAGGAAGACTGCAAGGTTGAGTTTAGGAAGGAGGTGAGAAAGGCACTGGGTGGCAGTGAAGTTACCAGACAGCTGGGAAACTACAGCAGATGTAGTAAGGGTGACAGCAAGAAGGGTGCTTGGCATGACATCTGGAAAGAGGAAGGGGGAAAAGGGAACCTGGTGGTGGAATGAGGAAATACAGGAGAGTATACAGAGGAAGAGGATGGCAAAGAAGAATTGGGATAGTCAGAGATACAGAAAGTAGACAAGAGTACAAGGAGATGAGGCTTAAGCTGAAGAGGTGGTAAAGGCTAAAGAAAAGGCATATGATGAGTTGTATGAAGTTGGACACTAAGGAGGGAGAAAAGGACCTGTACCGATTCTCTCGACAGAGGGACTGAACTGGGGAAGATGTACAGCAGGTTAGGGTGATAAAGGATAGATGGAAACGTACTCGCAAGCGAGGAGAGTGTTGAGCAGATGGGTAGTACTTAGAGAGAGAGAGAGGGAGGGTTGGATGATGTGGAGATTGAATCAGGAAGTGCAACAGATTAGCAAGGAGGAAGTAAGGACGGCCATGAAGAGGATGAAAAATGGAAAGGCCGTTGGTCCAGATGACATACCTGTGGAAGCATGGAGGTGTTTAGGAGAGATGGCAGTGGAGTTTTTAACCAGATTGTTTAATGGAATCTTGGAAAGTGAGAGGATGACTGAGGAGTGGAGATGTGTACTGGTGCCGATATTTAAGTGCAGGACTACAGTAACTTCATGCTATGGCTCATCAATTTTATTCCCCTGAAGTTATGGGAAAGAGTGGTGGAAGCTAGGTTAAGAAGTGAGGTGATGATTAGTGAGCAGCAGTATGGTTTCATGCCAAGAAAGAGCACCACAGATGCGAGGTTTGCTCTGAGGATGTTGATGAAGTTTTAAAGAAGGCCAGAAGAATTGCATTGCATCTTTGTGGACCTGGAGAAAGCATACGACAGGGTGCCTCAAGAGGAGCTGTGGTATTGTATGAGGAAATCGGGAGTAGCAGAGAAGTAGAGTTGTACAGGATATGTACGAGGGAAGTGTGACCGTGGTGAGGTCTGCGGTAGGAGTGACGGATGCATTCAAGTTGGAGGTGGGATTACATCAGGGATCAGCTCTGAGCCCTTTCTTATTTGCAATGGTGATGGACAGGTTGACAGATGAGATTAGACAGGAGTCCCCATGGACTGTTTGCTGATGACATTGTGATCTGTAGCGATAGTAAGGAGCAGGTTGAGGAGACCCTGGGGAGGTGGAGATATGCTCTAGGGAGGAGAAGAATGAAGGTCAGTAGGAACAAGACAAAATGTGTGTGTAAATGAGAGGGAGGACAGTGGAATGATGAGGATGCAGGGAGTAGTTGGCAAATGTGGATGAGTTTAAATACTTAGGATCAACAGTACAGAGTAATGGGGATTGTGAAAGAGGTGAGAGTGCAGGCAAGGTGGAATGGGTGGAGAAGAGTGTCAGGAGTGATTTGTGACAGATGGGTATCAGCAAGAGTGAAAGGGAAGGTCTACAGGACGGTAGTGAGACCAGCTATGTTATATGGGTTGGAAACGATGGCACTGACCAGAAAGCAGGAGACCGAGCTGGAGGTGACGGTTAAAGATACTAATTTTTGCACTGGGTGTGACGCGGATGGATAGGATTAGAAATGAGTACATTAGAGGGTCAGCTTAAGTTGGATGGTTGGGAGATGGTCAAAGAGGCGAGATTGCGTTGGTTTGGACATGTGCAGAGGAGAGATTGCTGGGTATATTGGGAGAAGGATGATAAGGTTAGAGCTGTGAAACGCCCCCCTCTGCCCCATCCAGCCTCCATCCGGTCAGGAGCAGTAGCTGTGGCATTGTGGTGGGCAGGCAGCGAACGGCCATCCTCCACCCCATTATGCCTCTGTCCTGCACACGAGTGCTTGCCGCGCACCCAGCCTCCCTCTGCAAATGAATTTGGGTGCGGCCCCCAACCCTCCATTCATCAACTGAAGCTGCCCGAGGGACACTACACTGTGCAAGCAGTGAAACCGCCCTCCTCCAGCCACCGCTTGCGGCGTCCTCAGGCCGGAGATGACAGAGCTGCAGTTACTGAGGAGTCTGCATCGCATCCCCCAGACAGATGAAGGAACAGCTGCTGCCCTATTCATAAGTTGTATGTCGAATGTCCGTAACTCTAGGACTACCTGTACAAATATGCCACAATTAGATTAACCTGCTTAATTACCTGTCAATCAGAGCAAGCCTAGCACTTAGCCCCTGATACATGCCCCCTGCTCACATGATCGTCATACAGTTGAAAATGGTGTATAGTCACTTGTGATTGAGTTGGTCAAAACACATATGTAGGGGTGGCATGAATAAGCAGTTTCCTATGAGAAGAAGTGTTATTGGTGCAGTTGGTGTCTTCTCAGTGTGATGCGGATTACACAAAGTAACTTTTGACATGCGTAGTAAAGGTCGATCTAATGTTCCAAAATGAACATTACGTCATAGGTATGAAAACCGTAAACATGATTTAAGTGTATAACTTTAGGTTTGTGGCTGCTGGAGAGTAAATATGCAAGATCGTGCAGTGAATTGAAATCAATACGTCTATAGTCATAAAACAGACATCAGTGTGCCCTCAGCCAAGCTTGCCTTATTTTATATACACTCACTTGAAACATGTTTTCGTACCCTATGTATTGGAGCATACATTTTAAAGTATTTGTTATTCGATTAATGGGTAATTTGCTCATTGAACTAAGATCTTGACACACAGGCTTGATCTTGCTATGTGAAATACTAACTACATTGTTTATTTTGGTAAATCAAATTTATTGGAAATGACTGTGCAAACACAACGGTTGATCCTGATATTTCTACCAGAAAGAAATGTTGCTACTCACTATACAAGTTCACTATATACCCTGGCATCTTTTTGTTTATTCATAGGCTGTTTGCTTGAAATTTTGCAGTGTGAAATTTGAAATAAAGCAGCAAAACATCCATATTTAAGGACAAAGCAAACAGTGTGAATACAGATTTATCTACAACACTTGGTTCCAAAATACCGGTTTTATGTGGACTTTTTTCAATCCAAGATATCTCGAGTGCACAGGTAGGTTTCTGGTAGCATTTCCAAAAGCCCATATCAATAAGTAATGGTGCACAGTAGAGTAGTACACCACCATTCCTTTCGTGGCTATACCTGCGTGCCTATCCTTTGCATTCATATTGTGGGAGGTGTGGTGGGTTGGGTTACCTTCCTTCACAGTATGCAAACTGTTCTGACAGTGTTCTTGTTCAACATCTTGTCTTGACCTTCATGGTTCCCCTAAACTGCCTTTTCTTAATGACATTTCAGACTGTGAAAACTGCTAGGTGAAGGACTTTCTTATAGCCTTCCCCTGCTTTGTATGCATCAAATACTTTAACGTTTAGATCCTCAGTTGCTTAGCTCCAATGGTTGAATGTTTTACGTTGAAGAGTTAATTTCTCAGTCCCTGGAACCATCTTTAGCTGAAAAGTCTTAATGGCGGCTCATGACCAGATTAACACCTAATTAGCCAATCCAGACCAGACTAATGACCAATTGAGTTTTGAGATATTACAACTGAAAGTGGCCAAATTTTTTGCAGATGTCACTTTTTTAGTTAAATTAACTACATAAAATAAGTCTTATAAAAATCTTAGTAAACGCTATTTTGACAGCACACGGTTTACTTCAAATGTCTATGTAGCTTTGGCTGGGATGTCTAAACTATTATATAGTTGTATGCAAAAGCATATAGCAATTGAAATCAAACAATTCTTTAAATTAGATTATCATTCCTAAAAACATAAATAGAACACCTCCTAAAGGTCAGTTTTTAGTTTTTCTTAATTAATCTCAAACTGGGTATTTCAAATGGCATAGTTTCAGCTAAGTTAAAATGCCCTTGTTAAAAGTAATTTGTGAAACTGTACTCTAGTATGACATTTGCATTAATAATGAAGCTCACCTGGAGCCTGTGGGAAAGGAGTAAATGATTTAAATGTTAACTCATAAGCTAGAATTTAGGGCCCTTTGGTCATTCGTGCTTTCAACAAATCTTAGATGAAATCACTTGGTGTCCTGGTATGTGCTTACATATCTGTTGTACAGTGTGGAGCATAGCAAGATTTTTGCATGGTTAATGTGTAGCTTACACCAAATTACATTTGTTCAATGAATTACAATAAAGGCATACTTATTTTTTAGTAGATTATCTCCCAACTTATCTGGTTAGAACATAGTTTATGTTGCATTAAATTTGAAATGTTCCATTAATTGCTGCAGTTTCTAATAGTCCACCTCTGTTATTGTTGAAGCTGTCACCTTAAGGTAATTACTGTAATTACAAAATTGTTTTGAGTTTTCACTTGTATTTCTGTTTTCAAGTGTGCTAGTTGAATGTCATTTTTGACAGTCAATGGATGTAAACCAGGCCAAGATAAGTGTAGAATCACTGCATGATACTAAACTAATGACAGACCACTCATCAGTTGTGGTGCACTCGTAGTGAATTCCCAGTGTTTAATAGATTCAGTTTACTTTTAAGATTGCACGTTGCCCCACTCAAAGGAGTGTAAAGGCACTGCATCTTCTAGATAACTTTGGGTGTGAACAGTTCCTTGGTGACCCCTTCACTACTTTTGATGGGAAGGGGAAACCCTGAAACTAAAACTGAATGTATTAAAGTGGCACATTAGTGGTAAACTTTAGCCATTCAAAGAAAATTGTTTGGGCCCACTTGCATTAAGCATCATTGTACCAAGTAAGGCTGTTAAACCAAATGATTTGGGTTTGAATACTCATTAAAAATGTATATACAAAGGTTAAGGTCTAAGTGCATTTGTTTGTATTTATGCCTTTGTATACTTGTTGTTTGACTTGATGCGTCTAAAAAGCATGCTGATCTCTGCGCACTTGCGGTCATTTTGCAAATACAACCCTACAAAAGGATTTAATGTGCATGGAAAGGGACATGATCAAAAAGTAGTGGAACTGGGACGCTTCATATACCTGTAATGCATATATGAAACCCATACCAAATATAAGGATTGCTTAAACATGTAAAATGCATTTATTTAGTCTCCTGCACTCTGCTTCCTCCTACAACCTTCTGCTCTGTACCAAATGCTGCATTGTAATCTTAGTATTTTTCAATTGGCAACTCATTTTGCAACTAAATTAAAATACTCTGCAAAATTTTCAAACAAATCACAAGTGTTAAATCTTCTTGCAGGAGATAGCAAACTGGGCTACTTTGCACATTTCATCTAAGTAGAGCAGAGTACCAGTAGAGTGGTCAAGATATGTGCAGGATTCTTTGCCCACTTGACAGATTTCAGCAAATATATAACACATGTAACTTTAAAAAAAAAAAAAAAAAACCCCACACACATTTTTATACTTTTGTTTTAGGGATTGTCAAGCCACCAGCCTCCAAGAGACACCCATTGTTTGAGGTAGTGAAGTATGCATTCCTGACACTGAAAATGCTCTTTAAAAAGGTGATTTTAAAGCTGTTTATAATAAAAGGAAAATCTTATTTCCCATTATACTTGATGAGAAAGAAAATTGGCTTTTGTTCGGTGTGTTACCATATTTCCTTCTACTTACACTTTGCCTATTTTCTTTAGGGATAAGTGTACTCAACAGGTTTCTTACTGGGTTGGTGTACTGTTATGCACAGACCCTAACCACAGAAGTACTCTATACACATGCACGTTATTCCCTAGCACTAACCCACAGTTACCGTATGACTAACGCATGCACAGTCCACTTTCCCTAGTACTTCAAGAGACTTGCTTATTATCTGCACAGACCACATACAATGTTTTAAATAAATCTCGGACCCAATTACTTTGGTCTCTAAGAATATGGTTAGGTCCATAAATATTTGGACAGACAACTTTTTTCTAATTTTGGTCCAGCACTCGGATGCAGTTGAAGTGTAGACTTTCAGCTTTAATTCAGTGGGATGAACAAAACGATTGCATAACAATGTGAGGCAACTAAAGCATTTAACACAATCCCTTCATTTCAGGGGCTCAAAAGTAATTGGACAAATTAAATAACTGGAAATAAAATGTTCAGTTCTAATACTTGGTTGAAAACCCTTTGCTGGAAATAACAGCCTGAAGTCTTGAACTCATGGACATCACCAGATGCTGGGTTTCCCTCCTTTTTAATGCTCTGCCAGGCCTTTACTGCAGCGGCTTTCAGTTGCTGTTTGTTTTGTGGGCCTTTCTGTCTGAAGTTTAGTCTTCCAAGTGAAATGCATGCTCAATTGGGAATAAAATCAGGTGACTGACTTGGCCATTCAATAATTTTCCACTTTGCTTTAATAAACTCCTGGGTTGCTTTGACTGTATGTTTTGGGTCATTGTCCATCTGTATCATGAAACGCCGCCCAGTCAATTTGACTGCATTTAGCTGGATTTGAGCAGACAGTGTGTCTCTGAACACCCCAGAATTCATTCGGCTGCCTCTGTCCTGTGTCGCATCATCAATAAACACTAGTGTCCCACTGCCACTGGCAGCCATGCACGCCCAAGCCATCACACTGATCCACCGTGTTTTACAGATGATGTGGTTATGCTTTGGATAATGAGCTGTTCCACACCTTCTCCAACCTCTACCAGAATGATGGCAAGAAAAAAGTATGATCTTGGTTTCATCTGTCCAAAGAATGTTTTTCCAGAACTGTGCTGGGTTTTTTAGATGTTCTTTAGCAAAGTCCAATCTAGCCTTTCTATTCTTGAGGCTTGAATGGCTTGCACCTTGCAGTGCACCCTCTGTATTTACTTTCATGCAGTCTTCTCTTTATGGTAGACTTGGATATCGATACGCACTTGGTTGGCTGTTGTGAAGGGATTTCTCTTCACCATGGAAATGATTCTGTGATCATCCACCACTGTTGTCTTCCGTGGACGTCCAGGTCTTTTTGCGTTGCCGAGTTCACCAGTGCTTGCTTTTTCTCAGGATGTACCAAACTGTAGATTTTGCCACTCATTGTAGCAATTTCTCGGATGGGTTTTTCTATTTTCACAGCTTAAGGATGGCTTCTTTCACCTGCATGGAGAGCTCCTTTGACCGCATGTTTGTTCACAGCAAAATCTTCCACATGCAAGCACCACACCTCAAATCAACTCCAGGCCTTTTATCTGATTAATTGATAGACATAACGACGGATTTGCCCACACCTGCCCATGAAATAGCCTTTGAGTCAATTGTCCAATTACTTTTGAGCCCTTGAAATGAAGGGATTGTGTTTTTTTTATAAAAAAAAAAAAAATGCTTTAGTTGCCTCACATTTTTATGCAATCATTTTGTTCACCCCAATGAATTAAAGCTGAAAGTCTGCACTTCAACTGCATCTGAGTTTCATTTAAAATTCATTGTGGTAATGTACAGAACCAAAATTAGGAAAAATGTCTGTCCAAATATTTATGGACCTCAACATCCTTGGTTATAGGATCTTTATCACCCAAAAAGCCTTACTTTATATACTGTTCCCTGCTGTTGGATGGAGCTCTCATCCTCCGCCTTAATAAGCCTTGAAGCATTTTCTTAGCAAACTTCTGACTGCTACAGGTGCTCTTAATATCTGACTTTTATGACATCTACTGTGTCTAGAGTGACTGAATATAGAACTTTAAATGTGGTGTGGTATTACATGAGTAATACCAAGTAGAACAAGAAATAGAAAATAAGATTGGTGTGTGTGTGTATACACATTGTATGTGTGTGTATATATGTATGAGATTGTAGTTAGTTTTTTTTATAAAAAAAACTGTCTAGAAAAACAATGCCAAAGATTAATGTCCTAGGGTTGCATAGATTTAGCAATTGATATTCATGGAATGTTTTCACTGACTATCAGATGAAAATGGTCACATGTTGCTTGGCCCCCTCTTGATGTCTGTCACCCTCTTCTGATGTCACTCTCAGACAAGGCATATTATAAAATTCCAGAGTTTCACAAAATGTGATTTAACAAATTCATCCATCATATTGACAGCCAGCCAATCGGGTGTGTGTAGCACCTTCCTGTCCCAAGCTGTACTCTGGTTTGGCAATTTCTAGTCCCATGGCTTCTTCTGTTTGCAGGTTATAAAGTGATACTGTTGAGGCATCTGTAGGTTATCCCTTCCCAAGCTGTAAACCAGTTTAGTTGCAGGTGCAACAGATGTCACTGTGCTTTACTAGTACAATTCAGGAAAATTAGGATGATTTGATGTTAAAACTGCCCATGTAAGTGTCCTGTATTTAAGTCCAGTCTTGTTAGGCTTAAGCAACGTACAATGGAAATATACACACAAAATGGCAGATTTTGCACACCAGAACAGTTCAGTGCACTGAATGCCTAACTGTTTTAACATAAATCGGCAAATTAGATTTTCGGTTCAAGAATAAAATAGAACAGGGTCAGGAAAAAACTATTCTTTCTAGGGCACTGGAGTACTTTAATCTGATTTTGGTAAAGGATAAGTTTGGAATTTTTCAAGTCTGTTACTACTTCACAATCATGGTAAATATTTTGACAAAAACTTCATTTTAAAAGTACCTCGTCTGTTTATACATTTCAATTGGGCTGAAAGGTACAGTGGATCAAACATTTGTAAAAAGGCTTAAACTTGCCGAATGGTGTATGGTGGGCTTTTTTTTTCCCCATTGGGCATGTGTTAGCACAGATATTGCAAAATGGTTTATCTTTGTTCCTTGGGAAAGGAATACATATATCCAAACATTTAAGAGAGCTGACTCTGTAATTTGGTCATTTCACTCTCTGTGGCATCCTTTCACACCCCAGGCGTGTGGTTTCCTCTAGCTCATTTTTGTGAATGCTGGAAAGGCCATTTTCATTTTGAGAATCTACCCCTTTTTGGGCAAAAGATTCTTAATCCTGAAAGAAATTTAAATTGGAAACGTCTATGAAGATAAGAATACATTTAATATAATTGCTGAACCATGTTTGATTTGTATGAGCCAGAAATATACTGATTTAACTCCAATAGGTTGAAGAAAGAGCAGAGGATCACAATTGGAGAGACAGAGCAAAATATGCAACTGGAAGCTATAATGCAACCAACAAGTGGCAAATTGGTGGTGGACCTAAATGTAAGTAATGTCCACTAGGGAAGAGTGCCTCTGAACATTCTGATTACACCTCTAGGATGGGCTGGAATTTGCTCATTTTGTTACATGAGGCTGCACTATATTACTGATGACTAATTTTCAGCTGTTGGTTATGGAGTTCTAGAGATTTTTCCACTATCCAAAATAGGACCAAATTGGCTGCTATCATTAGAGTAAGTTTATTTTCTGCAGTGTTAAAAGCTAGCTTAGCATTATGGGTGAAATTAGAGTGACAGTAATGAGATTACTCCGACAAGACCCGTTTCAAACCCCTGCACCTTTTTGATTATGTGCATTTTCAAATCATTTTCGCAAGAGAATTTCTCTAACCTCTAATCTTTTTAACCAGTAAACCCCCGATTCTCTAACGAATCGCAAATGAACGAATGGCAATCACACCGTCTTCCATTTAATCGTTGGAGGGAGTACACACGATGGAGGGTGGGAGGGTATGGATGTAATTAAATAAATAAATAAATATATATATATATATATATATATATATATATATATATACGTAATTGTATGCAGTAATGTTTAATTTTAAAATGAAATGCAAGTATAAAATGTCGTCGTGCTGCCGCATATATATGTACAAAATGTATTGTAGGGTAAAGGTGTAAATGAAGTACATAGAGAGTAAAGACTGAATCCAATGCTAGATCAGATATTTAATCAAAAACTTCTTTATATACATTAGTAGTAAAGATGGTGTCCTGTCCTGGAATGAGTGTTCCTTGGTTTGGAGTATTTACAACTTTAATGTCCCATGAACGCCGAACTCTTGAAAAGGCTACATAAAGTTGTCCATGTCCAAATACAGGTTCGGAGAGATAAATGCCAACTCTGTCCATGGTGTGACCTTGGGATTTGTTGATTGTCATGGCAAATGCTACCTTAATGGGAAATTGGTGGCATTTAAGTTTAAAGGGTAATTCCAGGTCAGAACTTGTAAGGTCAACTCTGGGAATCAAAACCGTATTGTTAGAATGCGATCCCATAAGAACTTTTGCTTCAATAACATTGTCTGTCATGGTGTTGACGACTAACTGTGTACCGTTGCATAAACCTTGTTTAGTATTAAGGTTTCTTAATAGCATGACTATTGTCCCCATTTTAAGGTTAAGACTGTGTTGTGGTAACCCTGCTGGGTTAATAGTGTTTAAATATTCTAATGGGAAGTTAATATGCTCAGTTTCGTCCTCAGAATCAACTTTGTCAGTACTTAGAAAGAGGCGGCTTTCTCCAGGAAGCAGTGCAATGACTTGGTTATCCATCCATCCATCCATCCTCTTCCGCTTATCCGAGGTCTGGCCGTGGGGGGCAGCAGCTTGAGCAGAGATGCCCAGACTTCCCTCTCCCCGGCCACTTGTAGCTCTTCCGGGAGAATCCCGAGGCGTTCTCAGGCCAACCGGGAGACAGTCCCTCCAGCGTGTCCTGGGTCTTCCCCGGGGCCTCCTCCCAGTTGGACGTGCTCGGAACACCTCACCAGGGAGGCGTCCAGGAGGCATCCTGATCAGATGCCCGAACCACCTCATCTGACTCCTCTCAATGCGGAGGAACAGCAGCTCCACTCTGAGCCCCTCCCGGATGACTGAGATTCTCACCCTATCTTTAAGGGAGAGCCCAGACACCCTGCAGAGGAAACTCATTTCAGCCGCTTGTATTCGCAATCTCGTTCTTTCGGTCACTACCCATAGCTCATGACCATAGGTGAGGGTAGGAACATAGATCGACCGGTAAATTGAGAGCTTTGCCTTTATGGCTCAGCTCCTTTTTCACCACGACAGACCGATGCAGAGCCCGCATCACTGTGGACGCTGCACCGATCCGCCTGTTGATCTCCCGCTTCATTCTTCCCTCACTCGTGAACAAGACCCTGAGATACTTGAACTCCTCCACTTGAGGCAGGATCTCGCTCCCAACCCTGAGAGGGCACTCCACCATTTTCCCGCTGAGGACCATGGTCTCGGATTAGGAGGTGCTTATACCCATCCCAGCCGTTTCACATTCAGCTGCGAACCGATCCAGAGAGCTGAAGATCACGGCCTGATGAAGCAAACCGGACAACATCTGCAAAAAGCAGTGACTCAATCCTGAGTCCACCAAACCAGACCCCCTCAACACCCTGGCTGCGCCTAGAAATTCTGTCCATAAAAGTTATGAATAGAATCGGTGATAAAGGGCAGCACTGGCGGAGTCCAACTCTCACTGGAAACGGGTTAGACTTGCAGCCGGCAATGCGGACCAAGCTCTGACACCAGTTGTACAGGGACCGAACCGCCCTTATCAGGGGGTCCGGTACTCCATACTCCCGGAGCAACCCCACAGGATTCCCCGAGGAACACGGTCGAACGCCTTTTCCAAGTCCACAAAACGCATGTAGACTGGTTGGGCGAACCCATGCCCATGCACCCTCCAGGACTCTAAGGGTGTAGAGCTGGTCCACTGTTCCGTGACCAGGACGAAAACCACACTGTTCCTCCTGAATCCGAGGTTCGACTATCCGACGGACCCTCTCCAGAACCCCCGAATAGACTTTTCCAGGGAAGCTGAGGAGTGTGATCTCTCTCTAGTTGGAACACACCCTCCAGTCCCCCTTCTTAAAGAGGGGGACCACCCCCCCCGGTCTGCCAGTCCAGAGGCACTGTCCCTGATGTCCATGCGATGTTGTAGAGACGTGTCAACTAAGACAGCCCTACAACATCCAGAGCCTTGAACTCCGGGCGTATCTCATCCACCCCCGGGGCCCTGCCACCCAGGAGTTTTTTGACCACCTCGGTGACCTCGGCCCCAGAGATGGGGGAGCCCACCTCTGAGTCCCCAGGCTCTGCTTCCTCATTGGAAGGCATGTTCTTGGGATTGAGGAGGTCTTCAAAGTTACTCCCCCCACTGACCCATAATGTCCCGAGTCGAGGTCGGCAGCGCACCATCCCTACCATATACAGTGTTGACACTGCACTGCTTCCCCCTCCTGAGACGCCGGACGGTGGACCAGAATCTCCTCGAAGTCATCCGAAAGTCGTTCTCCATGGCCTCCCCAAACTCCTCCCATGCCCGAGTTTTTCCCTCCGCAACCACCGAAGCTGCATTCCGCTTGGCCTGCCGGTACCTATTAGCTGCCTCCAGAGTCCCCACAGGACAAAAGGGACCGGTAGGACTCCTTCAGGTTGACGGCATCCCTCACTGCCAGTGTCCACCAACGGGTTCGGGGATTGCCGCCACGACAGGCACTGCCCACCTTACGGCCACAGCTCCGGTCAGCAGCCTCAACAATAGAGGCATGGAACATGGCCCATTCGGACTCAATGTCCCCCACCTCCCTCAGGACGTGGTTGAAGTTCTGCCAGAGGTGGGAGCTGAAGCTACTTCTGACAGGGGACTCTGCCAGACATTCCCAGCAGACTCAACACGTTTGGGCCTACCACCTCTGACTGGCATCCTCCCCCACCATCGAAGCCAACTCCCCACCAGGTGGTGATCAGTTGATAGCTCCGCCCCTCTCTTCACCCAAGTGTCCAAGACATGTGGCCGCAAGTCCTCCGACACGACCACAAAGTCGATCATCGAGCTGAGGCCTAGGGTGTCCTGGTGCCAAGTGCACATATGAACACCCCTATGCTTGAGCATGGTGTTCGTTATGGACAATCCGTGACGAGCACAGAAGTCCAATAACAAAACGCCACTCGGGTTCAGATCGGAGGGGCCATTCCTCCCAATCGCGCCCTTCCAGGTCTCACTGTCATTGCCCACATGAGCATTGAAGTCTCCCAGCAGTACGAGGGAGTCCCCAGATGGCATGCCCTCTAGCACACCCTCCAGGGACTCCAAAAAGGGTGTGTACTCCGAACTGCTGTTTGGTGCATACGCACAAACAGTTAGGACCCGTCCCCCCCACCCGAAGGCGGAGGGAGGCGACCCTCTCGTCTACGGGGGTAAACCCCAATGTACAGGCTCCAAGTCGGGGGGCAATAAGTTAGAGGTGGGCGGTATGACCAAAATTCTATACAGTAATCCCTCCTCCATCGCGGGGGTTGCGTTCCAGAGCCACCCGCGAAATAAGAAAATCCGCTAAGTAGAAACCATATGTTTATATGGTTATTTTTATATTGTCATGCTTGGGTCACAGATTTGCGCAGAGACACAGGAGGTTGTAGAGAGACAGGAACGTTATTCAAACATTGCAAACAAACATTTGTCTCTTTTTCAAAAGTTTAAACTGTGCCCCATGACAAGACAGAGATGACAGTTCAGTCTCACAATTAAAAGAATGCAAACATATCTTCCTCTTCAAAGGAGCAAATAAATCAATAGGGCTGTTTGCCTTTTAAGTATGCGAAGCACCGCGGCACAAAGCTGTTGAAGGCGGCAGCTCACACCCCTTCCGTCAGGAGCAGAGAGAGATAGAGACAGATAAAAAAAATCAATACGTGCCCCTTTGAGCTTTTAAGTATGCGAAGCACATGCAGCATACTTAAAAGCTGCACACAGAAGGTAGCAAAGTGAAGATAATCTTTCAGCATTTTTAGACGAGCGTCCATATCGTCTAGGTGTGCGAACAGCCCCCCTGCTCACACCCCCTACGTCAGGATCACAGATAGTCAGCGCAAGAGAGAGAGAAAGAAAAGTAAGCTGGGTAGCTTCTCAGCCATCTGCCAATAGCGTCCCTTGTATGAAATCAACTGGGCAAACCAACTGAGGAAGCATGTACCAGAAATTAAAAGACCCATTGTCCTCAAAAACCCGCGAAGCAGCGAAAAATCCGCGATATATATTTAAATATGCTTACGTATAAAATCCGCGATGGAGTGAAGCTGCGAAGCGCGATATAGCGAGGGATTACTGTATCACGGTATTTTTCTAAATTCTGCTGGTTTCACGGTATTAGACGGTATTTTTTTTTCCCCATGCATGAGTGGATGTTAACCACATTATCCACTGCAATTACTGCAGTAGACTGGCTAAGAATAGCCTATTAGACTGTTATGAGAATTGTACATCGTACAAAAAGACATTTTAATGTGCACACAAGTATTAATCCAGGTTTGCATGGCCCCATAAAGTGATAGTTTTCAAGGGGGTGGCACTAAAGAGAAGGAATCGCATTGCGTGACAGATGCAGTCAAAATATAGAACCTTTTAATTGAACAAATTTTGCAAGAGCTTAAACTGATTTTGACAATATATTTTCAACCATCCAAAGAGGCATTTAGACTTAGTAAAATATCCAGAGGTGTTTGTCAAAAGTTGGATTGCACTGAACACGTCTTAGAAAAGGAATAAATAGTAAATATTTTTTTGTAAACCAACTACACTTTCTGTTAATGTTAAACAATCTCTGTCCACTGACACGTTAAAGTGACTTTTTAAACAATTTTACCATCATTAAACTGCATAATATTTAAACTAATAAATAATGACAATAAAATAAATAGTAGTATTACTGATAGTTGCACCATTACTTCAAGGCTTCAAGCCCAGGTGCATTACACAGTATTCACCAAATTTAAAATAAAATAAAACAAGTGCAACTTGGTGATGACATCTGACCAACTGTACCATCATTTAGGCAAACTGCATTAATATGGACCTTGCTTCAAGCTAAGCTATATACATAAATAATAAAAACTGCAACTTGCATTTATAATGCTGTTTGTGGTATAGCCCTATGGAAGTGCATTAGGGCCACTGTGAAGAAAAAAAAAATATGGACACGGAAGAAAAAACTGTCGAATAAATTCGACATGTTGACTGTCAAGATTAAAGTCGACATTTCCACTTTATTCTCATAGTTTATTTTATAATTAAAGTAGAATGTTGTAAACTAAACTTCATCCTAAAATCAATGTTTTATTTACTAGATTTTCTCAAACCCCGTCAAGTTAATGCAGCACATCAAATACTTTGTTAAGTGTTCCCCGACCCAGTCGTTAATCACTAGTCGTCTTAAACTGACTTCCTCCGCACTAAGAGCAGGCGCCTGCAGCAATCACCGCACAGATAAACGTCTTTGTGAAATTAAAAATTAGTTATTAACTTAGCCTATGGAGTGTTCAGAACTTTAAAAATATCTTCGTTATACATGTTTGTTTATGCCATCCATTCAGAGTTGCGCCCATCTCTGAACGAGTCGCCACCACATCGCAGGATCAATACAAGCAAAACATAAACTAGCAAGTACAAAAACAAGTACAACTTGGCTTGCAGTATTATCCAGTAGTATAGAAACAGTATTTACACATCTGACCTTTTAAAACTCAAGCATCTCCAGGCGACAGACGTGAATGCTTTTTTTCGTCTCTGTCCATTTTCACCGCGCGGCATACCTATGCTACCGCCCACTATTTGGTGGTGTAGCAGTGAAAAAGGTCCCCACTTGAACAGTTTCCCGCTGCGCCATGTTCCGAACCTCGTTTAGGCAATTTAAACCGGTGTTGCGGTATAAGAAAAATCCATATCATAAAAGAAAATGGTTTTCGGTATGAACCGGTATACCACCCAGCACTACAATAAGTATACCCACACCCGCTCGGCGCCTCTCACTGGGGGCAACTCCAGAGTGGTAGAGTCCAGCCCCTCTCAAGGAGATTGGTTCCAGAGTCCAAGCTATGTGTCGAGGTGAGCTCGACTATATCTAGCCGGAACCTCTCAACCTCACGCACAAGCTCAGGCTCCTTCCCCTTCAGAGAGGTGACATTCCACGTCCCAAGAGCCAACTTCTGTAGCCGAGGATCAGACCGCCAAGGTCCCCGCCTTCGGCCTCCACCCAACTCACACTGCACCCCGACCTCCTTGGCCCCTTCCACAGGTGGTGAGCCCATGGGAAGGGGGACCCACGTTGCCTCTTCGGGCTGTGCCCGGCCGAGCACCATGGGTGCAAGCCCGGCCACCAGGCGCTCGCCATCGAGCCCCACCTCCAGGCCTGGCTCCAGAGGGTGACCCGCGTCCGGGATGAGGGAAAACGCCATCCAAATTTATTCGTCATAGGAGGTCTGTTGAACCGCACTTTGTCTCATCCATCACTTAGGACCAGTTTGCCTTGGGTGGCCCTACCAGGGGCATAAAGCACCGGACAACAGAGCTCCTAGGATCACTGGGACACGCAAACCCCTCCACCACGGTAAGGTGGCAGTTCGAGGAGGGACTTGGTTATTTATCTGATCAAAGTCAATATTCTTTGGACATAATATAGCTCGTTGTGTTAAAAGTGGTTTTTCGTCTGAGATCGCTTGACCAAACACTTCCGTTACTAAGTCGTTGCAAATAGTCTTGAGGGATCTGAATAATATCTGGGTGAAGTTCATCTGTATTGGTAAGGTTTCCATCTCCCAGTTGCAACAACCAATTGGTATTCTCTGGATCAACACAACGCATGTTTTGTACTAAATGTAATTTTTCAAAGCAATACCAATTGTCTGCGTATTTTAAACTGGACTGATCAATGGCTGAATGCATGGCATGCGGAACAATAGCCAGGCACTGTCGGAAGTCACCTCCTGATAAAAGAACTTTTCCTCCAAATGGAAAATCATTATTCATTAACGCTTGTAGAAGTTTATCAATGGTGTTGAGTAAATGACTGGATGCCATTATACACTCGTCGGAACTCAATAGTTTCGCAGGACGGATTTGCATTTACTGTTCATTTTTATAGTTGACACCGATATCTCCGTGATTGGAACTGGAAGCTTGAATAATGAGTGACGTGTCCGACCATTTATTAACAAATTAGCTGCTATCCCGGTTGTAGCTGATGCGATAATTAACTGTTGTTTTGCAGAAAAGAAATGTATAAGTTTCATAAAGGTACGTCTTTCTGCTTCCCCCCAGGGCCGTCAAAGTAGCATTTGGGTATCAGGCTGTTGTCTTCCGTGGCAAGAACAGTCTTATTAAAAGCAGCAGATTGTAAGGTATTCAAACTGGAAATCCTAGTCTGCGCAATCTCTTGCTCTCTGTGAAGATCTATTGGCGTTGAATGTAAAGCAGGTAATGAAGGTGGAACAGGTGGCAAATTGAAGTTGTCTAACGTATATCCAAGGAGTATGAGAGCCAACTGAATGTCTAAGTGCATAGGCCTCACAGTTGATGCAGGAATCATCGTTTCCATGCAGCTTGTGGCAGATGTCTTCTATCATTCCTCCCTTGTTTGTATTCCAGAG
This sequence comes from Erpetoichthys calabaricus, assembly GCF_900747795.2. Classification (NCBI taxonomy): domain Eukaryota; kingdom Metazoa; phylum Chordata; class Cladistia; order Polypteriformes; family Polypteridae; genus Erpetoichthys; species Erpetoichthys calabaricus. The sequence continues at coordinate 277,467,498 of NC_041396.2, read as the reverse complement.
GTTCAATGGATCTGATGGGGATGAAAATGCACAGATATAAGCAAATAGCTGACGTGCTTGACCTGGCATTGAATACGATATTGCATCATCTAGAGGGGTCTGCCAAATTGTATCATCCAATAAATATCCTTTGTCATTTACTGCCTCCTGGAATGTCTCGCAGAGTTTAATGGTGTTGCCAACTGTAATAGTTTTAATGTCGTTAAACGATGTAGCTCCAGTTTCATGTCGAAGAAGCAACCTTGGATAAAACCTTTTTGGCTCCTTAATACTGACAGTGTACATTCGGCCTATTGCCTTATGACCATGTTTTCGTTTTCTCCAGTATGTACCATTGTCAACCCAAACATAGTGAACCGGAATTTCCCAATACTTCCACTGTCGAGCATCGTGATCATCTTGATTGAGCTTAAACCACGTGGTGAGTTTAGTATCTTATAGCTGCTCTCTGTTGCTTGGATCTCATTCCCTGCATGAAAACAGACATTTTGTTCGTGTTCCAAATGGACTGGCAAACGACATTGTGTGGCTCTGATTGTGCATTGGAAAGCTAAATATTCTCCACATGGCTTCTGGAGCACTGACGTATCGTGAATCCACATACATTTGAGTCTCATCGTGATCATTTCTTTCAGATACTGAAACATTAGCACAATCATAGCCCTTGTAAACATATTTGAATAAATATTTAATGCTTTTGTCTGTAGTGCAGATTTCCACATTTTATATGGCAGTTGTATCGTAAACATAAATAAGGATTGTATGGCACCATCCAGCTATTGTCAATTGGACGACCTGGTACAACTTGCAATTCGTCTGTCTTCTCATATACACTTGGTAATGTCAACGGATATCCTAAGTAACGTTTTGGAATTCTTTGGGGAAGCCCTTAGAACATTTGCCATTAACCATACATGGACTGTTTGGATTTATATTGCCACATGGTGTATGGATCATATTTCTGATAATTTGAAACAGACGTGGAGAATTGTCGGTTTGGAATTTCAGCTTTTACCATTTTATCAATGTCATCCTCCGTGCGAATTTTGGAATCATTATCAAGGATTATCAAAATATGGGCGTGCGGCAGACCTCTCTTAAACTCTATAACGTGGATAATTGCTTTAACAGTCCCGAATAGAGATTTATCGTCTAGCAAGTTTAGTTTGAGTCTAAAGACTCTTGCAACTAAATCAGGACGATGTTCCACCTTTTGCCATGGCATAAGATTATTTGTAATTTCGTTCCATTTAGGATTGCAGGTCATAGTGATAAATAGATCAGGTTTGCCAAACTTTCTAACAATAGCCATTGCATCATGGTAATGCTGCTGCATATTACGTGGGCTGCCTTGAAAGGTAGATGGTAAAATAATCGGTTCTCCAGCATGCTGATAGACTACATACATCGTGATGCTGACGTAGTCTATTAGTGACTTGTACTTATCGGCCCTCAGTGTAGGTTGGTTGTTTCTAATCCATTGGAGATCATTTGATTCTGCTCGAATGTAAACGTCAACAATGTATTGTTGAGTTGGCTTTCCTGCATTGATTAATGGATTAAACTCGTCTTACTGAGTCTGTAGGAAAAATATTCTTTCATTGATACATGCGATCGTTTCTGTGCCTGATGTTTTTATATCTAGCAATTCCAGCACTCTCTCCTTCCTGGCCAGTCGGAAACAGAATGGGGTATGTCAAAGTATCAAGTTTAGGAAAAGAGGTCTACGCATTGGAATCTAGGTTGGGTGATTCCATTAGGACGTAGATGCAGGACAATATCGCGGTCATATGGGGGCTCCCCATCTTTACTCTGAAACACAATTGCCATCTCATTAATGGGCAGATTGTATCGTCTTGGATCCTGTTTTGTCCTTTATTAACACTAAAGCAGTGTGAGTTGGTGCCACACCTTCGGCCTCTGCTTTTGTATTGGCTTCCTTTTCAACCTCATGTAGCATTTTTATAGACCTAGCCAATGGGTGATTGTTTGACTTCAGCGACGTTTCTCATTATTAGTTCTGTGCATTGCTTGTTTTCAGGAAGGTTCATTTGTTGATAAATTGCGTCATCTGGATCTAAGACGTAGATTTGGGCAAATTTGCATTCGCGATTTGTCACAGGGTGCACTGTTCCAATCTGATGCAATATTTGTCCACACACACGAAAGCAGTATGGGCCATTCCCAGGTGGTGGTATGATATTCACCCCGGTAGATGCAAAAGCAAATGAACTATTGTAGGATCGAATGCAGTCCATAAAGCTTTTACTTTCGGGTACATTGTTAGTCAAGAGCCTCCGTAGATATGCAGGATATTCATCCAAGGGAGGCAGTCTAACTTGACCTTTTTGACCGCAACATGTAAACTCATTAGTCGTACTGCCAGTTTGTTCTTCAGGGAAATTAAGTGAATGACAATGAGTGCAAATGACCGTCATTTAGGGCTGGGCGATTTGGCCTAAAATCAAAATCTCGATTAATTGAACATTTAACTCGATTACGATTAATAAACAATTTTATTTTTTTTTTGCCCTCATAGTTCACTGAAGTTTTGTACAGTAAATATGCTCACATATTACAAGTGAGAGATTTTTGAATGAAGCGTGCATTACTTGATTTTAAAATAATTGAAGGAAACACACTATCTGATTTATTGAACATCAATGTTGAACAACTGAAATTAAAGCACACATTGCCTAAAACGAACAGTCACTTTGTTCTTATAAAAAAAGTAAAAATAAATAACTTGCACTTTTGGAAACAAATTATTTTCAATGTTTTTCTTATTAAAAGTAGAAAATAAGCAGCATCTCTTCTAAATAAAATAACTTGTATATCCTGTAAATAATAATTTAAACAGTGCATTTCTTGCATCTTCAATAAACATTTTGATACAATACAATAGTTTATTTTTGTATAGCCCAAAATCACACAGGAAGTGCCGCAATGGGCTTTAACAGGCCCTGCCTCTTGACAGCCCCCCAGCCTTGACTCTCTAAGAAGACAAGGAAAAACTCCCAAAAAAACCTAGTAGGGAAAAATGGAAGAAACCTTGGGAAAGGCAGTTCAAAGAGAGACCCCTTTCCAGGTAGGTTGGGCGTGCAGTGGGTGTCAAAAGAAGGGGGTCAATACAATACAATGCACTACACAGAACAGAACAATTTCTCAATATAGTAAGAAATAAAAAATATAAATTTTAGAAGTACAGAGCAGAATTTAACAGTAGATGATATATCCCATAATAAGATTTGTATTTGTATAGAGTCCTGGAGACCTCATCCTTCAAGCTGCCTCCCCCATTTGGCCATTCCACAGCTGAAACAGTGCTGGGCCAGCCAATCCGATGAAAGGACCCCTCTTTCCCACGATTCCCGCGATCCTCCATCTGGAATGACTTTTCCTTAGGCAGGGAAAACAACTTGGCAGGTGGGCCATGGCACCAAGTGCCACATTTGAGTACCGAGAAGAAAAACCGAATAAGTGAGGGTTAGTATACAATTATAACAGTCATGTTACTTATGTTTTAGTGCTAATGACTAACAACAGAGATGCAGTCTGTACAGTTAATCAGCAGCTCTAGTCAGGATATGCTAAACTGAAGTAGTGAGTCTTCAGCCGGGATTTAAAAGCTGAGACCGAAGGGGCATCTCTTATAGTAGCAGGCAGACCATTCCACAGTTTAGGGGCCCTGTAACTAAAAACTTGACCTCCCACTGTTATTTTATTAATCCTTGGAATCATAAGCAGGCCGGCATCTTGAGATCTTAATGTGCGCTCTGGTTTGTAAGTCATGATAAGTTCAGACAAGTAAGCCGGACCTCGACCATTTAATGCTTTATATGTTAAAAGAAGGATTTTGAAATCTGCCCTAAACTTAACCGGGAGCCAGTGTAAGGATTTAAGAACTGGAGTTGTTCGTATTTTCTTGTTCTTGTAGTAATTCTCGCAGCCGCATTTTGGATTAACTGGAGGCTGTATAAAGAACAGTTTGAACATCCAGTGAACACCGCATTGCAGTAGTCAATCCTACTAGAGATAAATGCATGAATTAGTTTCTCAGAATCCTGTTTATTTAAAAAAGCGCCTTAATTTCCTAACATTTTTAAGATGGAAGAAACATGTTTTGGACAACTTTGTAATATGCGCTTTAAATGACATGCTAGAGTCAAAGAACTCCTAGATTGCGGGCTGATTCAGTAAAATTGACTGGGATTCCCACTGAGTTAAATGATGACAAAATATTGTTGTGATCAGCATCATTCCCTCCAACAATTAACATCTCTGTTTTATCTGTATTTAAAGACAAGTAGTTCTTATTCATCCACTCCTTTAATTCACTAACACAACTAATTAAAGACAACATTGGAGAAACTTCATTTGATTTAAATGAAAGGTATAACTGGGTGTCATCTGCATACGAGTGAAAATTAACATTGTTTCCTAATGATAGATCCCAGTGGAAGCATGTACAGTAATCCCTCCTCCATCGCGGGGGTTGCGTTCCAGAGCCACCCGCGAAATAGGAAAATCCGCGAAGTAGAAACCATATGTTTATATGGTTATTTTTAGAATGTCATGCTTGGGTCACAGATTTGCGCAGAAACACAGGAGGTTGTAGAGAGACAGGAACGTTATTCAAACACTGCAAACAAACATTTGTCTCTTTTTCAAAAGTTTAAACTGTGCTCCATGACAAGACAGAGATGACAGTTCTGTCTCACAATTAAAAGAATGCAAACACATCTTCCTTTTCAAAGGAGTGCGCGTCAGGAGAGAGAGAACAAAGCAAGAAGTCAAAAAAAAAAAAAATCAATAGGGCTTTTTGGCTTTTAAGTATGCGAAGCACCGCCGGTACAAAGCTGTTGAAGGCGGCAGCTCACACCCCCTCTGTCAGGAGCAGGGAGAGAGAGAGAGAAAGAGAGAGCCACAGAAAAACAAAGTCAAAAATCAATACGTGCCCTTTGAGCTTTTAAGTATGCGAAGCACTGTGCAGCATGTCCTTCAGGAAGCAGCTGCACACAGCCCCCCTGCTCACACCCCCCCTACGTCAGCGCGAGAGAGAGAGAGAAAGTAAGCCGGGTAGCTTCTCAGCCATCTGCCAATAGCGTCCCTTGTATGAAAATCAACTGGGCAAACCAACTGAGGAAGCATGTGCCAGAAATTAAAAGACCATTGTCCGCAGAAACCCGCGAAGCAGCGAAAAATCCGCGATATACATTTAAATATGCTTACATATAAAATCCGCGATGGAGTGAAGCCCGCGAAAGGCGAAGCGCGATATAGCGAGGGATCACTGTACAGTGAAAACAGGAAAGGTCCCAGTACTGAGCCCTGCGGGGACACCATATTGAACTTCTGTGTATAATGGAGTACTGTCAGCACATTTCTGTACATATTGGAATCTATTTGATAAGTAAGAACTAAACCAAGCGAGCACGGTGCCTGTAAGCCCAACATCATTTTCTAGCCTGTGCAGTAAAATAGAATGGTCGATGGTGTCAAATGCTGCACTTAAGTCCAACAACATAATTACAGTGGAGTTTCCTTCATCAGAGGATATCAATGTCATTTACAACCCGTGTTAGTGCCGTTTCTGTACTATGACCAGTGCGAAAACCAGACTGGAATTTCTCAAATTGTAATGCATAAGGTGTGTCTGAAGCTGACTGGCGACTACTTTTTCTAGTATTTTAGAGAGAAACGATAAATTTGAAATAGGCCTATAATTATTTAGTATATGTGGGTCAAGGTCTGACTTTTTAAGTAATGGTTTAATGACTGACACTTTTAGTGCATCAGGTACTGTGCCATGCAATAATGAACTATTGATAATGTTTAGGATAGGCGCTGCAAGAACATCCATTGCACTTTTTACTAGTTTTGTTGGCACTGGATCTAGGGAGCAATTAGTGGGCTTCATTTTAGAAATTAAACTTAAGACTTCCTGCTCAGTTACAGGATTAAAATTACTAAAGTGCTGAGTGCAATGTGAGACAGGGTCTGCTAAGCTAGTATTTGGTTTGTACTGTGATGCAGAGATCTGGGATCTTATATTTTTTAATTTTCTCATTGAAGAAGTTAGTCTGTACTGCTAATGTCTGTTGGTATTTTGCACTGTTGATCTGAATTTCCATTTGTTAATTTAGCCACTGTTCTAAACAGTGCCCAAGGATTTTTATTATTGCTATCTATTAATGTAGAATAATATTCTGACCGAGCTTTAAAGAGGGCTTTTTTTTATATTTATTAACACTCTCTGTCCATGCAATTTGAAAGACATGTAGCTTTGTTGTTCTCCATCTGCGTTCCAGTTTTCGACACTAATTTAAGAGCTCGAGTGTTTTCATTAAACCAGGGAGAGTTTCTATGTGCTTTGATCACTTTTGTTTTAAGGGGTGCCACTGTGTCCAGAGCATCTCTCGGTCACATTATAATGTGATGTTAGCTCATCTAAATTGTTTTCCGTGTTTAAATTTGATTTTAACTGATCTAAATGGTTTTCCACAATTACACTCGACTTACTCAAAGTATCTATAAATTTTGAAGCAGAATTACAATCTAGATGTCGCACTATCTTTGTTTTAATCTGGGAGTGTGTTGGCAAGGGCAGGACTAAATCAAATGTAATTAAGTAGTGATCAGAAATAACTTCATTTAATGGAGTAATAATTAAATTTTGAATTTCAACTTTGTAAGTTATAATTAAATCTAATGTGTGGTTATGATTGAGTTGGACCTTTGACATTCTGACAAAATCCTACTGAATTAGCAAATGTTTTACTTATTTGTTAAGTGTCAGTTTCCACATCAATGTGTACATTAAAATCTCCCATCAGTACTACGTGATCATAATTTATAGCCAAGTCAGATAAAAGGTTGCTAAATTCAGACATGAACAATGAATACGGCCCTGGTGGTCTATAGACTAGCACTATAATTGTGTTGGAATCTGTTTTAATATTTAAAATGAATGCTTCAAAGGATGTAAAGTTGCCTAAATTTTTAGAAGTGATTTGCATTTTGTTACAATGAATTATTCCAAGGCCCCCTCCTCGACCTGAATCTGTAGACTTATGAAGGAACGAGTATCCATCTGGTGACGCCTCAGCTAGGGGGACAGTGTCACATTTACTAAGCCAGGTTTTGATGTGCAATGTATCAATGTAAACAGATTGTTGTAATGAAAATAGAACTCTAAACACTGTTGCATGAGGTGATCTTAGCAATCTTATCATGTCACTATATGAACATGAATTTACTCTAAGTTCTTACTAAGAAACACAAGCATGTTAACCTTTTCAGGTTTCAGGCAGGACCTGAGGCATGTAACAATGTTTCCGCCCAAACTGAAAACCCACTCTGATGGGGAGCTAGTAGCTGGTATGCAGAGATACTTTTTTGCCACCTTAGAGTGGGAAAGTGTACATGATGCTTCCTCCACCAGTCCAGTGGATTTGCCTCACTATCCAGCATGGGGGACACCAAATAGCTGCTCATCTCTGCTTCTAGCGATTGCTGAAGTGACAGAGTGGGTGTAGCTGAACTTGCTGAAGGTGTTGCCTCACTCCCTTTTAAAAAAGCTTCCTAATGACCTCTTTTGCTTTTTTGCTACTGCTGATGAAGTTGTTGGTTCTGCAGTCTCTGTAATCTGACTTTCTCTGCAGACTTCAGCTTCTGACATCTTCATCTCTGTTTTCACTTTCTCCTGAATGGTGGGGACATTGTGAGCAGAAATGTAGGTAGCTTTAAATCTGGGATCAACAAAACTGGCTGTGTCCAGTAGCTCTTCTGTGATAGGATCTGAGTACTTCTCCTTAAGGTACCTGAGGATGCTGGTTTTGATAGTTTGTCAGCTCCACATCCTCTTCCTCCTCAGCAAGCACTCGTGAATTGAGAATGTGCAGTACAGGCTTTACAAATGAAATGGTCACATACTCTTCCCCTGATAGGGTGTCTGTGAACTCCATCAAGGGGGAAAGAGCCTTGCTGACAGCCTCTAAGTCATCCAGGTCAGCCCACGATGGATCAAGGTGCCTGGATTTTTTGTCTTCAGAAAGGACCTGTGTAATAGCTTTCCTTTGTTCGAGGACTCTTGCAATCATCATTTGCATCGATCCCCATCTGGTAACGCATGCTGTTTTTAGCTTGTGTTGTGGCAGGTTCAGTTCTTGTTGCACCTTCATTAATGCTTTTTTTTTTTTCCAGCTATAGGAAAAAGCACTGTTTTTGCACACCCTCACTGCACGTGTCACACGTTGATCTTTCAATCCATTTTCTGAAACACACAAAATTTTTTTATTATTGACAATATTTTATTTATACCTGAAGCTTTAACAGTACCAAAATTAATGAGCCTCTTATATTTCTTAAATATCATATTAACACATTTTTACAACACTGATTTTTACTTTATGTAGTGTTCTGTTACAATGTTAAGTTCACATTACAATGTAACACTGTAATATCAAGCATATTGTAACATTTATAAAGGTGCTTTATGAACAAATTTAGCGTAGCCAGAATATAGTAAACGCCAGATATGCCCAATTTGATAACCTCCCAATGCTATTGTATGTACTTAAACTGACGTGTACTTGCTAATTGCAAGGTGTAGTCGGTGTCCAAAACACTGCTGCCGTAACCATCCATTAAGCGCAGCAGCTTTGACAACATTCGCACCGTTGTCTGTCGTAATGGCTGAAAGTTTTTCTTCCGCGAGGTCCCATTCAGAAAGCATATCTTTCAGACCTTGCGCAATCATATCTGCCGTGTGATCGGCTGGAAAATATGCCGTCTCAAGGCATCTCCTCATCAATCTAGTGCAAAGGCTCAAAAATGGGTCCATCGTCCTACTTGACCAGAGATCAGATGTGGCTGCAAAGTGTTGAACATTTTTCAGTTCAGCAGCTACATTTTTACAACATGTCTTGTACATGTCTGGCAGCGCAGTTTTAGAAAAATGTGATCGCGATGGCACAGTATCTTCTGTCGAGAGTTTTAACGAGGTGTTTAAACCTGCTTCGCTCCACTGTAGCCAAGGGAGTCCTATCCTTTGCAATGTAATAAATAGCATCGGTTATTTCTTTCCATCTTCTTGAACTCTTCTCATATCCATCCATTCTCTTCCGCTTATCAGAGGTCGGGTCGCGTGGGTAGCAGCTTGAGCAGAGATGCCCAGACTTCCCTCTCCCCGGCCACTTCGTCTAGGTCTTCCGGGAGAATCCCGAGTCGTTCCCAGGTCAGCCGGGAGACAGTCCCTCCAGCGTGTCCTGGGTCTTCCCCGGGGCCTCCTCCCGGTTGGGCGTGCCCGGAACACCTCACCAGGGAGGTGTCCAGGAGGCATCCTAATCAGATGCCCGAGCCACCTCATCTGACTCCTCTCGATGCGGAGGAGCAGCTGCTCTACTCTGAGCCCCTCCCGGATGACTGAGCTTCTCACCCTATCTTTAAGGGAGAGCCCAGACACCCTGCGGAGGAAACTCATTTCAGCCGCTTGTATTCGCGATCTCGTTCTTTCGGTCACTACCCATAGCTCATGACCATAGGTGAGGGTAGGAACATAGATTGACTGGTAAATTACGGCTCAGCTCCTTTTTCACCACGACAGACCAATGCAGAGCCCGCATCACTGCGGACGCCATTGCCCCCCGACTTGGAGCCTGTTCATTGGGGTTTACCCCGGTAGAGACTTCTCATACTGTGTGGCATTTGTGAACGCTTGTGTTATCGACATCTGCTTTGCGGAGGCACTTGTTGCTGGGCACTTGTCAGTCTCTTTTTGTTTTTTTTGAGCCATGCACTGTTCATATTCAGTAACGTGATTGTGCTTCAAGTGTTGAAACAAAGCGTTACCTTTGGGCGTCGAAACTGTTTTTCTACAGTGTCTACATCTGACTTCATTTTGTTCGATGACATCCTTACTGAAGCCAAAATGTGTCCAAATGACGGAGACTGCGTTTTTCTTTGGTACAAGCTGCTCTTGTTGCTCAGTTGTCAGTGTTTAAGCTCTCCATGCTCGACATGTCGGCGGAATAATGTAACGGAGCGGGGTCACGTGACTCCACACACAGTAGTGCTTTTAAAGGGAAAGTAATCGAAATATCGACCTGGAAAAATTTGATCGATTATAGGTTCTGAATGTCAATTTCGATTTAAACACCCAGCCCTACTACCGTCATTAATCCCAATGAATTTTCAGTAAGAGTGGACTCATTATAGAATGCGTTGTCAGCTAATTGGCGGAATTGTTTAGCGGCTGTCTGTCGTTCTTGTCTTTGGCGTCTTCGTTGTTGGAATATAGAACGTGTCTGATCTATACGGGCTTGTTCCTGTGTCAGTTGAGTTGTTTCTTTATGGAGCCGTGACCTCTTTGCTTGTGGTGTTTGTGAAGTGCGTTGTAGGAGCTTTCGTTTAGTGTGTATATCAATGTGGGCTCGTTGTTCTATTTGCAATTGTTGAGCTTCTTTCTTTTGGAGGCGTGACCGGTTTGCTTCAGCTGTTTGAGACGCACGTTGTAGGTGCCTTCATTCATTGTTTTTATCCATATGTTGTCATCTCTGTATTTCCGTAAGTTGAGCTGTTTCGTTTTGGAGCCGTGATGTCTTTGCTTGTAGCGTTTCTGAAGCACGTTGTAGGCGCCTGCGTTCATTGTCTATTCATGCGGGCACGCTTTTGTATTTCCGTTATTTGAGTTCTTTCTTTTTGGAGCCGTGACTCCTTTGCTTGTGTCGTTTCAGAAGACCGTTGTAGGCGCCTGTGGCTGGACTGTTGTTAATGTATTACTGTAATACTGTAATGTGATTTGAAATATGCTGTGTATTGTGGACGTTTGGGGTTTCCGTACTGTAATCCAACCTTCGAATCGTGTTTCTTTTTTTGCTCTGTGGCGGGCTCATTGCAGTGCGTTAGTGCACAGTGTGGACCTCTGTGGTTTCCGTACTGTAATACAACCTTCGAATCCTCTCGTTTCTTTTTTTGCTGTGGTGGGCTCGTTTGCAGTGCGCCTCTGTGCCCAGCGCCCTGCGTCCATATCCGGTTTACAACCTTCGGTTAGTAAGATGGATGCTGATCAACTTTCTTAATGTCTACACTCTACTCCTCAGTGGCAGCTCTAAGCAGACAAGCAAACAGTAAGTATTCTCTCAAAATAGTTAGAATTTTTAGTTTATCACAAGAATGCCTCAAACACAGAAGGCTGGTTTTCTTAAATCAAAACCATTGCTGCTTTAAAGTGGATGTGGCGTTTTTTTTTTTTTTTTTTCCTGTCACCTGTGGGCCAGTGTACCCCTTATACCCATTGAAGGCTGCAAGATCAGAAAGTAAAGGTGAGTTTGCTGGCCAATCAAGAACAGGGATACCATGGTCCTTAAACCAGGTACTGGTAGCTTTGGCACACTGTGCAGGTGCCAGGTCCTGTTGGAAAATGAAATCATGCTTCCTGCTGTTGATGAACTTTGTGGAGATGCAGAAGTGCTCTAAAACTCCTGGTAGACGGCTGCGTTGACCTTGGACCTCAGAAAACACAATGGACCAACACCAGCAGATGACATGGCACCCCAAACCATCACTGACTGTGGAAACTTTCCACGTTGCATGAGGTCCAGTGTATTCTATGCCTCTCCTCTCTTCCTCCAGACTCTGGGACCTTGATTTCCAAAGGAAATGCAAAATTTACTTTCATCAGAGAACATAACTTTGGACCACTCAGCAGCAGTCCAAAGGTGAGACGCTTCTGATGCTGTCTCTTGTTCAAGAGTGGCTTGACATAAGGAATGCGACAGCTGAAACCCATGTCTTGCATACATCTCTGCGTGGTGGTTCTTGAAGCACTGACTCCAGCTGCAGTCCACTCTTTGTGAATCTCCCCCACATTTTTGAATGGGTTTTGTTTCACAATCCTCTCCAGGGTGCGGTTATCCCTATTGCTTGTACACTTTTTTTTCTACCACATCTTGTCCTTCCCTTCACCTTTCTATTAATGTGCTTGGACACAGAGCTCTGTGAACAGCCAGCCTCTTTAGCAATGACCATTTGTGTCTTGTCCTTGTGCAAGGTGTCAATGGTCGTCTTTTGGACAACTGTCAAGTCAGCAGTCTTCCCTATGATTGTGTAGCCTACAGAACTAGACTGAGAGACCATTTAAAGGCTTTTGCAGGTGTTTTGAGTTAATTAGGTGATTACAGTGTGGTACCAGGTGTCTTCAATATTGAACCTTTTCACAATATTCTAATTTTCCGAGATACTGAATTTGGGACTTGCATTAGTTGTTAGTTATAATCAACGTTAAAAGAAATAAACATTTGAAATACATCAGTCTGTGTGTAATGAATGAATTTAATATACAAGTTTTCACTTTTTGAATGGTATTACTGAAATCAACTTTGTCATGATATTCTAATTTTATGACCAGCACCTGTACTAGTGACGATATTTAAGATTAAGGGAGGAGGCCAGAAGGAGTTGCATTGTCTTTGTGGACCTGGAGAAAGCATATCACAGGGTGCCTAGAAAGGAGTTGTGGTATTGTATGAGGAAGTCTGGAGTGGCAGAGAAGTTCGTAAGAGTTGTACAGGATAGTTATGGGGGATGTGACAGTGGTAAGGTCTGTGGTAGGAGTGATGGATGTGTTGAAGGTTGAGGTGGGATTATATCCGGGATCAGCTCTGAGCCATTTTCACTAGTGATGGACAGGTTGACAGACGTGATTAGACAGGAGTCCATGTGGACTGTTTGCTGAGGACATTTTGATCTGTAGCGATAAGGGAGCAGGTTTGAGACCCTGGAGAGGTGGAGAAATGCTCTAGAGAGGAATGAAGGTCAGTAGGAACAAGACTGAATGCATGTGTGTAAATGAGGGAGGTCAGTGGAATGGTTTAAATACTTTGGATCAACAGTACAGAGTAATGGATTGTGGAAGAGGTGAAAGTGCAGGCAGGGTAGAATGGGCGGAGAAGAGTGTTGGGAGTAATTTGTGACACTGATCAGCAAGAAAGGGAAGGTCTACAGGACAGTAGTGAGACCAGCATGTTATATGGGTTGGAGACGGTGGCACTGACCAGAAAACGGGAGATGGAGCTGAAGGTGGCAGTTACATGCTAAGATTTACACTGGGTGTGACTAGGATGAGTACATTAGAAGGTCAGCTCAAGTTGGACAGTTGGGAGACACTGAGATGAGATTGAGTTGGTTTGGACGTGCAGTGGAGAGGTGTGGAGTATATTGGGAGAAGGATGCTAAGGATGGAGCTGCCAGGGAAGAGGAAAAGAAAGACTTAAGGTTTATGTATGTGGTGAGAGATGACGTGCAGGTGATGGGGTAACGGAACAAGATGCAGAGGATAGAAAGATATGGAAGATTATCCGCTGTACCAACCCCTAATGGGAGCAGTATTTTTACACTAAAGATGCAAGAAAGAAATGGCAAAATATGCCAAGAAGTCTATGATGGAACTAAAGCAAAAACATTCATGCTACAAGTCTGAAACATTTAAGATTACATCACACAACAGAATATGCTTCTTTGAAACTGACTTTCAACAACTTTTGTTGAATACTAGTATTTCAGCATGGTACACTGGGAGAAATCATTTTAATGGGTTACAACTGTGAAGAGTAAAGGCAAAAAATGAATAGTGGGCTTTCTTTGTGAAAATGAAAGGACAGATGGAAATTGATTTGTCCGTAAATGCATTCTTTTGGGTTTTTGACTTCCATGAACTCGTCCCTTTTTGAGTTACAGATCCAGCACTGTAAGACGCACTTTATTGCCTGTCTTCCTGCAACGGAGTCCTTTTGACCTGTGTGTAGCTGCCAGCAAGCCATGGTCAGCCCACTGAACTGGGGTATAGGGTAGCAGTTGTATTGCCTTTGATCCTAGGAGAGCAGAGTTATGTGCAAGGTTTTCATAAACCTTGCCTAACCCTGCCCTAACTGGCGCATTGTGGACCTGTTCGAGATTTCTACCCTGTCATCAGATTGGTTTCATTCTGTAACAGTATATACAGTAGTGATTGTCTTTTATTCATAAGAGGAAGCTAAGAGTATGAAATTGAATTCTTTAGTTGAACTGACAGATGAGACAAGTGCATTAAGAGTAAATTTCTCAAGCCTTGAGAATGGGAAAGGTGCTATATATGTATTCTAATTAGTTTGCATTTTATTCTGAGTTGCTGGAGCAGAGTTTCTCTCTCGGGGCAGCTCTTTTGCACTGCAGTGACCATTGCCTAAAAGAGAGCCCACTGTGTACTGAAAGACATATATAATTGACATTCACTTGCTCATGCGGAAGCAGCAATGCATATTTTTCTGCTCCAGGAAAGTGTTAAGTTGCACTAAAGCTGTTTTAATTATTTAATGAGGAAAAATGTCTGGCCATAAACCTGAAATGCTTGAACCTGCCCGTAATGCAAGTTCAATTGATGATATTCAGTTTTTCTGTTTGCATGTGAAAATCTGAGTATTAGTGTTTACATGACTTTGTGTGTGTGTGCCTGCACTTGGAGTGACAGAACACTGAAGTAGGAAAGTGTTTGTTGGGTCAGGGTTGGCTCACCAGTTTACTGTTTACCAGGAATTAAGGAGCTAACAGTCTGACATGGTGTTAGTGACACTTCAGATTTAAGGTAGTATATAAAATGAGCTGTACTAAATTTTTCTGTTTATGCCTTTATAACTGCATTGGATCTTAATTACTTCAATAGACTGAAAAATGGCAAGCATATTTTCAGTTTTGGTTACCAAAGCTGATGCTTAGTTGCCAAGCTAGGTAATCACTTTTAAACAGTGTTGAGCATATTTCTAGTATTTTGTCAGGGCTTAAGTTAGAGAATGTTGTTCAATGGTACATAAATGAAAGCAACTAAGTCCGTATGTAGCAGGTTTGTCATACCAAAATTTCAAACCTTGATACTAAAAAGTTTGATTCCCATTACAGTATTATGCAACGGACTTATTACAATAAATTGCAATTCTGTATGCATTAAAATCTTTTATGAAAACATTTTCTTTAAATGGAGAGGAAAGCTAAGCAAAATGACACCTTTTATTGGCTATCTAAAAAGATTACAATATGTAAGCTTTTGAGGCAACTCGGGCCCCTTCAGGCAAGATGTAATACAGAGACTGGAGTTCCTTATGTTTATATACACACTCTAGGACAAACAACATTGGTAAATCTTTAAAGGAGAAATTTTAAATGTAAAAAATTAATAGATTCATTCAGGCTAGGGTTAATTTAACAAGAGAGAAAAGAACAATGTATTGTCAAGATCTCTGGATAACTGTCCAACAAAGTCTTTTGAAGTTAGTAATGAGTTTTTTCAAAACAATGTGGATCTGTAGACAGGTTGTCTCTCATTCTGAGAGATATAAACAATCCTCATATCTGGCCATAAAACTCTTGTTTCTATTCAATCCATGTTGTAATGTGTTAAGTTTTAGCATGAGTTTAACTTCCCATTCTTTTCTCTTGCTGTGTTTTGAAGTTGCCCATAAGCACTGTGACTTTAAAGTCCCTCTCAGTGTCCATGGCTGTTGAAGTGGGCCACTACAGGAACATCTGTGTTGCCATGTTTAATGTGGAACCTGTGTAAATTCATTCTCTGGCGGAGTGTTTGGCCAGTTTCTCCCACAGAGTGCAGTGTCAGGACATTTCATGCAGAAAATTAGGTAGACTACATTAGATGATATGCAGGAAATTGATCCCTTTATGTGATGTTCAAGTCGGCAGTGTGGTATAACTATACGGTCTGTATCATAGATGTGGGCACGTTTTGCATCTTTTCTGTAGGCATGGAGATGTGCCATTTTCTGTTGGTTCACTTAGGGAGCTTCGGACAATTAGTTGTTGAAGGTTTGGTGGTTGTATGCCAAGGAGGGGAGGTTCAGGAAATACATTTTTCAGTGTTTGGTCATTGTTTAGTATTGGCTGAAGTTTTTATAATTTTTTGAAGTGTTTCAAGATGTGGGTTGTAGGTGACAACAAGGGGGATGCGGTTCTTGTTTTTGTTTATATATTTCAGAAGGTTGTCTCTGGGTATGGCAGTAGCTCTTCTTGAGTGTCTGTTTTGGGGGTGTAACCTTGTCTGATATCTTGTCTGAGCTCCTGCAGTTGTTGATCCCGGTCTGTCGGGTCTGAGCAAATACGATTGTACCGTATTGCTTGGCTGAAAGTAATGGAGCGCCATGTATGCTTGGGGTGGAAGCTATCACTTTTCAGGTAGGTCCGTCTGTCGGTTTGTGAAAAACAGAAGTTACAAGGGTGTTGTCTTTCAGTTGAACAGTGGTGTCAAGGAAGCGGACTTCTGTTTTTGAGTAATTCAGCTTCAGCTTTGTTGGGGTGAAAACAATTGTATTAATTATGAAAATGCAGGAGGTCCTTCTCACTGGCAGTCCTGGTTATGAAGATGTCATCTATGTAACGGAGATACAGCATTGGTTCTACTATTTGTAAAAGGCAAGAGTAATGTTCTATAAACAAAAAATTTTAAATCCAATCAGCAGGTTAATTGAAAACAAATACTGTTACTGAAGTAGTACAATGAACTGCTACAAATGTAATGTTAATTGAATAAACGGTAAATCACACTGCTCAAATTAAGGGAATACAATCCTCATAAGTCTAACACCGTTAATTAAGGTTCAAGGATATCAATCTGTGCAGTGAGTAAGCTATAAGTGATTGTGAATAACTTCATCTGCTTAGGTGCAAATGAAAGTGACAGGTACATTGGAAATGAAACAGGAAGATAACCCTAGGAAGGGGATAGAGCACTGCCAAAGCACAACAAAATGACCTCTAGCTTGCTACTTGTCTGCATGTTTTTGGCCAAACTGTCAGCAGCACTCAATGAGGGCCTGATGTCCTCTAGTGCAGTGGTCCCCAACCTTTTTGACAGCAAGGACCACTTTATTAGATGCAAATTTTTCCACAGACCGGTCCGGGGGGGGCAGTTTTATACACAATTTACATAACATTTCTATTATTAAGCAGTTCGCATAAGTTTGCAACCTGAGATTTTTCTTCTTTTTTTGCATATAACAGACATATGCTTTGCATTTGCCATTCCAACAGATTGCACATCACAAACATTAACACTGTTATCATATTTTTTGTGTCTACCGTTTCTATAGGAGGGTGACAATGAGTTCAATTCCAATGGATGTTTTTCAAATGTTGACAAGCAATAAGAAAGGTATCACTGAAAACCACAAAACAAAAACGGCAAAAAAAAAAACAGTAGAGGAAAGTTCAAATTTTTTTTTTTTTTTTTTTTTTTTTTTTTTTTTTAACAATGTTTGGGGATCGTTGTGCAAATGTGCACATCTGAGCTGTGACCACAGATCTAACTGCTCTGTGGATGATTCATTCAGGCATTTCAAGGTCACTTCGTTGTAATGAAAGCATCTGCTGAATGTACTTCGTAGTAACGCGATTTCTATAGACTTGTGTCATATTGGGAAACTATCGGGACCGTAACAATACTTTGTTGTAATACTCTCTCCTCTCTCTGCGCCACAGCAAAGCCCCGCCCACCAAGCATTCTGAAAAGTCTGAGTGAGTCTCCGTTGCCGGCAGTTCTCTCGCGGCCCGGCTATCAGACGGCTGCGGCCCGGTAGTGGGTCGCGGACCGGTGGTTGGGGACCCCTGCTCTAGTGGAACCTGTGCTCAATCATTGTGCAGCTTGATTGGCATTCGCTAGAGAACACCACAATTGGCAGCTCTGCCATTGATATCCCATTCTTTTCAGTGATTGGTTGATACAGACCACATGTGAGAAGGTCTGGAGATGCTGTGGTGAATGTTATGCAGCCTGCCATTGTCAGACCTTATGCTAGTGTATTGGGCCCTGGGTTCCTCCTAGTGCAGGACAATGCAAGGCCTCATGTGCCCGGAGTGCGTAGGCAGTTCCTGGATAACACCGGGATTGATGGCATTAATTGCCCTGCAATTCACCTGAATCCTATTGAGGACCTCTGGGACACTATCGTTGCATCCAATGCCACAGACAGTCCAGGGACTTGCTGATGCACTGATCCAGGTCTGGGAGGAAATCCCCACCATCTCATCTAGAGCATGCCTAGATGTTGGGACATGGGGGCCTTATACACTAGTCACATTGATTTACTGTGATGAAATCACACAAATTGATCAGCCTGTGATTATGTATTTAGATAGATAGATAGATAGATACTTTATTAATCCCGATGGGAAATTCACATTTGTAGGGCTGCAACGGATTATTTTGGTAGTCGACTAATAATTCAATTTTTTTTTTCGATTAGTCATAATTTCATGCCTGACCTATTTTGAAGCCTGCAACCTGTGGTTGCACATCCTGTTCCGGGCTCCAGTGTGTCTTACCTCATCTGCTCACGTCTGTCCACCTGTGAATGTCACCCTGATGTCTCTGCATTAACACGATTAAAATTAATAATCAATTAAAATAACCAGTGAAACATATGAATTTGAAAATAATCAGATGTTTATTAGTATGACCATCACAATAAAAAAATACATTAAACAATACAAACTAAAGTGCACATAGTCTTTAAACAAAGAATACATCGTTAAAACAAACGTTTGTCTACATTTTGTCATTCATTACTAAAATATGAAAAACTATATAATATGTGTAAAGCCTGAAGTGCAAAGATCAAATAAACACTTTCACAAAAGCTTCAAGGATGATACAGTAGCTTCGGTGGCGCAGCGGTAGGAATTGCTGACTTATAATCAAGAGTCCCCCGGTTCGATCCTTGCTGCCTCGTATATTTGCCGTTTTGAGTAGTGAGTTGCTCTTATTGTTAATATTGTACAATAAACGCATTTGATTTTTGTCTAGTAGCCACTGTAAATGTATAGTACTTGTAAAAGTTACCTTTTTTTATTTTCACTTGTCAGATACATACTACCGCCCCTCACAGTTAGTTTTTATCTGAAACTGGGAATAACCATTAATTTGGAACTCAAAACACCCACGTATCCGAAGAGCAACCCTACAAAGACCTCAGGCAGAAGGTGGCATGGCTCTACCTAATTTTCAGTTTTATTACTGGGCAGAAAACATACAAGCCATAAAAACCTGGACACAAATGAACATACACAGGCCTGGTCTGCAATAGAAATAAAATCCTGTAGTACTTCTTTATACTCCCTGCTCTGCTCTCCAATAAAAAAATCATGGTGGTCTTGAAAGATGCAGACTTTTTTTCCTGTACCACTGCTTGAAGAAAGTGTCTTCTAAAAAATGGCAGTTGGTTTGAGAGTTGATTTTGAGCCCATCTTCAACCCAAAAAGGACCAACTAGCTCATCTTTTATAATACCAGCACATTCCAGTACCTCTCCTCCACCTTGCTGCCGTCTGAGTCGAAGTGGAGCTCTGTGCCAGTTACTGAACCAGCCATAGGCCCATCCATCTGATCTGTCAAGTCACTCATCTCACCAGCCCTTAAAACCTTTGAAAAATCTGTCTTCAGATATTTCATGGCCCAATTTTGACATGTCTTGTCTTGTTCAGGGGTGGTCGGGTTTTAGCCCTCCTTACCTTGGCCATGTCTCTGCATGAGCACTGAACACCTTGTACTTCTGGGCACACTAAGTTCTGGAATATGACAGCACTGGAGGATAATGGGTTAGTGGTAGCTTCACGTTTGATCCATCTTAAATCTTTGGCAGTTAATTTGCATTTTTTTATTTTTTTCTTGACACATTTCTTGTGACTCTTGACTATTTGTAACAAACCGTTTGGTTCTGTGATCATGCTACAATATCTTAGCAATTTCAAGAGTGCTGCATCCCTCTGAGACTTGAGATATATATATATATATATAAAATAAAAAAAATTGACTTCAGTCAGTTAAATCTCGTTTTGGCCCATTTTGCCTGAGGAAAACAAGCTGCCTAATAATCATGCACACCTTGATATAGGGTGTTGATCTCCTTAGGCCACACCCTCCCTAACTACACAAATACACATCACCTGATATGGTTAAATCCAATAAGCATTCAAGTTAATACAGCTTGGAGTTGAAATATATGCATAAAAATGATATGGTCAAAATAATCACTTGCTTAATTTTGCAGTGTATTTGGAATTATTCATTTTATGACCTTTTATAGTACATTTCGGAAAACATTGTGGCACGGATGCAACATTCATTCATTCGCATACCATCTTGCAGTTGTAATTGATGACCGCGTTTCCCCATCCCCCCCAAGCCTCCCCCCCCCCCACCTTGCCCAGTCTGCACAGGACATGCAGAGGAAAGAATGTTCCTCTTCAAGGTGAGCCATGTACGGTCGTCTTTTCTCAGTGGACCCTGTACATGCTTTGATAGCCTCCAGGTCAAGCTTGGTATAGCACAAGCAACCAGCCACCTGTATGCTCCTGCTTGCACTGAATAAGCTCACTCCTTCTGGTGTCGGCGTGCAGGTGTATGACCTGAATAGTACCGATCAGAAAACTTCATCTCGCTAATGCAATATTTGAAACGAACAGATCGGGTGTAAATTTGTTACTTGTAAAAGTTAGCTTTTTTCACTTTCTCACTCGTTCATGCTCTCCCTCCCCTCCTGATCTAACCCTGACTAACAGCGCCAGCATAAATTCTCAAGAGACGGCGGCATCACAGCTGCAGGATGCTTGTTTCAGATGCTCAAGCATCGCAGTGGTGCTGCCGTGAAAAGAGAGCTCCGCTTTGCATAATCTGCATTCAACTTTTTTTTTTTTTCAGTGAAGTTTTTTTCTCTCCTTCCCTTCTGTATCCGACTCACCATTGCAACCGTTAATTTTCCTCTGCATGCTTCTCCTCAGACGTTTTCTTCATTGGTCGGACTGTGTGCAGTCTTGACAATGATACTGCCCCAGACGTTCATGTAGTGCATTGCAGTTACAAAAACTGCTGACAATTTTTTGTAGTCGACGTCGATTACGTCGACTAATCATTGCAGCCCTAATGTCAAGCCTACAGTATAGCCTGATGAGCATCTCCTTAAAAATGCGACTGTGTTCTATTGAGATGGACCCTACACACACACACACCTCTATTTTGATTCGTCGGTTCATTTTGTATTTCCTGAAACACATTTTAAGTTATTCTGAAATAAACTTGGAGCAGACCATGGAAAGAGTGCTGAAATTAGGAAAAATGCACATTTATATGCTTCCATCACAAAACTGCAGACAATTGTTAGTGACCAAATTCTTGGCTCAAAATATTGGTTCACATTGGTTTGGAAGTTGAGTGTGTAACTTATTTTATGGCTCTTTCAAGTAGAGATGTTTAACACTTAGAACTTGAACTACACATCCACTATTGCAATTAACTAGTCAGACTTCTGCTGGAGTTTTGGGCCAGTGATTGCTCAACCAGAAATGCAAAGCACATAATGCAGTGCCAACTAAACCCAAAAAAGAATGAAGTCCATCTAGTGTTGGTTTATTGTTGGGGAAACATTGTCCTTCCGAAAATTGACTAGTACTTTCCTACATTGATAAAACATCAAAAGCATTGCCACTATGAGAGAAGATAGTGTTGGGCAACTGACAGAAGTCTAAGCAAAGATGGAATTAAGCAGTAACAGTATCATTTAATATTGGGTTTCTGTTTAATTTTGTAATCCTTGTTTTGCCAGAGAATACATGTAACTGAGCTGTGGTGCTATCAGTTACATTTGAATCAGTCTTGCAAACTTTGTTCAGGAGCTTGGACAGGTTACGTTAAACAGTTTAATAGCAGCAAATGCAAAATGTAGTTCTTTAGTTTTACTGTTTGAGCAAAGCCTCTTTAAGCAGCCAGAAACACCAAAGCTTGAGACACATTTGAATATGACAGAGCAATCTTGTTGCTTTTGATTAAACATTTCTGTAGGTTTTTTATTGCAAGTGTTTGTTGGTCCATTCACATCTAATGGATTATTTAACTTCTGCATTTAGAGTAATAAGACTACTTCATTAGGAATCTATTTTTGCCAATTTGTTCTCAACTTTTTCACCTTTTTCATGGAGCTTACTCTTTAAATTTACTGTAATGACGCCTGGCAATCAGCATAGAAACCAAGGCCAACACAGAATGATGTCATACACAGCCATACGTACTAGTGTTACATTATCAATGTTTATGGCTATATTCATATTCTAACACTGCTCTTGCTTTTGTTTCAGCCAAATTGGTTCAGGGAACAGTGAAATGGTTTAACGTTCGAAATGGCTATGGTTTTATCAATAGGTAAGTAACTGTCCCAAGAGTATTTAAAGTAACCCACCAGTGCAGGGCTTAATGAAATCTCAATTGCAATCTGATTACTATCAGAACCTTTAAGTATCCTGGTTTGAAGAAATTACATTTTTCTGAAGCTTCAACTTTAACCTTTAATTTCTTGTAGCTTTTGGGTTTTGATTTGCAGTGTTGTATATTCCTATGTTTGTGGTTTTTTTTTTTGTTTTTTTTTTTTGTACAATGATATTTCTTAGGGAAACTTGTTTTATATTGGCTAGTAGGTGTGCTTGTTACATTCAAGGCTTAAATACTCAAACATTTTCTACTTCTGTTTATCATGACAGAAATGACACCAAAGAGGATGTTTTTGTCCATCAGGTAAGTTTCCAAAGTATATTTTGCAAAATTTTCATGTTTACTTGATTTGTATTGCCATGTCATCCTTACTTTATTAATCCCAAGGGGAAATTCACATACTCCAGCAGCAGCATATATTAAATTAAACACAATATTAAATTAAAGAGTGATAAAAATGCAGGTAAAAACAGACTAATTTTGGATTAAACGTTAATGTTATCCAAATGTTTATAATCCAAAGTTGTCTGTTTTTACCTGCATTTTTATATTACTTTATGAATGATGTATTTTTTTATTTGTTATAGCAGGTTTTGGTGACTTTGAATATGACACCTGAAGTAGTGATGTACCCATATAGGCTTGCTGAGGGTTGTAGACTTCATCTCCATTTAACGTCTGCAGAGAAAAGCAGTTCACATTTTTATACTGTGCAATAAATGCCTTTTCAGTGTCTGTAGAATACTTTAAGATTAATTTTGAGTAAGCATGCTTTCTCTTCCAAAGGTGTATTAATAGGAAAACTTTAAATGCACAAAACCTAGATGGTAAACTAGGTATTGGTCCAAATTTAAATGTTATGAAATGGCTAAATATTTGTAACTAAGAGATCTTGGCAGTAGAGAGCGAACTTCATGTACAAAAGTATGCTACTAAAGTACTCCAATGCATTGTTAAAGGCAATTTTTATGTTCTGTTTTTTCTGCTCTTTCAGACTGCTATTAAAAAGAACAATCCCCGCAAATTTCTTCGAAGTGTTGGTGATGGAGAAATTGTAGAGTTTGATGTTGTTGAAGGAGAGAAGGTGAGTTTGTGTGAAGTGAAGCTGGAGTTAATGTTTGCAACATTTAAAACTAAGCTTTTATTCGGTGTTTAAGAACCACCAAAGACTTGTCAGACACTTGAGAGATGCTGTATGTCTTATCTAGGCTTTGATGCCAGAATTGTATAGAGAAGCAAGTTTGAGAGAAGTTTTGAGTATGGTTCATAAATGTGGTTAAGGTACATGCAGTAAATGCCATCACTTTGTTTGGGTTTTAGATGGGATTTAAAGATTGATTTTAATACTTTTTTTTTTTTTTGGTAACAAGGATGGATCTTTGTCCATGCGTGTATACACAAACATAAAAAATCAATCCAGGCATGATTTTCTCCTTTCTGTAAAGGGGCCACAAACGTGCCTCATGTATTTTCCCCTTCCTAATTTTTGCCAAAACTGCTCAAGGAAGCTTTCATTCAGAACTGACTTTTTAATGTTAAGATTTCTGCTTTAACAGAAAATGATAAATATGTATTACGTTTTTAAATGAAGCTGCTTCTCTCAAAGCACTTTACATGGATGGAACAAAGCCTTCCTCAGCCACCAATGTCTAGCTTGCACATGGATGAAATGACAGCAGCCATTATTGCAGCAGTATGCTCACCATACATTAGCTATTAGGTGGTGAAGGGGTATGTCAATTAGAGATGGGGATATAGGGCTGCTTCAACTAATCCTCACAACTGATTAAGAACATTGTCAATGGATCACTTTTAGTTTTATGTCCTTGAGCAGAGTACATTGTGGCTTGTAATTGAGTCACTACATTCAGTTGTGAATGCATTTGAAAAATAGCATACAGTAAGCAAGTGACAAAAGATGGTGCAATCTTAGACTTCCAGAGTTTGGGAGCACTTGGCTCTGAACACAGGAAAAAGACTTGCCATCAACCCAGTTACTTCAGTATTATGGGATTAATAAAGTATCTATCTATCTATCTATGACGTTCAGTTTGTACTGAGGAATAGTAATCCACTCATGAGAATTTCCTGATAGGTGACTGTTATTGACTAACGAAATTTTTTTTTAAACTTTCAGATTTCCATTTGCTATATTTGGTTGTTTTTTTGGGCAGTCACTCTGCAGGGGTGTAGTTCACTGTAATCTAGCAAACACATGTAACGTTAGCTTGAGTAATTACAAAAAAACGAATGAAAAGAAATGCAAGTCCCTGTCAGAACTTTTCACTTTTGTTTAGAAAGAAAAGCGAAGAGGTCTACCCTTCATCTCAGTTTAGCTGGAAGAATTGTTTTTTTTCTATTTCAAAACCATTTCAATATACATTTAAGAAATTAGATTCAACCATCATCTCATTTATTTGAAATTCAAATCCAAAGGGTGACCCTACAAAGATCTCGGGAGGAAGGTGGCATGGGTCTTTTTTTTTTCTTCTTTTTTTTTTATATATATATATATATATACTGGGTGGCAAATACACAAGCTATAAAAACCTGGACATTGACACAAATAGATGAACATACACAGGCTTGGTCTGCAATAGAAAAAATCCTGCAGTACTTCATATTCCTTGCTTTGTACCCCAATAAGTATGTCATCGCCAATATACTAATAGCCCAATTGTAAGATCTGTACAAAGCTTTTTCAAAACCTGGCAAGATCTACTCAACATTTTAGAATAAGCATTTAAATTGAGGAAGCAGATTTTCTCCCATTTTTTTTTTATTCATGTATCTATTTTTTTCTAGTTTAAAATTTTATGCTGCTGGCCATGCTCGTGCGTGGGGGTTGATTTGTTGTTGTTAAACTTGACTTGCTTGTATGGAATGCTTGGCTTTTTGAATAAAATGCAAAAAAAAAAAAAAAAAGTGTGAGAACATAGCAACGATTGCAGTGGTGAATCCCATAGCACATCAACCACACCTGAAAGGTTTATCCCACATTTGGATTCAAAAGGTAGGAGTGGGGTGGAAAAGTTTTTCATGCTAGCTGTTCCATGTTGGCTTTTATACAATCTGGAGGAAGCATGGTTTAGCTGGTAAATTTTGTGGCAGGATCCCAGTATCAAACATAATGGCACACACAATTGCAAATGATATACAGCAGGTTTCATTAGTGTGACTGCAACCAGATGTGCCAAAGACTCTGCAGTGGTAAAAGGTTTCCAGACAGGAAACTGGGTGGCGCTCACGCTCTTGCGCTCACCAACCCATAGTCTGTTTTAAACATGCCACACTGTCCGTACTGTACCGCGAGATGGTGTTGGTAGGTAGGAGTATTAGGGGGGTGCTGTGTCAGGTTTTTGTTGGGAAAGTGAGGGTTTATTGTGGATGTCTTGTTTTGTGGGTTAATATAAAAAGTATCCGTAAAGGGGTGCTAATGTCAGTTTTGATTTGTTTTTGTCACTGTTAGGAACTGGATAAAGTGATTGTCCCACTCCCTAGGAAAAGAATGGAGATGCCTGGGTGAATTGTATCATTAGATGGGCTGGTTTTAGGTTAAGGCTGAATAGACAGAGGGGGGAAAGACCGCACTGCAGACGAGAGAAGAGTGTTGGAAAAACTGAGATCACAGTAGAGAGAGATTGTGGCTCAGTGGCTGGCAAGTTCTGGGTACATGGTGGGGGGGGGGGGTTGTGAACGAGTACCCCAGTAAGCCAGTGATGACCCCTGATTTGTTAGTTTTTTTTTTTTTTTTTTGTTTGTTTTTGAGGCAGTCTTATTGGTTCTGTTTAGAAGTTGGGCTGCAACAGGGTTTTTTTTTTTTTTCCTTTCACAATATATATATATATATATATATATATATATATATATATATATATATATATATATAATAAAATATTGTGTGTATACAGGTACTGGTTATAAAATTACAATATCATGACAAAGTTGATTTATTTCAGTAATTCCATTCAAAAAGTGAAACTTGTACATTACATTCATTCATTACACACAGACTGATGTATTTCAAATGTTTATTTCTTTTAATGTTGATGATTATAACTGAGAACTAATGAAAGTCCCAAATTCAGTATCTCGGAAAATTAGAATATTGTGAAAAGGTTCAATATTGAAGACACCTGGTGCCACACTATAATCAGCTAATTAACTCAAAACACCTGCAAAAGCCTTTAAATGGTCTCTGTCTAGTTCTGTAGGCTACACAATCATAGGGAAGACTGCTGACTTGACAGTTGTCCAAAAGACGACCATTGACACCTTGCACAAGGAGGACAAGACACAAATGGTCATTGCTAAAGAGAATTGAATTTGGGACTTTCATTAGTTGTTAGTTATAATCATCAAAATTAAAAGAAATAAACATTTGAAATACATCAGTCTGTGTGTAATGAATGAATCTAATACACAAGTTTCACTTTTTGAATGGAATTATTGAAATAAATTAACTTTGTCATGATATTCTAATTTTATGACCAGCACCTGTATATGTATGTGTATATATGTATAATAAATGATTGTACCCTAAGACAGATTGAAAAGGATTATATGCAATAAACTACAACTTAGTTTTAACATCTTGACATCTTAGTATGGCGCTTGCAACTATGGTCCCGGTCGGTCCCAACTACAAGCAGCACACCTGCACTTGCTGGTGGGTTATGACAATGTCTGGGAAGTCTTTCTGTGCAGTACTGTTTTGCACAATATTCTACATCTTGTAGAGATCATGCTTCTGCCTGAGCAGAATAAAATCCAAACTTGCTCAATGTCTCCACTTTGGAGGATTTAGTCCGGATTGGCACAGAAGGCCCATCACTTGAACAGTTTGATCCTGAGCCCTATATCAAATGCTGGCTCATTTCAAGCAAGAGTATAAAAGGTCTGACACTGACATTGATGGTCAGCGGAACAGACTTGGAGCCTGAGTGCTCACAAACTCACACAGATTGTGTAAATGTCTGTGGACCAAGGCCATAAGCAACTCATGTCAGTCCGTCTGTGAAGCTTATTGACTTTTAACCCAGCATATATTTGACTTCAAACTACAAATTAAGTCTTACTTCATTCAATTTTCTGTTCATTTTTCTCCATTTGTATACATATCTAATTCTAGGCAGAGTACAGTCTAGCTGCCCTGGATTTACCACATGGGATTTCATTGTATGTGTTTACTATGACAAATAAGTATTTGTAAGTTATTGCACAATATGTGTTGTAAAAACTTCCCAGTCATTTTCTACAGTATTACTATTGTAGCTGCGTTTTCCCAGTTTCTAAAATTCTGCAGCTCTAACTCAAAAAATGGGATTCAGCAAAGGCCTGACGCGCAGAAATGATTCCACAGACAAAATATTTTTAAAAGTTTAAGTTTCAAAGTAAAACCGTTCACACAAAAAGGAAAATTAAAATAGCAAAAAAAAAGGGAAAAATTATAATTCTGCTTAATCTTCTTACATCTTAAATCGTTACTAGTCACTTATAATTTCTGAACCATTTCAAAACAGTCAGAAAACTGTATGCTTATCCCATTTCTAAGTAGAAAATGGGTCTTTCAAGTCCCTGTTTACTGGGACCTGTTCTAAACACGAGCTTATCACACTGTTTCTCAGTTATAGCAAGAAGGTTCCATCTCTTACTAACTTATAGGGGGAAAAGACTATACCATTGTCTAGGACTATGGAAGAAATTATATTCTATTCAAATTAAGCAAACATTAATATGAGTTTAACTGAAAACTTTAACTTTCTATGATTGGCTCTTAAATTTCCGGCCCCTAATTGGCTATGCAGGAGCGGAGACAATTACTATACTTCAATATGAGCCAATTAACTTAGTTTTCAAATCACTAGCAATAACGCTGCAAACAAACATTTTAAAAATTTCATATTTCAAACATTAACTGTTTCTTGAAGCAGGCACAGTTTGTTCATGGGTCTGTCCAGTGTGCTGGTTTTGGTTTGCACACTCTCTTCTGACTGTGCCTTTGGCATCTGGCATTGTCTTGATGACTCGACCCATTACCCAGGAATTGCGATGTGTTTAGCTTCTTTTGGCACTGCAGCTTTGTTGAGTGTTTCACCAACTCAGTATTCCATCTTGTATGATCGGGTCAAGTTTATAGATAAGTCTTTTTCTTTAAAGCCTTAAATTCTTCTGGAAATTCTTGCTGTTGACTGAGGCGGATAAGCTCTGTTTCAGCTTTAAATAAATCGTCTAGAGAAATTGGACTTTTTAGTCAGTTTATACCTTTTCATGTACTTTGCGATGAGTGATTTTTGTTCTTCTGGATTACTTTCAGTCTGACTTCTAGTTGGAATGTTTTTCTTTTATTAAGTTCAGCATTAAGTCTTTAAACTTGAGGAACCAAGCCACTGCTTTCTTCAAGCAATGCCAATCTGAAAAATAGGTGATTAGTTTGTTAATGGGTTCAGTTGTTTCCTCTATTTTTCTCATGTTAACTGTACAAGTTTTAACCTCTGGATCATCTTCAATGAGTGAATCGTTCAGTTGATCTGTTCTTTTGGGCTTCAATAAGAAACTAGGACCTTGTGACCATGTGGTGCTTTTGAGAAAGTTTTCTATGCTTAGCCCCCCTGGATCCTTGATCAGCTGGGTTAAGGGCAGATGTGACATACCTCCACTGTGAAGGCTGTGAATCTCTGATCACGGAGATTCTGTTGGCAACAAAGGTCTTGAACAGCGTGCTTTCATTTGAAATGTATTTTAGCACCGTGGTGCTGTCAGTCCAAAATGTAGATTCTTCTAAGGGCATTTGAAGCTCACCTTTAAGCATTTTGTCCATTTTAACTGCCACAACGGTTGCTGTCAGCTCCAATCTGGGAATTGTGACCTGTTTCAATGGTGCAACTCTTGACTTGCCCATCAGGAATGAACAATGCTTTTTGCCCTCTTCGTTGGTTAAGACAAGGTAAGTGACAGTGCCATATCCATTTTCACTAGCATCTGCAAAATGGTAAAGTTAAAAGTTCCAGTCTGTTTCCCTTTCAGTAGGTGTTACCACATTGGCTGCAGCTTTAGATGTTGCTCTGGAATCTTTTTTGATGTGCAGGATGCCTGGGTGCAGAAAAGAACATGTCTGACATTTCATTCTTTAGTTCTTACCATGGTGCCCCTGTTTGAGACAGCGAAAACATAAACCTTTAGATTTTAAAAAGTCAATTCTTTGTGTGGCAATTCTTTTGATTTTACTACATTCAGCAAGAATATGTTGGCCATTGCAAAATACACAAGGCTTTTTAAATACACATATATCATTAGCAGACTTTTTGACAGTTTTCTTGACTTCCCTTTTCAGCAGGAACAGATATACTTGTATAGAGAGAAAAAAAAAAGATCGAGAAAGCCAGGCCTCCTCAGAAGTACGGATAGAAATCGGGAGGAGGTACTTTCACTACAAGTGTCACCTTGTGAAACGGCACTGTACACAGGGTCTAGGAGCATTTCGGCTTCGTCACGCAAAAACTTAATTAGTTCAGGTATGCCAGGTCTCATTTTATTTTCTTTAAGCGTATAAGCATACCCCATCTATTTGTTTCTCAGAGAATGGAAATTTCTTAAACACAGCACGCACGACTGTTATTGAATTCTCCTCCGTTCCCTGTATCATTCATAGTATTCATGCAGATTGAGAGAAAGTTAGCGTAATCTCTTAAAGCTTCCCCATCGTTTTGCTTTGAGGCCATTTCAATGCTTTATTGAGGTATGCGTCTGCTACGAATAGCTCATTGCTGTATCTTTCAAGCAATCTTCTAGCGTCTGAGTAGCCTTCATCTGGTAACATTCGTGAACAGCCTTTAATCATTTCTTGAGGTGAACCTATGGTGTACTGGATCAGGTAATCTAATTTATCTTGTGAGTTTGCTAATACATCACCTACAGCGTGATCAAAGGCTCTGATGAAATATGCATAGTCAAGTGGGTCACCTGAAAATAAAGGGACCTGTCTGTGTGGTACTTCACCTCGTGGCGCTGGGGTTGGTGCTGGAGGTGTTTGAAGTAGTAGCTCTGTCTTGTTGGGTTAACGATTTAGCCATTTCAATAATTGCTTTCTGATATTCGGCTTGATTTTTTTGACTTTCAGATTGATTCTGTATGAGCATGTCAACAAGATCTTGTTTGTAAGTCTGCGAATGGGCCCCTGAGATAATTACTGGTCGTTCCTGCCTTTCCAACTCATTCATCCAACCTTCGTAGGATTCTATAGTGTTGATTGTTCAACCAACACTGCCGAAGAAGGTGGTGATGTTGCAATGCTTTTCTGGTCTAAAGAGTCCAAAGCGCACTTTCTGTGGAGAAGCCTTTCGCACCTTTGACTTTGAGCGATCCTGTTCTTGCAATTGCATCTCTTCGAATTTAACTAGCTGTTCGTCGGACGTGTGTGTTAAGTCTATTTGCATCTTTCAGCCATAGCTTTGTAACATTAATAAATTTGTTCCAATTCTTAGAGCTTTTGGCGAATGTCGTTTCTTAATCATGCCTTCTTTACTCAGTGCTGATATTAGCCTTTGATGTAACTCCTATCTCACTGCATCTCGCAAAAATTTTCAAGTCTTTCTGCTACTTTTGAATGATTTTTTGGAGCATCTTGAAGACTTTCTTTTTCAGTTATAAGCACAAAGTTTCTTTCCTCTGACTTATGTGACCTTTAAGATCTCCGATTACATTCTCTGGTTTAGTCTGTACTCAAGTCACTACTAACTTCACTGGAGTTATGCTTAGACACTACCATGACGACAGCTCAAAAGACTGACAGCTGGTTGTCCTGACTACAACAAATGTCACAATTGGCACGTTCCAACAAAGCAGATACTTCCTTATAGTGAGGCTTCAAAAACTCGGGCAAAAGCGATCATCCACAAAGTCTTTTATAATATCAGTCTCTTAATCTTCAAGTTCAGGTACGGCGACCTTGCTTTCATTACGATAATGGTAAGAAGATAAGAGTACAGTACCTCGGAATGACTCGGTTCTTTTTCTTTCGTTGAGTTCTGTAGAAGTGTCCTCAGATGGTAGATTCCAGTTTCAAGGCCTTAAGATGGCAAGTTTTCTGACGAAAAATGTAGCTGCGTTTTTCCCAGTTTCCAAAATTCTGCAGCTCGAACTCAAAAAATGGGATTCAGCAAAGGCCTGACGTGCAGAAATGATTCCACAAACAAAATATCTTCGTTTTTAAAAGTTTAGTTAAATTTCAAAGTAAAACTGTTCACACAAAAAGGAAAATTAGCACAAAAAAAAAGGGAAAAATTATAAGAAATTTAGTTCTAAGCTTTATCTTGTTGAATCTTAAATTGTTACTAGTCACTTATAATTTCTGAACCATTTCAAGACGGTCAGAAAACTGTATGCTTATCCCATTTCTAAGTAGAAAATGGGTCTTTCAAGTCCCTGTTTACTGGGACCTGTTCTAAACACGAGCTTATTATCGCACTGTTTCTCAGTTATAGCAAGAAGGTTCTATCTCTTACTAACTTATAGGGGGAAAAGACTATACCATTGTCTGACTATGGAAGAAATTCTATTCTATTCAAATTAAGCAAACATTAATGAGTTTAACTCAAAACTTTACACTATAGTTGTAAGAGCCAATCTTAGAAAGTTAATTTTACATTCAAGTATTGTAGGGACCATTCCACACTCAAACCCCAACAAGTTTTCTCCATCACAAGTTTACTTTCAGTTTTACCATTACCAGCACTCGAATTCATGTGCTAGTACATTTGCTGACTTTAGTTATGAGATTACAGCCTGTGCAAAAATCTTTTCTGTCTTATGATGCTTTGTCCTGGAGACATCAGTACTCGCATGTAAACCACCTGGTACACAATGATGAGTGTACCTGTACTTTGTTTCTCTTTTGGTAAGTGTTTCTTTCAAGTCTGAGGTTCAGATGGTTTTCTCTTCATGGCACAAAATATATCTGCAGAGTTGATTATCGGTAAAACGCATTTTTATGTACCGTCTTTACACCCCTATTCCAGACTTTCAAAACTGTAGTGAGAACAGCAGCTAATGTGAGGAGTGATTAGTATTGGTTTGCATCTCTCAACTTGGTAAGAAAAACAAAGCTGAAACTAGACTTTGAGCTTGTCAGCTGGGGTTGGAGAGAGATTCCAAGTTGACACTGATATGATAAAATGCAGTTTGCTGTATTTCATGTTGAGATTTCCTTCTTTAACTGTGTGAGAATTGAAATGAACTCAAATGCTTAAACTAAATGTTAACAGTGTGGTATAAGATTTACTGTAGCAGTACAAACAGTTGGAGTGCCATCACTTTGAATGTAGAAGCATTTCATTTTATTTTGCATCATCATGAGCATTCCAGCTCGGAAGAATGAGTTGGAAGAGCCTAAAAAGGACTGGAAGGCTTCATTTGAATGTAGAATATGAAGTGGTAAAGCATGGGTAATGACCCAATGCTAAACATTCTGTTCATTTTCATGACTTTGTTACATGAATATATGAAGTTACAATTTTATTTTTTAGATGGAAAAGATTGTGTGCCTAAGCCACATTAAAAACCACCAAACTTAAATTTTAAGGCATAGGTTAGCTTTACAAAGTGGGGAAAGCCTCAACTCAGTTTTATGTGACCTGGGGGGTGGGGGGGTGGGGATCCTTATCACCTCATTCTCTACAAAACACATTAAGCCTGCTTACAGATGACCTATAAAGTGGAGCAAATGACTTTCTATGCAGCCAAAATTCATTTTGAGGATGGGTAGTGATCAAGACTTTAGTGTGCTGCTTAGAAATTCATACAGCAAAAGAAGCTATAGCTTGAAGATTTATAAACAAACATGTCAAAAGATCCTTTCTGTCTCATGCAGTAGAAATGCATTTAAGCCATGTGTTGTCTGTATAGAAACCTTTTGCAGTATTTCTGTGAATGAATGATTTTTGCCTATTGTACAGTAAATGCAAAGTACTTTATTTGTTGAAATGCTCTAATACATGCTTGCCTCAACCATGCTTTCTTTAATAAAATGTTCTATAATCTGTGTAGTGATGGTATATATCGCTTCAAGGCAAATGCCACAAAGTATAAATCTCGGCGGACTACCTCTTCTATAAAGTCTTTGAATTATTAGAGAAGCTTTAAATTGTTCAAAGGGGGTGGGGGGATTGTTCTGATTTAGCTTCTAAATTGTTCGGCTACAATTCCGTTAACTAGTAAAATGGGCGGGCAAGTTTCACTGGCTTTCACAAGTTTCATTGCTCATTTTTTGTGATACTGTATTATCCTGTCCTGCTAACTAATTGCGACAGTGTGATTCTGCTCTAGAGCAAACCAGATGTGAGCAAGAAATCTGTTTATACTCTGTTATAAACTGTGGACAGGGACACCAGTAGGGTCAAGCTGTTTAACTCTTTTAGGGCAATTTTTTTTTTTTTGTTTTCTCCCAGGGCTGAATATTTTTCCAAAAACTAACTTTTTTAAAAAAAAAAAAACAAAGCAATTGAAATCAACAAATATTTCCTTTTGACAAATGTTACTGTCTTGCATGTTGTATGAGCCTGCATACTCTGATTTCACATACATTTTACACAGCAAAGTCTGATCTCGCTCAAAGCAGCCAATTTCAGTCATTGCCACATTGCACTGCTTACAATACGTGTTGCTTTGGTGCCTACTTTTCAATTGTCTGTTGCTGCACTTTCTCACATATTGGTAGTGTGTACTGTAGAGAGAAGTCACCAGTTTGCCATTGTGCCATGCCCCTGCCACCAAGTTATCTGTCCGCATAAAAACCGTATTGTCACCTCTTCATCTTCAGCCTGTCTGGCTTCAACTGTGAAGCCATGTGTCTCCTGTTCACCCTCACTGTGCCACAAGCTCCAATTCCTCTGCTCTGTAGCTCCATGAACATTTCTGGGCATGTATAAAAATTGTCCAAATGTACACAACATGATCCAAATGTTCATAGCCCTGAAGCAGCTCCAGCACATCCTGATTTGTCAAGGGACAGTTCTCTCTTTGAAAGAAATACTTTCCTGTATATGTAATTACTTTCACGCAGAAACCAGTGTTTGCTTCTGCCAGTACAAAATCCTTTATGCCATACTTTGTGGGCTTGTCTGGCATATATTTGCAGAAAAAAAGGTGTCCCTTTTTATTTTATCATAGATTCATGTACAGAATAATCACAGCCAGGGTGATAAAATTGTTTCTATCTTGTTTCCACAATGTCAAGCAGGGGCTGAACTTTATGCATGGCGTTAGCCTGGCTCACCCCATGGGATTTGCTTCCGTTTATTACAGAAGTGAATAAAACTTTGCAGCATCACATACCTATCCTCGCACTGCATAACCTGGCCAAAGCCACCAGGGGACAAAGCACATTTGGACCAATGCTCCCTGAAGTTATATCACCAGTTCTGTCTCATATCTATTTGCAATGCCACAGCGTGCTTCATCTCGTCTTTTGTTGTGGGTTTCCACTTTGAAAAACGAGAATGCGATGCAAGTGCAGCCCGCGATTCAAAAAATTTCTCTGCCTACCGGTTTGTCTCGTCTGACAGTAGCTGAAAAGCAGCATCAGGAGAGAGCAGCCTGAAGTAGTCCAGCAGTTGGTGATCTGTCGTGTCCAACAGCAAGCCATGCCGTCTTGTGAAGTCCGGTAGCTAGTTCGGCTCCTTCGGATCAATGCCTGTGTATTCCTTCCACGCAAACCTTGCCGTAGATGCATCGGCTGCGCGAATGCACTCATCTGGCAGCGGATCAGCTGGCGCGGCATCGGCTGGTGTCTGATCAGCTGATGCTGGCTTCTCACTCTCTTGTTCGATCTCCTGATCACTGTCAATAAAATGCGATTCTGAAAAATCAGAGTCCGACTCCGCGATAATGCGCAAACCATTCTGCCGAGTGTTTTCTTTTCTGCACTCACTTCGCTCCCTTGTGACATGTCGAAGCCATCTTGCCATTGTTTACATTTCGCAGCTCACGCACACGCAAGATTAGTTGCTGAGTCAACGAGTCTAGCATTCCTCCAAGCACAGAGGGAGTGCCTGCGATGTGACAGTGAGTTTTGTTGCCATTAACAGCTGATTGTCGCCCTCTATCCCTGAATGTCGACTTTTGTCGACATTCGCCCTCAACCCCTCCTGTCGACAAAAGTTGACATCTGCCCTAAAAGGGTTAAGTATGCAGTTGTAGCAGTGCTATTAGTTAAAACTGCATCTCCCTGCTGGGGCTGTTGGGGTCGAAGGTGGTCAGAGGGGTTTAAAAGGAGGGCAGGTGTCCAAAAAGGTTTGGGGTTTTTTGTATTTTGTGTTCCTTTTACCTGTCAGACTGCCTCCTGTTGATTTAAGCCGTATTGAGTGTGTCCTGGATTGTGTTGGGGTCTGGATCGTCTTCCGTCTACCTGTGTGCTGAGGACTGATTGTGGATTCACTGGCTTCCCGGCAAGAAAAGGAGCATTCCTGAACCATCAATTCGTCTTCACCCTTACAGTAAATGTAAATGATCACCTAGGTGGTACACACTGTTTTAATGTTACTGCTTGTTAAACAGCTTCTCATGACACCAGGTCTACAAAAGAAAACCCAAAACCAAGCAGAAGAGCACTTACAGTATGTATGAGTAGAGTACATTCCTGGACAGTCCATTTATAAGGCAGAGTTGCTAGAAACTGTAGTCTTCAAATACCATATCCGGAGAGCTGAATTTTTAAAAATGTAAAATGCTAATCTCATCACTTTATCATTCATCAGTCTGTATAGCAAATATCCACTTACAAGCCCAGAACACTGTACTCCTTTAGGATGCTATTAAAACGTGCAACAAAATGCCATCCCTGTGCTGATCACACACCGTACTTAAGATTTGTTTATTATAACTTGCACCTGGGGAGCTGCTATACATTTTCTTGAATTCCACCAGTTTAACTTCTCTGTACTGTAGCATTGGTCACCCCGAACCTGCACATCTGGTTTTGCTTAAGACCAGCAGTTAATTGGTCACTTTTCTGTTTAAGGCAGATACTTTGAACATGTGTGTGTGCAAATGTGGACTGAGCTACTTAAGAGGGTCTAATCCTAAAACATTTTCTTCTCTGAAAATTCCTAAAACCTTTTAGAAGCATGTTCTTGAGTTAAAGCCATATTAATTCAAATGGCTGAAATGAGTGAATGAACTAAACTGTTGGATCTTGTTTAATATGTACAACCCTAATTTTTAATAGTGCAAGTGCGAAAAATACAAACCAGGTTTTGGTCGAGATCACCTCAGTGATTACTCAAATATCTAAAGGAGTCAAGTATTCAGTCTTTGTTTGTTATGTAAGTCTTTGTGGTTACCACAACAGGGATTCAAGTTTAATACTGTGTATAGGTCTAGTAGGTAACCTTAATGTTCCATCATCTAAAATAAAACTCTGGTGATCAGAGAAATGTGGAATGCATTTGTTTTAACAGTAGATATAGTCTCATAATACGGTTACTAATAAACATTGACTGTCAGAGCTTTGCCTAGAGAGATGCTTGATGCAGGACACTATACCTCAGCAAGATAGACTTGTTACTTGGTGGACTTTTTTTAAAATGCATATTTTATTGTTGCATTAAATTTTCATAAATTACAGTATGCCTGAAATGTGGAAGCATTGGAGTCAGGATATCACAGTATCTACCTTAACAGATTTATTGATCCTTTGCTGAAATTACTACAAATGCTAAAATCTCTGTTGCTTTAGTTAATGCTGAACAGGTTTATGTAACAGGTTGGACTGAAATATTTAACTTCATTACTTTGAATACTAAAAGCAATTTTTGTGTGGCCTTTTTATAGTGGAGTACTGATTCTTTGTTTTGTTTTTGTACTTATTATACAAGACCAGTAATGGCACACTGCATGATAATGTGCAGTGAATACACTTGAGCATTCATAGTTTTCATACTCTCTGGACGCTTAGCATTCGTTTGCTCAGAGGTTGATGCGCTTGCACTTTCTGAGCAGCTCTTTTCTCCACCCTAGCAGCCCTGCTACTCTTCTTTCGTCGGCATCTTCTCGTTAAAACTGATTTACGTCAATGTTTGTTTTGCAATTACTTAGTACGTTTTCTTTAATTTTTCACTTAAGATGGCACAAGTCTTCAATCTGCCTCAAGAATGATTTGATATGAAGAGGTAGGGGATGTGAAGGTGGTAGGGATGAGAACGGTGCCTGTATGTATGCGCCGCACGACTGTCCTGCTAGCTGCTGCCAATTCTACAATAAAATAGAGGGATAAAATTGGAGGTCAATCATAAGCCCAAAAGCAGATGGTAGACGTCGCATAGTATGTGTACTAAATTTCAGGTCAGTAGTTCAGTTTGTCCAGGATTTTAAATCATTTCAAGCTCGCAGACAGCCCCGGTAGCTGATTTGTGCTAATGTTACTGACCCATTTTCATTCCTGGTGGCATTTAGTTTGTCACAGGGGTGAGGTACACAGTGAGACTTGTCTAAGGTGGGGTGGGAAGAGGAGGAGGAGGAGGTGGTGGCAGCTGTCACACAATGTATTTTGCTGTAAAGGAAATTATGCAGAGATCGCTACGAGTCCAACGGTGCAGAGAATTCCTGTCCGGCCAAAGTAAGAGACCTTAAAATTGTCCTTTAACATCTTGGGGGGGAAACCGCAAGCTGCATACCTGGGCCAGATTGATCTATTGTTTGCATAGGTTGGAGGTGGCACTCCTGAGCCAAATGTCAAAGTTGATCACAGCGAGAGCAGCTGCATTCAGTCTCGTGACTACGGTGTCTTCCACCTGTGGCGCTGGCGACCGTGAAGGTCTGAGCTGGTTGAATTGAAATTGGGGTTAAGCCTGGGTAGCCCCATGGTTTCCAGGTGGCTTGTGCACCCTCTAGTCTGCGGGTCAGATCCAGCAGCAAGTGTACGTCGTACAATAGCATTTCCTCAAAGGCTCTCGTCTATCCCTGACAGGACTGAATCAATAGAGAACTTCTCCACAATGCACTCGAAAGGGTCACTGCAGATCTAGCTTTGAATCGGGTCCATTAAGCCTTGGATCTGTCCACGTACAGGGCGATCCAGATCAATATGCCACAGACGAAACTGGTGCCTCTTGGCCACCAGGCTTGCAGCTGTACGGAGGAGGATGCGTTGCTTCAGGAAGTCCTAATCAAGCGTTTTGGGTGGGAGATTTTTGTATGGCTTGGAGGCCTTCTCTGGTTAAAACGGGGCCAAAATAACTGCTCAGGCTCCCCTGTTCCAGTGCATCAGTGTTGCCATATGTTCAAAGCAGAATAGGAAACACTCGGTTGTCTGAGGGAGCCATCTTTGGTAGCTCATTTTGTGGCCACGCCAGGGCAGGGACAGCCACTGGAGCCTCAACTTGCTCTGGAGTTGCTGTACTTCATGGGGATCCATCATTGGAAGGACCCCACTCCTGGTACCATGTGACTTGAGTCACTATCTTGCACTCCAAAACATGAGGCGGAGTCTCAGTACTTTAGGAAAACCAGATTTATTCAGCTTGAAGCAGGAACAGCACAGTTTGTTGTAGCGGTATCTTCCACTTTCCTATACACACACTGCAGTCAGGGTCGTGACCAGGTTAGTGGCCAAGTAATACTGTTCCCGGAGTTTATAGTGTTCCTTGCATCACCCATCCACAGGGGCTTATAGCACAACTGCAATTTTTTCTGAGTTGCTTCAGCGGCAAGCTGCTGTGAGACTGGTTGCTCCAGTAAGTCCTTCACAGATGCAGTGATTGCGCTTTGGGATGCTCTTCGGCATGTTGTCACATTGGGGAGAGTCCCAAAAGAGTTTAGAAATCTCACTATATATTTTATACAGCAAAAACAAAAGGCCACTGCCAGCTTTGCCTAAATATTAGTCTGATCATTTAACAAGTTTTTAACTCTGCTAGGAATATTCCAGTCCAATAGGATGGTTACTTGCTATTTAGCTTTTTTATCTATGCCTTTATAAGCTTAGGAATGTGTTTTAATTAGAGTGGCTCAAGCAAAATGAGTTAAATTCCTTCAATAGAGCATTGGGTTAAATATATATATATATATATATATATATATTAATATAATATAATATATGCATGCACCCTGGGGACTTTGCAGAGTGACTTTGGAACATTTATGACAAAATCCACAGTGGATTCCTGAATGCTCTTATGAGATTTGGCTAATAACCAAAGGTAATGGTTACTGTATTTGTAAACTTTGAAGTTGTGTTCAGTGACATGCAAGGCTGTCTGTGTTGAGATCAATCTAAAGATGCAGTGCTAGTTTTAGTAGAAAGGAAGCTGATCCACACCTCCTAAGCCATCATCCTAATCCTGCCCTCCCTTTACAAAGTGCACAGGCAAATTTTCATGTTTACACATAACATGAAACTTACCTTCTACCCAAAAACACAGAGCTAAGCTGACATGTTAAACTTGCACAAATTGTAAAGTTGACATAATTTGAGGAGAAACTTTTGTTTACCTACTATTGGTTTATCAATTTTAGATAAAATGTGCTATGATACATAAACAATTTTAAAAAAAGAATTCTGTCGTGTTGGGTTTGAAGCAGGTAAAAACGTTTTCTATCTCCAGTAAACAGACTTCCATCACAGCAGT
The DNA here is from genome assembly GCF_900747795.2 of Erpetoichthys calabaricus. Lineage (NCBI taxonomy): Eukaryota > Metazoa > Chordata > Cladistia > Polypteriformes > Polypteridae > Erpetoichthys > Erpetoichthys calabaricus. The sequence continues at coordinate 277,427,584 of NC_041396.2, read as the reverse complement.
ATTCCAGTTTTTACAAAGCATCTCCCTTATTTGTCCATTTTGGGTGTTGAAACAATTAAGTTAATCTAAAAGCTTATGATCAGGTTCATTGGAAAGTATTTTCTTTTTAATATATAAGGAGTCCGTCTGTTGACAGTTTTCATTCTTCTCCATGATCCATGGATTACTCTATGGGTACACTGACATTTCTTCTTTCCTTGGAGAATACCTGAAATTCTGTGAATCCTTGATTCCTGACAGTGTAAGTGGCCTCTTATGTTTGTGAGGATGTCGGCACATCCCATTCATTAGAGAAGACTCACTCCTGTAGTAGTCTTGCACTGTCATTACATCAGTTTTTTGTTTTCCTTTTGTTTTTTTCGTGTTTTGGACTTCAGAAGCAAGTGAATGACATGGTCAGGCAGACCCAAGCCTGCTGTGATGTGATATGTAGGTGTCAGGGCTATTTTGATAACTTGTTCAGCATGTTGTCCCCTCTAGTGTTAGTATTGCCACAGCATTATCAGTATGTGAACATTGGGCGATTTCAATTTATGTAATCTGAAATCATTCTTAAAGACGAAGGCCCTTCTGTGGTCTGTTCTAGAGTCCTACTTTTCATTATGTAATGGCAGATGCAAAGAGGGCATGAATTTTATCTTCGTAACATTGGGTGAAGTTTTGCATATTATCAACACATTTTGATATGTGTTGACTGGTTCTTGATGGTGAACTCTGATAGTTTGTAGGAGCTGCAGTAGTAATCAGCCATATACCCTTGATGAAACTTGATATTTACTTTTGAAATGAAGTTGACTTGTTTTTGTCTTGTAACAATCAATCAAATGCGAAACAAATGAATCATTTTAAAGAAAATGTAAGCTTTTAGTGCTGGATGGCCCTTGTGCCTGTTTTTAGATTTAATACATTTTTATATTCTGTATCTGATATTGGTTGAAATGGGTTTTCCATTAGCATTGAATCTGCTCCTCCAGTATGATTGATTTGGGTTTCTTGTTTACACTGCACCAAGGTGGTAAGGCAAAATCTAGAGAATATCTTTTGATGTGAAATACAGAACAGGATAAAATTGCCAACCTATCGCTTGAAAAGTGTGAAGACTATTGAAGCAGATGAAATACAGTACAGGGATGTCAAGTACATATTTCAGTACTACATTTGTATGAAAATTTCAAAGTAACCGTACCACTAATACCCTAGTCTTGGTAGTACTGAGAAAGTTGTTACTGCACATGTGCCCCACTACAAGTGCACATTACTTTAGAAGGCACAAAAATAAGAAAAGCTGCATATAAAAATGTCCCAGTGGTGATACTGCAGCACCTCATCAGTATAAGTGTGTGTGTGTATATAATAAATTTTAAAAAATCCTGTTCAAAATGCTGTTTATGCAGAGAAAATTCAGCATCAGAGTGCAGTAATTGCTTTTTTAACACAAATACAGGACACACGGCTTGCATTATTGCCACTTCCCCTATTCTGCAATTGGTTCAGAAACAGATTTGTGCATGCATTGAGAACAAATGTTCCTGATCAGATGGGGGCAATTGTTTCAATTGTATTGTCATGCATTTGTAAGAGGAGAGAGGATAATTGCACACTTTCAGTAGTGTTCTACCTGGTCCCTATAAATGAAGAGGCTTCATATACATTCTCAGATTGTACATGAGGGATTTATGTAAAACTGATACATTTGATTTCATGCTGGAAGCTTTAAAGATGGAACAAATGACAAAGGGATATTTTTGGGAAATTAAAGCACCATGAGTTTGAATTTGAAATTTGCAATTGAAAATTTATGATGTGTCAATCTTCAGTAATTTTTAACCAGCTAATCATGCAAATATAAAAATGTTGCAAATCTAATGTTAAAAGCATGTTATAGAAACCACTTTAAAGTTTAAATGGAAATATTCTGAATTGTCACTAATTCTACAGTATATGTTTGGGGTTTAACCAGTATTTTTCAGCTACTGGACAGAAAAGTCGCAATAAATTTTGAATGTACACATGCTAACTAATCAGGCAGTTCTTGATTTATATCCATTCCTTATAAAGCCCAGATTTGTTGCCCTGATGGTTGATCCCTATTTATCATTGGTTGAAGTAGAACAAATAAGCATAAGCTGGCTTCAAGATGCCTCTGATAAAATCTAAAAATAAAGGGTGTCTGAAGATACAGTACAGTGATCCCTCGCTATATCGCGCTTCGCCTTTCGCAACTTCACTCCATCGCGGATTTTATATGTAAGCATATTTAAATATATATCGCAGATTTTTTGCTGGTTCGCGGATTTCTGCGGACAATGGGTCTTTTAATTTCTGGTACATGCTTCCTCAGTTGGTTTGCCCAGTTGATTTCATACAAGGGACGCTATTGGCAGATGGCTGAGAAGCTACCCAGCTTACTTTTCTCTCTTGTGCTGACTTTCTCTGATCCTGACGTAGGGGGATTGAGCAGGGGGGCTGTTCGCACACCTAGACGATAGGGATGCTCGTCTAAAAATGCTGAAAGATTATCTTCACGTTGCTATCTTTTGTGCAGCTGCTTCCTGAAACGACATGCTGCACGGTGCTTCGCATACTTAAAAGCTCGAAGGGCACGTATTGATTTTTGATTGAAAAACAAACTCTGTCTCTCTCTCTCTCTCTCTCTTTGTCTTCTCCTGACGGAGGGGGTGTGAGCTGCCGCCTTCAACAGCTTTGTGCCGCGGTGCTTCGCATACTTAAAAGCCAAACAGCCCTATTGATTTGTTTGCTTTTCTCTATTTGTGACCTTTGAAGAGGAAGATATGTTTGCATTCTTTTAATTGTGAGACAGAACTGTCATCTCTGTCTTGTCATGGAGCACAGTTTAAACTTTTGAAAAAGAGACAAATGTTTGTTTGCAGTGTTTGAATAACGTTCCTGTCTCTCTACAACCTCCTGTGTTTCTGCGCAAATCTGTGACCCAAGCATGACAATATAAAAATAACCATATAAACATATGGTTTCTACTTCGCGGGTGGCTCTGGAACGCAACCCCTGCGATGGAGGAGGGATTACTGTACATTCTTAAGCAGTTTTAGAGGGTGGTTGTGTGCTGTGAAAGTGCCAGCTGAATCACAAGGTAATAGAATGCCTGCTGCACACCATGTTGTCTTTTCTGACAAGGTGGCCTCCATGTGTTATCTGTGCTAACAGATTTTAAGGGTTAATTTCTGCTGACGTTGTTTCACCACCCTTCTGTCCCATGCATTTTGCACATATTATCCTTGTTCAACGTATTCCAGATATAAATGGCTCAGAAATCCTGATCTGAATTCAGCAACGTAGAATAAAACTTGCTAGTTGGCTTTCTGGGAAACCAAAACTCCTTCCCTCAAACCTTACAACATTTACAAAATGAAGTAAACCGAATCCATCACATTTATTACATATACAGTACATAACATTTTTAACATGAATTTCTAATCCAGGACATAAGGATAAAATCTCAACAATAAGCCAAAATGGACCCCACCAGACAATTCTCAGAATTAATGCAAGGATAAATATGTACATCCTGAAGTCCCAATTTGTAAACTATAATAATCTTGTGTTAGTAACTGTTGAATCCCAAGATTACTTTGGATAAATTTGTTACTTTGTTTTTGCAGGGGGCTGAAGCTGCCAATGTAACTGGCCCTGGAGGAGTTCCAGTAAAAGGAAGTCGTTATGCTCCCAATCGCCGTCGTTTCCGCAGGCGTTTTTACAACCGACCACGTGGCCCTGGACCAGCAGCTGATGAAATTGTTCCAGCGCAGCCTAGCACTGAGGGTGAGGGGGCACTTGAAAGCCCTACTGGCCAGCAACCTCGTCGACGCCGACCCCTCCCACCTTTCTTTTACCGCAGAAGGTTCCAGAGGCGGCCACCACAGGAGAGCCTGCCTGAGGTGAGACAGTATATTCTTTAATTTCATACCTTTTGGTTTGATGGCTGCCCAAAGTGGTTCACTTTAAAGCTTTTACAATTCTGACATTAGCAGGCCGCAGATACAGAAGTCAAAGATGGGGAAGGACAAGTAACAGATCAGCAAAATATTCAGAGGACCCCCCAGCGCCGTTTTAGGCCACGGTTTCGCAGGTAGCTTTGTCTCATGATGAGCTGACTGAAATCTTCACTTGCAGTTTAGTTGAGCATAAACCTATCTAAGCATAGTTTATGAACTTGTTTATTCTAGGCCATTTCGTCCTAGAGCACCAGTGCCTCCTGGTGCAGGCCAGGTGATGCCGCCAGCAGAAGAAGATGCTGCTGCAGTAAAGGGAGATGGACAGGCTGATGGGCAACCAGCAGCAGGTGGCCCTCTCCCAGGACAAGGCCAGCGTCCACGGCGTCGGTTTAATAGACGAAGACCGCCTCTGCCCCCAAACCAACAAGCCTCTAGTAAGGTATTGACCCCTGTGGGTATGGCCTTCATATTTTTTTGCTAAAAGTACTTCATCTTTATTGGTTCAGGAGATATTTTACATCTTGAAAAGGCTTCTGAATGTTAAAGTGGTGACAGCCATCATCTTTGAAGAGGCTAGAGGGAAGCAGGATAGGGGAAAATGGGGATACAATTTTTCCTCATCAGCCATACAAATGAATGGCCAAAGTTTCAGATTTTTTTCCAAAGTCCTACAGTACACAATCTAGGCAAGATAATCTGGACATTCTAGCTAGAAGGATGGAGAAAGTGCTTCCTTCAGTAATATCACAAGACCAAACTGGATTTATTAAAGGGAGACACCAGCTTCCTGTCTTAGACTGTGGGTGAATGCGTTACATTAAACAGGCGAACACCTCAGAAATATCGTTGGATGCAGAAAAAACATTTGATATGGTTAAATGGAACTACTTTTTCACTACATTGGATAAATTTGGGTTTGGCCCGAACATTTGCGCAGGGATCAAACTTACTGTATACCAGTCCAGAAACTTCAGTTTGTATTAACATGAATTCAGACTACTTTAAACTAGAACGTGCTACCAGATAAGGATGCCCCTTGTCACTACTGCTTTTTGTAATTGCCATTGAGCTACTGGCAGTTCACTTTCGAAATGCTGAGGATAAAAAGGGGGATTATCAGAGAAGGACTTGAACAGAAAATATTACTATATGTAGATATGGTACTTTATATATCGGATCCACAAAATACTGTGTGGTCCTAACCGCACTAACAATTTCAAAAGATTTCTGGACTCTAATTTGAATACAATTGTGCTCTTTCCAGTGAACTCTCTCGCACACTATTAGATTGGACACTTCCCTTTTATTGCAGATCAGTTTAAATACCTAGGGGTAAATGTTACAAATAAACAAAGCTCTTTATCAACATTTTGCTTTCTGAATGGAAAACCTTAAAACTGCATTGATGGTCTACTCTTCATCTCACTTTAGCTGGAAGAATTCACACTGTCAAGATGAATATCCTTCCTATTCTTTTTTTCTATTTCAAAACATTGCAATATACATCAATAAATCCATTTAAGAAATTAGATTTAACCATAACCTCATTTGTTTGGAATTCAAAACATCCATGCATCCAAAGGGCAACCCTACAAAGACTTGAGGCAGAAGGTGGCATGGCTCTACCGAACTGTTTTATTAATGAGCAGCAAAATATACAAGCCATATAAACCTGGACATTTACATAAATAGATGAACACACAGGCTTGGTCTGCAATTGGAATAAAATCCTGCAATACTTTATATTCCTTGCTTTATACCCCAATAAGTACAAGTCATCACCAATATACTGTACTAACACAATTGTGCTTCACTCACTCAGGATATTGAACCAATGTAGGAAACATTTTAAAATAGAAAATCTTATCTGTGGCACGTCTGCACGAGAACCACCTTTTTCCACCCTCTGAGTGTAGTTTTTAATGTTTGGAAAACCTAAGGGATTAAATCACTTAGAGATTTGTACATGGATAACGTCTTTGCTTCCTACGAACAATTATACTCCAAACTTAACTTTCCATTAACAGTTCTTTCAATACCTCCAAATTAGAAAAATGGGCAGGTTTTGTTTAACAATTTTCCTCAACCCCCACCTGCTTTTGTTCTGGAAGAAATATTGTTCAGTCTTGAGGACTCGGACTGCATTTCCATAATATTTAAATTTTAAACTCCCTCCCTTTCAAAGATCCGCGTTCAGTGGGAAAAGGATCTCTTACTCAACATCTCAGAAAAGGAATAGAAGGTAGTCATGCACAGAATTCAGTAGAGCTCCATCTGTGCAAAGCATTCAATTATTCAACTTGCTCTTTTATCGAGCACATCTCACTCATTTAAAATTGTCAAATGTTTCCAGGGTAAGATCCAACCTGCGAATGTTGCTATCAAGCTCCTGCCTCACTGAGTGACATGTTCTGGACCTGCGCCAAATTAACATCATTCTGGACCAAAATATTTAAATGCCTTTCAGACAGCCTTGGTGTCACAATCTCTCCTAATCCACTAACAGCTGTGTTTGGTGGACTTCCAGATGGGCTTAAAGTGGAGAAGGAGAAACAAACTGTAATCGCCTTTACTACACTATTGGCACGTAGACTTCATCTGGAAGAATCCTAACCCACCTCAACTTCAGTGGGTAACTGATGTTTTATACTATTTGAAATTGGGGGAAAAATAAAATTCTCACTTAGAAGATCTGTGCAAAACTTTAAAACCTGGCAAGATCTAATTGGTAACATTTTAGAATAAGAATTTAAATTAAGAAAGTTCCCCCCCACTTTAGATTTATTGTCTGTTGGCCTTGCTGTCTTTCTCATGGGTGGGGGTTGAGTTGATCTTAGTTTTATAAAGTTTTAACTTGCTTGTATGGAAGGTTACTTACTTTTTTAATAGATTCAATAATGTTAAAAAAAATCAAAGCTATTTCTCAATTCTTTTGAAAGCCTGTTCATTTCATTGATTTGTTTGCATTCCCTTGAATTTTGGAAGAGTGGCCACCACTGAAACAAGCCAATTGCCACACTGATTCTGGCTAAGCCTTAGAGTTAAACTCAGTTCTGAAAAGAGTGAATGATTCTTTCTTATGAACATTTTACAAATTGATGGATTCATTTAAGTCTATGCTTGCAAATAAACTCTGGTGCAAAGGGTCCGTCACTATTTTGGCCTAAAGCTGGTGGATTCTTCAAAGGTGTTCAGCGGCCATTAAGATTCCTCTTATAGAAGGACCAGGCAATTAAACATGCAATCCAATCCATCACTTTTGTATACGGTGACACCTTTCACACTTCACTGTAGCACTACACTTTCATGTTGTGCACAGTAGTGTTCTGATCAACGGAATATGCAGAGTGTGCACTTTACTTGATGATGGCTTCTTAAAAGAAACAATTTGCCTTTCTTGAATGTAAAATGGTGTGGTGCCCACTAGCTTTGTGATGGAGGAACCGGGAAGCGAACCCACTGTGTGGATAGCGCTTTGAGTACTGAGAAAAGCGCTATATAAATGTAATGAATTACTATTATTATTAGAATGGCAATGACAGAGGGCGGATAGCTGATTTACTGCCTATTTGATATGAGCTGTTCAGTTGTCATCGTAATATTTTTTTAAAACCTTTTATTGATATTAGCCCAGTTGTTAAGCATGATGTTTTTCCAGCAAAATCCTATTCTGTTGTGCACTTCGGATATTTGACTAGTTAAAGGACATTTTATTGTCAAAGGCTGTTTTTATTCCCATTTTAAATGAATCCAAGCACAAGAGCAGCATTTACTGTTTTACAGCAAATAGTATTGTATGTCAAACGCAAAAGGTCTTAATGCTAATGAAAAACTCAAAATAATCCAATGCAGATTTGATTTGGCAACGAATTGGAATAAGTTAAGGGGGCCCAGTTTAACTTCATTACTGCCAACGTAAACAGTTTTTAGAGGAGTAGTTTCACACTTATTTGGCTCTGAAAGAAACTCGTGCTTTGCTACATTTGTGCTGTCCTCCGAAAGATGTGTGCTTGCATTGGTGTGGAGAGGCTATCTTCTGATATAAAGCGCATTCGAAGTCTGTTTGTGCTACTTAACTTTTTTCCCCTCCCTATAGCCTGACAAAGCTGTATCTGACTCTGCTGTTCCTCCGTCGCCGGACTCTTCTGCCCCAGTGACAACTGACACAATTCCTGCTGCTTCCCCGAAAACCCTGCCAGAAGATTCAAAGCCGACAGAAGCCTCTCGGGCCGATGTGAGTTTCTCGGTATTCTGAATTCAAGAACTGAAACATTTTGCTTATTTTAAACCGTGCCTGCTGCAGGATGCCAGCTGACCCAACTGAGTTTTATCTCAAGTAGTCAAGAATGTCGCACAGGTAAAGTTGGCCTCACTGATTGTCGCACAGTGTCTGGGGAAAGTGAGAAACCTGATGCTTTCACACTTCAAACTTGCATCCATTTAAAAGATGAATTTCCAGTAAATATTTGGCAGGGAGTAATTTTGGAAATGTTCATCTTTTCCTTTGGACAGTTCATATTTGGTGTGGACTGATAACTCCAGAGCAGTTGTGCATTAGTCTGTTGGGTCCAGTTCTTCAGCAATGTAAACATTTTCTTGACATGTATGTAATGGAGCAGAACTTGCATTTCTTGGTGGTGGTGGGTGGTTGCCACAAGGGTGGCTAAAACATTCATGGATTTATTCCCCCCCCCCCCCCCAAACAAGTAAGCCTTTGTGCTGAGCTCACTTTCCGGAGGGAAATGTGACCCATTTGGGCCCTTACTGTTGGTGACCTCACCTTCTTATCCTTCTAAATGCTGACTGTCTCATTCTTCTACAGGCTCCGGATGCAGACTCAGTAGTGACCTCTCGTTCTGAATGAGGAGGACACTTTTTTCCTTTGATGCTTTTTTTGATTAAAAGTAAGTATTTTGTATTAAGTGTACAGAGAATTTCATAATTTTCCAGCCATTTTGAAAGGACACTAATTTATGTAACATTCATTCATCTAAATGTGCATCAACTTTCTTCTTCTTGACCAGTTTGGTTCATTCAGTGAATGCAGTAAATCAAGCTCTAACACTTGTGGGTTTATGCTTGCCAGGAGAAGATTTGAATTTATTTTTAAAAACTGCACTTAAGGCACTAGAATCTGAAATTTCATAATCTTGACATTGGATTATTGCTGGCACTATGCAGCAAATTTAAGATTTTTTTTCTGCAGTAGTAATTGTACAGTAATGCACTTTTAATTTGAACAGTTTAAATACTTGACCCAGTATAAGATCAGAGTGAAATAAGCTCTCAAGCTAAATGGACTTGTATCAGAGTGTCAACATTGAGTCTTCACGGCTGGTCAGTCCATTGCCTCTTCCATTTTAATCCATGAGAAGCAATGGGTTTATACAGTAATCTCTGGAACTTTCTTAGTAATTGTGAGGAAGTTCCAGATGCAGATGTATTAAAGGTATATTTAGATATCTGAGAAAGTAGGGAAATTCTGCTATGTAGGTGACCTGTGGAGTTACACCTCGGTGACAGCCAGAGAGAGGCAGATGTCTTTGGCTCTGACTTCTGAAAGGATTCCCTGCCATTGAGGAGTGATGATGTACGGTGAAGGGTGTAATGATCCAAAAAGATGGAGAGGGGATATGGCCCAGAGGGAGGCCAAAGATGACCTGGTTGAAGGTGGTATCATACAACATGAATATGGATCTTATTCCAAAAGATGTCCAGGATCATAGAGGTAGATGGACGATGTAAGTTTAGGGTTACCAGCTAACCTGGGAAAAGGCCGCTGAACAATTAAACGAGGGTTTTTTTTGGTCAGATTCAGGATGCTCAAGATGGAGAGCAGCATGTGAAGTTTTGGAAGTCTCCTAAACAAAAGAACTGTGGAACAAACTGATGGTCAAATTTTAAATTCAAAAGTAAACCCTGCATGTGCCACACTTTAACTAGATTGGTATGATTAAACAATCTGAAATATGGATGCGCCTTTTGGTTTTTCAGACCTACATAGTGTTCTTGAATCGTTTCTTTCCAGGTGTCTCTGCATGGTTTCTGAGAAGTGCTCAAATCGGAGCTCCTCGGCTATCTTTCTACATGCCCACACCAAGCAGCACTGCTTTCATCACGTTGTGAAGAAATGCCAAAGATGTGCAATTTATTTTTGTGAACATGGTGACACACAGCAGTATTGGGGGAGGAAAACCTTGTTTTGTAAAGAAATTAACCAACGGGTATTTAATTTAAATCTTTGGGAAGTTTGGGTGTTTTGCTGAAGACCAAGATGATAAAACTTGACAAGATAATTAAGCATTGGTTAATTTTTTTTTTTTTTTTTGGGAGGGGAGTTCTGGAATGCACTTGTGGGCATTGTGTGCAATAAAGAAAATCTTGTTTGCAACAAAAATTGACTTTATTGTATAAATATTTGAAACAATCTTAATACACACTCACGCTTAATTATACATTTGAGAAGAAAATCATGCTTTGTCATAAACAGATGTCCATGTTCCTGTTATACTTGAGTTCCCAAACGTTTGCAGGAGTAGTTTCTACACCACTGGATTAGATGCTCACTTGTCTTTGAGGAGCCTTGCCAACTCTCCAGTTGGTTTAATTTGGACCACACATACATCCGTATGCCCACCTACCTTTGTACTGCCAGCTCCACTCCTGTGGCAAAATCCCCTGGTAGTCTGGACAGTCAGTGGCCCAGCACATGGACCACATGTCCTGTTTTGAGACCTTTGGGATTCATAGTGGCAGTTCATTATCTGACTGCATTACAGCAAGAAGTCCCTAATTAGTAGCAGTGGAGTTAAAAGATCAGGGTCCCTTTTAAAGCTGCAGTGTTTTGGAAGAGAGGCATCCATAATCAAATGTTGTTCAATTAAAATATTGGGCTCTCCTACCAAACTTGATCATTACACTACCAGCTGTCCAACCCCCACCCAAAATGGCTTGAAATGAAGGCCCTACAGGTGAAATGGCATTCCCTTGCTGCACTGTGAGTGAACAAGTTGGGTAAACTTCCTGTGCTTTGGCAGATCTTGTCGAAGGTCATGGAGTTCCTGCTGCCTCTTCTCTGAAGTGTAGAAAAGGTGTCGTGCATCTTAACTTGTCATAAGGGAACATGTGCTGAATGTTGGGAGTTAGGATTGTAGAACTTAAAAGTATTTAGAGTCCCAACCTTATGTTCATGGTAATAAACTAATTTTTGTTTACAAAATTTCTACCTGTAAAGACTTGTCTGGAAAATCCCAGCACACTTGCACCAGGTCTGCAGTGGTGCCCATGGTAAGTGGTGTTACTACTAGGGGATGAACACCATGCTGAGGTCTACTCTAAGGGTTTCAGTGATTCCACTGCCATCTTTGTCACTCTACAGAGGCAGCTTTAACTTTCTCTCCATAGCAGGTTTTTGTCCCTGCATTCCTATTAAAAATAAATAAAAGCTGTTCTGATTGGTGTAATCTGTGATGATTTTAGATGTGCCATTGCTATTTTTTTTTCACTTTTATTAGGGAATCTTAGCAGCAGCATCCCTGCTTGGAAAAGTCTGGACAGTAAACTACTTAAGGTATTCCTGAAACACTCCGCTGGCATCGGTGGTTTGTACAAGAGTATCAGCACTGTGTATATTCTATTGAATTACAGTATTCCCTTAATTGCGAAAGTACCATTATTAGATGTATGGGGGCGGGCCCTTATTACATCCTTACTTTATGAACTTTATACAGAGAATCAATTTGCACACCCTTTTCCAACTGTACTCTCACTTTAAGTTGTATGGACTGTGCTGCTCCGTGCCTGTCCTGCAGACTCCTATTCCAGACAACTTCAGCTTCTAATGGCACTCGTCTGCCAGATTGCATAAGCTGTTAGTTCAGTTACCAATGCTTTCTCCACACCAATCTCAAAGCACAGTAAGTCATTAGAATATTTTTGTCTTGCATGGTGATATATATTTTTTTTAAACTTTAAGGTCTTCAAGAGGATTGTCCAGGTGTTGTTCTCTCATGCCCACATTGCCCCTTTCAATACTCTGTGGTTAACAAGCAGGGTAGCTAAAATTACAATACCATTAAGGACACAAACCTCTACATTGCAATGACTGGAAACCATTTAAAGCTATAGAATTGTGTTTGCATGCAGTGTAAAAGTAAAACAGCTAATTAACTGAGATCAGTTAGTGGGACAGACTGATTGTGAACAAAAACCTGCAGCCACAGGGCCCCCAGAATTAACTGAGGGGGTCTGTTTCAGAAAGCTGGATTACTGAGAAATCATGGAATTGATTGAAATGGTCTAATTCTGTTCCAGAAAACACTGGTTTAGTCAAACGTGTGTTGCTGGAGCAGATTAAGCCACAATTGTGTGAGCTGTGAAGCCAAATATGCAGATACCTCATTAATCCTTTGTTCAGATTTGCCTGCTCCAGAAAGTGTTTGCTAAATCCATCTCGATAAACCTGCTCTTTTGTAGGTTAGTTTCAGAGCATTGTAAATGAGACAGGTTAACGTTTTGAGGTGACAATTAAGGAGCACTGCCTACAATAAGATCAAAAACAATGTCCTTTCAGAAGTACTGATCCCAGCTGCACTTCGAGAAGATGAAACAACTTGACAATGTTCTGTTCTGGCCATTCCTGAAAGAACAATCGGCACAGAAGCACAACTCCAAGTATTGGCCATAAAAAAGTCTCCCTCTGATCAGACATTCTGGCTTGTCCCAAGAAGTGTGTGCATGCATGTTACACAATATATCTGAGAAATCTTAAAACACATTCAGTGTCGCACACTCTGCCTTTCAGCTGACATGAGTGTAAATCCTCAACATTTTCCATCTAGTTTTCTGGTAAAGGGTAGTTTACTTCAACACTGGAGCTACCACAAAGTGATAACAAAAGGTGCCCAACTGTGAAGGGGTGTCTACTCGCACACAGGCGTGGGCATTAGATGGTCACTGGTAGGAGGGAGACAAATTCAAATAACCACAACATTTCTGAGCGACAACAACCGATTAACAGGTTGGTGCAAAGAGTGGCAATAATTGTGTTGAAGTATGCATATACAAGTATCAATGTGTTCTCTAATTCCTCACTAAGGTAATGAAATGCCTTGTACCAAAGTACAAATGTTGAGGCCAAATGTCCGGTGTCTCTGGTTTGAAAAGGGGAAGTTGCCATTTTCAAGAGTGGGCACTGGGAGTCTTTGGTTGCAGATTTTTACATGTCCATAACTTTGCTTTCTTTTGGTGTATAAGTACCGGACAATAGCGTTCAGTGCAGTCAGGATTATGTTTGACATTTTACAGTATCCACCATCCAAACAACTCTAATATTCTGAACACAACGCCATGAGGATTCTGTTTTGATATTAAAATTGAAAAAATGTAATGCTTTAACTTTACTTGATGTCAAGTTTATCTTGCCAAGGGTACATTTTGAACAATACAATTTACCACACCATCCGCAAAAACGGTGTAAACATTAACTAACTTGTAGTCTGTGGCTCACCGACTGTTCAGTACTCGACTCGTGCTTTCACACCAAAACATACAAGCCCTTACAATAACCTGAATCAACCCGTTTAGGATTTCGTTAGGTGATTGAAATCTGTTGTTCTGGAACATACTACTGTATTCTGCTGGTGCAAAACTGTGCTAAGACAAACCGGAAATTCACTTGGAGATCCAGGATTATCTAATTTTTCTGCAACAGACCCAAGGAGGCTGCAGGTGTTTGTGCAACAACTAGAAGCATTTCCTTTGTTTCGGTTGGGTCTGCTATATGGAGTGTGTTAATTCTATAAAATTATCCACAAGTCTCAAACATTTGCAAATGACATTGCACGACCTTCGTACCGATACCTGTCCACGTGATCCTGACTTTACAATTAAAGCACACAGTTGCTAAATTGGGATGCGTTTGTGTTCAGCCTGTGATGCACTGCAGCTCTGGTCCAGGACACTGTGGATTGGCTCCAAATGCCCTAGCACCCATCATTTTAAATGGTTTAGAATGATGGGTGCTAACAGGATGAAGATTTCATTTACATTTGGTAGGTCTTTGAGTAAAAAGGCAAGTTAAACTGACCTGTAGGTAGTAACTGGCTGCTACCAAACCCTGTGCCTACAGTGACCATCCTGGGATGGCCTTTGTGCAAACAAGCATTTAATGTAATACAGGAGGTTCATCGGTTTTGATAAATTGAAGATTGAATACTGAAGGTTTGTGTTTGGAATCTCTGAAATGTGTAAATAAAAACTAAGCGTGAAGTTCTTTATCCTAACCCCCAACCCAAACCTGCTTCTGTCCGAGGAGAAAAAAAATGGCAAACCAGCCATCTGGGTATGGAGTATTAGACAAGGAACCTGGAAGAAATCGGTCCATTCCTGAAAGTTGTAGATACCTTTGGATGCAGACTGTTGTTGATGGAAGAAGGACATGCAGAAGATCACGGTTAGTTGCTTGTCCAGGTCTGGGCTTGAGTTGCATGCAGAGCAAGAATGGGAGTGAGATGGTGTGGTCAAACCAGCCCCCGGGGCACAGTCTTTTTCTCCTCGGTGAGATTGGCGTCTTGAGGGGAGGCCGTACACAATAAACTCGGCTATTCATAGCAACAGTCTTCGTTTGGTCAGTCCATAAACGTGAAGAAGCCTGGTGGTCTCCAGTGGCTGTCGTTCAGCGCCTATGAAATGCTGCCATCCCCCAAGTACTCCAGTTCTGTGCTCTGTTTCTGTTCTGTGTTGAGCAGGCGGAAGCCAGAGGAAATTTCATCAAAAGTCTTGCCGCGTGTCTCGGGGACCCGAAAGTATGTGAAGAGTAGGAAAAAAAGTAGTAAGACACCAAAGATGAGGAAGACATATGGCCCACAGTAGTCCTGAAAAACAGTTCAAAGAAATAACATTCAGAAAGTAGTTGAATCCTGCTATTGGCATTAGGAGAACACAACATGAATCTTGGCGGGTTTAAATGCTGGCAGTGCACTGCGGTCTCTAGGCAAGTGGGCTTTAAAAAGTGTTGTAGGGTAAAGGCAGCAATCCAGTGGCAGATCTGTTTGGTGGTGTGGTATTTGGCTTATGCTGGTTCATTTCTTGCCTATCGTTCACTCTGACCTACCAGTACTCCAGTACCCGGTGGCCTCATGTATAACACCATGTGCAGATTTCACACTAAAACATGTGTGGACAAATGTGGAAATGTGCGTATGGACAAAAAATCCAGATCCAGAAATCTGTGTGTACACCAAGTTCCTTGCACTTCCCCTTTATAAATCCCAATGAACATGAAATTTAGCACAGGTGCCTACAGCCTCAGCCTGACTCCTCCCAGAATTTTGCTTATTTTAATATACAAATCGGTGTAAATATCAGTGTTTGGTTAAAAAACAATGGAAAAGGCGTATGGGAAAAAAAATTTCAGCAAATGTGAAGTGGAGGCAAGGAAAAACGACCTATTTGTTGGCTTACAAAGTGGTATAAGGAGCAAAAGCATGGCAGAGACACTCGAAAGTTCAAGTTCTGAGAGTTGCACAGTTCCCGAAATAAAAAAGAAGTGGTCAGATATCACAGTCAACGTACACAAACTGACACCCGTGCAATGGTCAGGTGGTGATAGTGCTGCATGGCCGAGCACGTCTTGGCTGCACACACATCTCTGTAACTGCTGGGAAGCGTCTGGTTGTGTGCCGACAGACTGTTCAGGAGTCACAAAATGCAATAGTACTGTAGATGCTGTAAGAGATGTGGCCATTGAACTAAAGAATATAAGGGCTATAGTATGTGATATTGACCACAAATGAAACAAATTGGTTAAAAAATAAATGCTGCATCTGATTACCTGTTTTTACATTCAGCTAATTACCTTCAAACAAAGCTGTAACGCTGTCCGAATTGGCTGATCATTTGGTGGGTCAGGTTCATCATAGCACATCTGTTCAGGTACATGCACACTGTGACACACTTTCTATGTACTATAAAGCAGCACATTAATAGAGTGGAAATGCTTTCTATTTACATAAGGAAATTCATTCTCTGAAGGCGCCTTTATAGTGTAACAATGGCACCGAACACCACAACGGATTGATTCTGTGCTCTTCACTTTGAGGTGACTCACTATCCTTAAAAGGACTGCTTGCTTTTTGCTACATTAGTTGGAAAAAAACACCCGTGATGGGGCGGAGCTGCCATTTTTATAGGTTTTCTAGTTATATATGATGTAATGGCAGCTCATTCTTTTGGTGATTCATCCCTGGCCTTGTTGAAATAGCAATGTGCGTGCAGTTGACCGCTCTGATTACGTTTGGAAAACCAGATGTTACTGCGAATTACACTTTTATGTTTGCCAGTTGAACCACAGTGTAAGGAAATCTTATATATCTGGATGATAAATGGATAATACCATCCTATACAGCTGGCATGGCATGAGTCTGTGATAACTGTAAAATACCCGATCGGTTAGCAAGTTCACGTTGAAAGGCTCCTGCGGCTAAAAAGCTGAGAGTGAACAGAACTTGCTAAGGAGCAGTTAAAGCATAATTCCTCAAAGTCTGCCTTTGTAAAGCCGGCGCCAGTTCAGCACAAAGTGCCAAAAGGATAGCTGTTGGAAAACGAAATCGACTTAGAAGCTAGTCATTGTAATCTCTAAATACGCACTCTCTTCTAATTCTACCATTTGCGATGTCTTCTAACAATGCTAAAGCAGCCAAGGTAGTTGGAATAGTTTGGCCATTGCATGCACCATTACATTGTTACAGAATGCTTACAATCAAGTGAATTAAATTTGTAAATGATATGCAATTAATTTTGGTGCATTTAATAAAACCATCAATCATAAATATGAATCTAAAAAGAAAAGTAGACCACAGAAACAGTAGCACTGCTTTGACGCTGGGTGCCGCCAGTTTGCAAAACAGCAGAAAAATGTGAATGCAAGGGGGGAACCCTGCCATGAAAATGTCATGGCTTTACGCCAAGTTTAGTTTTTATACATCTCGAAGTGAGCGTGGAAACGGACCATTTATACAGTAGATGAGGCCACAGATCTCTCAAGTCCCTTTGGATATGAAGGGGTTTTCAGATATTCTTTCACTTCCCAAGCCAAAACCTTTTTGCATTCAATGCTGCAGTCTTCTGTCATTTTAAACTGCAGTGTGTCTTAATGTGGCACAAAGATGATATATACACACACACACAGTGGGTATAGAAAAGAATCACAACCTTTGAAATATTCCCATTGTTTTTGCTTTACAGCCTTAAATGAAAACACACAAACCAAAACCTCCTAAACTCGATTTGAAGATAGGATGGTGAGCGTTGGTGGACTGCTATTTGACCGAACTTGAACAGTTCTGTAAAGAAGAGTTGTCAAATCTTGCTCAATCTAGATGTGCAGAGCTGATATAGAAGTATCCCAACGGACTCCAGGCTGTCAATAAAGCAAAAGGTGGGTGATCCTTTATTAAGCTCAGTATGTCTTGTTTTTGATTTTTTTAATAATTTTTCTGAACTGTAGCTGTGATATCTTTCACTTGGATGTTACAGATTGCATTGAGTAAGTAAAGCTGGAAAAAATATTGGTTTGTGTGTTTTCATTTAAGGCTGTAAAGCAAAAACAATGGGAATATTTCGAAGGGGATAATTCTTTTCTATACCCACAGTATATATGTACAGTGATCCCTTGCTATATCGCGCTTCGCCTTTCGCAACTTCACTCCATCGCGGATTTTATATGTAAGCATATTTAAATATATATCGCGGATTTTTTGCTGGTTCGCGGATTTCTGCGGACAATAGGTCTTTTAATTTCTGGTACATGCATCCTCAGTTGGTTTGCCCAGTTGATTTCATAGAAGGGACGCTATTGGCAGATGGCTGAGAAGCTACCCAACTTACTTTTCTCTCTTGTGCTGACTTTCTCTGATCCTGACGTAGGGGGATTGAGCAGGGGGGCTGTTCGCACACCTAGACGATAGGGATGCTCGTCTAAAAATGCTGAAAGATTATCTTCACGTTGCTATCTTTTGTGCAGCTGCTTCCTGAAACGACATGCTGCACGGTGCTTCGCATACTTAAAAGCTCGAAGGGCACGTATTGATTTGTGCTTGTTTGTTTTTCTCTGGCTCTCTCTCTCTCCCTGCTCCTGATGGAGGGGGTGTGAGCTGCCGCCTTCAACAGCTTTGTGCCGCGGTGCTTCGCATACTTAAAAGCCAAACAGCCCTATTGATTTGTTTGCTAGAGATTGTTTTCTCTATCTATGTGACATTCTGTGCTTCTGACACGCACTCCTTTGAAGAGGAAGATATGTTTGCATTCTTTTAATTGTGAGATGGAACTATCATCTCTGTCTTGTCATGGAGCACAGTTTAAACTTTTGAAAAAGAGACAAATGTTTGTTTGCAGTGTTTGAATAACGTTCCTGTCTCTCTACAACCTCCTGTGTTTCTGCGCAAATCTGTGACCCAAGCATGACAATATAAAAATAACCATATAAACATATGGTTTCTACTTCACGGATTTTCTTATTTCGCGGGTGGCTCTGGAACGCAACCCCCGCGATGGAGGAGGGATTACTGTATGTGTGTATATATATATATATATATATATATATATATATATATATATATATATATATATAGCGCTATACTTTATAATTGTACATGTTACCTTCTGTTTAAGTGTGTGTGGGAGGGTGATGTACAGTAGTACTGTAACTAGTCAGTCAGAGGAGACCTCCAAATAAGAATTTCATTGCATGGTGATCACTGGAGGATAAACTCAAACTTGATAGACGTTCACAATTGAACATTATGGTCAAATATCATCATTTTAAAATCTTAAAGGAGTAAGAGCCTTTTTCCATCCAAGTTTACAGTAAATTTCTCTGGTGAAAATTGATATATACATTTACCATTGTCTTACTATGATAAGTCCAGCAACGATATATGGAGTGCAGACTCGGGGATCAAACGGAGTGCAGGAGAAGTTGGACGTGGCAGAAATGAGAATGTTGAGATAGGTGTGTGGGGTTACAAAAAAAGGACAGAATAAGACAATTGGACAGTACAACAAAAGCAGCAGAGATATCTAAGAAACTACAGGAAAGCAGGTTCAAGTGGTATGAACATGTGATGAGGAGAAACAATGAAGATGTGGGCAAAAGAGTGATGGGAATGGAGGTAAATAGGAAGGGAAAGCAAGGGAGGTCAAGCAGAGTTGGATGGATAAAATAAGAGTTTTACTGGAGAGGAGGAGGTGTGCGATCGAGCTGTATACATGGAGTTGGTCAAGCATACTGACCCTGCAAGATGACTGAATTACACAGACTGATGATCTCTACTCAGTAAAACTGCACAAGGAAGCATTTGCTCTGCCCAAGCCACGTATAATGGGATTGTCAGCTTTTACAATATCAACACTTATTATTAAAATATGTTAAATCACAGAGAGAAGTTGAAAAACACCATCTCCTTTTTAGCATGGTATGTGTGGTTTGGTTGGGTCAGGGCCTGTCTTCACATCATCAGGTGCAAGCAGAAAATCGGCTTTGGACAGGATGCCAGTCCATTGTAAGATCCACTCACACGTACATTCACCTTCCCAAAGAATTAATTTAGAATTGCCCATTAACCTAACACACGTGTCTTTAGTTTTGTGGGAGGAAAACTCCACACAGACATAAGTGATCAGGAATGGGATACAAGCACAGGGATGCAGAATCAGACGAACACAAGCAACACAAACAACTGTGCGGCCATCTTTACAATTAGAGCCTATCTATTCTGGCTTTGGTGGTGGTCAGACTGTAATCGTACTTCAGTCTAGTACAGGCTGTATCTCTAATTAATTGAAATGCCCTCTCTTTGTTGTTTTTTTAGGACACACAGAAGCAGGAACAAAATCTATAAAGTCCTGGTGCAAATTGAAGTTACCATTGATCCTTTTTGTCAAATGCAGATTTGTAGAATGGGTTATCCATGAAATTAAATATCATGTTAAAGCCAGAGATAAACGGCTGGGACTTAGTAAGACGTACTGTATATCTGGTGCACTCACCGCTATGTACTGGAAACTCATTGCGATGATGAAGTTGGAAGTCCAGTTAGAAAATCCAGCTACTGCCATAGCTGCTGGTCGAGGTCCCTGGCTGAACAACTCAGCTACAATGAACCAAGGAATGGGTCCAGGGCCAATCTCAAATAAGGCCACAAAACCAAATATTGACAGCATGCTAATGTAGCTCATCCATGGGACCCGCTCCTGTAAAAGCAAACAGAACATGGTGATAAATTTACTGTTCAGAATATCCTGAGAACGGAAACAGTTTAAATATTCACATTCACTGTCAGCAATTTAATCAACGATTTTGGCTGGGAAGATCTGCTGCTCCTGCTACAGGAAGCCAGAAAACTCACCATTTGTCTTTTACATTTAATCAACTATACCAGGGGTTTAATCTGCTAATTAAGCAGCTACACAAATGGCGATTCTACTGCATATCAACACACACTTGAACGCCTGCAGACTTTAAGTACATTTTACTTTGTAAAAAGCCTTGTGAAGGTATGCTTTATGAACTTCAGTGCAGTGAAGACACATAAAATGCTTTTGCCTCCTTCCTCATTTCTTCTGTTATTGCAAATTTTTGACACTGATGTATCTTCAGGTCTGCGCCCAAAATCTACTACTAGCTAAATTGAACAAAACAAATTTGTTATGTAGGTATTCAACATCAACGGGAATTGTGTAAAAAAATAATGTTGGTAATGAGCTGCTCCTGGGAAGAGTCAGGCAAGTTCCAAATGTTTTGCTGAGGGGGACTGGATCTCTTGTTACGGTTACGTGGAGCCCTAGAGCCTTAAGAACGACTTTGTAGCCATTTCCAAACTGACAGATTCCTGATCTACTGGGGCATTATGTGCTTGTTGAATCTTTCTAATGGGAACTTCACTATGATGGTAAACACCAAAATATGAGAGAGTCATGTTGAAAGGAGCAGACTACAATCAGGTCTGGCTTTGCTCAATCAACTGACTCTTAATTATCCCTTTAATTGTCTTGACTGCACTTCAGAAAAGGTCCTTCATCTGATGCTAAGCATGGTTGGGCCCCGCCAGTACTTGGATGAAAGACCACCTAGTAGAAGCTTGGGTTACTGCTGGAAGAGGTGTTGGTGATACCAACAGGGGGCGCTTACCCTGTGGTCTGTATGTGGATCCCAATGTCCCAGTGCAGCGACGGGGACACTGTGCTGTGAACATGGTGCCATGCTTTAGATGAGATCCAGACTGTCTGTGCTCATAGAAGATCCCAGGGCATCTTTCATAAACAGTAAGGGGTATCCCGATGTCCTGGCTAAATTGCCCTCCATGGCCTGGTCATTCTGGCCTCTCTGTCTCTGACTGGCTATCTCATGCCTATCTGAATAGTTAATGTGTGGTGAGCATACTGGTGCAAAAATGGCTGATGTATACACCGCTCTGATTACGTTTGATATATACATGTAAATCTTTATTTTTATTATAAGAATTACAGTGAGGAAATACTTTTCTATATAGTGCTAGCTGGTGTTACATAACCTTATTACATTAGTGAAAAGACTCTTAAGATAGGAAATGATTTTATGGCTAAAAATCCTTTAGCTGGAATGCAGCTTACTCAATCTTAGGCATGTATGTTCCAGTTATTATTCTGATAAGATGGACTTTAAATCAAGACGTTGTCATTCAAGTCAATCTGCCCATCTGCCAACTGTTAAGATTGTTTTTATTTGATGCAAAATATTGTAATACATCCTGTTCAAGCAAGTCACCTTAGGTAAAGGACTTTATGACCCATCCACTGTAAAATAGGATGGTGTGGTGACTACGGTGCTGACCCCTACAACTAGAGTTGCCAGTTCAATCGCTCCTACATCTTAGGGCCCATTAAAGTCTGATTTATACTCCCGCTGGTGTGCAGACCACATTGCAAAGTGAGCACAGTGAGTGACCAAAGCCCATTTATACTTCTTTATGGCCCATTTGATTGGCACATTGATATCTTCCTAGTCAAGAAATGACTGTTTTGGTCAGTGTCATGTAACTAAGGGCTTCACAGCAGAGGACATGAGACTACTGATGGAAGAAGAGTTGTGCGTGCTATTACTGACTTAGTAAAGACAAAGATGTAGACTCAGACCTACTGACCAAAAGCAGTGAAGGAAGGTGAGTCTAATATTCTCGTGAGTATGAGATCTACATGTTGAGCAGATGTGTTTCAAATGTTACCGCAAGTCTTCCTTGCATTCTGATGACCTGTTGCATTCATTATATCCAACCCTTTGTTCATCACTCTGGCGCCCATGTAACCAGCCTCTCCCTGACGTTCACCATACTGGATACACAGCTGCTGCATCACCAAATCAAGTCATTTTCAAAGGACAACCCTCATACCCAATTATTTTAAGTATAAACTAGACTTTACATTTGATGTTGTCTGCATTGCTACAGGGGTCTGGTAGGGTGCTCGTGACATAAATGTCATCATCAGTCCTGGCACACGTTACCTGAGCGTTACCAAGTGCGTGCCTCCAGAATTCTGTAACCGCATGGCCCTGTGCGTATGTCAGCTGCTCATGTAAAAGACAAGAAAACCCACACCTACATAATTCACTATCGAAGGCACACCGCGATAGCCACATGTCCATATACTGTATACATGACGAGATATTACCCAGACCCTGGGGAAAGATTAAAGTTAGTGCAAGTCGAAATGGGAAAATCTGTGAGATCAATAGGTAAAAATCTGGAGGATTCTGCTACTGCACAGTCTCACGCACTGAATGCTTATCCACTGTGCATGTCTCGAGTATAAACTGACCTTTACTGTGTGATCCTAAGTGAGTCACTTAAACTGCCTTGACCTAAAATTTTAGCTAAAAAAATGTGAATAGTTGTAACAAATCACCACTTTTAACTTACTTGGGTTAAAGACGTATGCCACTGGCGTCTGCATTCAGGGCAAGTGGAGCCATTTGTGTTTGTAATTAGTAAATGAGCATTGATAATTTACCGTATTTGTTAAAATATTTATGCCAAACTCAACTTAGAGTCATCATAACCTAAATCTGCACATTTTCCATGATATTCTCAATCAAATTTTTTATCAAGAAAAAAATGTATTTTATGAATATGTGAAATTTTCTTTGTGCCTGGCACCGCTGGCATGTTTTCGTGTTGCTTGAACACTCCTTTGAACTCTGCATGGTTCTTGGCTTGCACTTGAAGGCTATGGCCCTTTTTACAACCAACCCAATGGCGGATTTTTTTAAGTGACGTCACTGTTTTGGAGTATCCATCATTACGATTTAGCTTAAGCTTTATGAATATTAATTTGCTTTCATTGTTGAGTATTTCTTGTTGAGATATCATTTAATATTGTCATTTGTTAATAGTACTGTTAGATAATATACTATTGGACCTTTATTTTGTGTGATGTTTTTTTGAAAGTGTCATCAGGCTGCTAGTGAACCTATGACTCCAGAACAGTCAGAATGCAGTTCTGACCATTGCACCAGCACGTCACCTCCACCTGTTTATGAAAAATTAAATTAGAAAGACATCAACAGTACAAAATGCCAAATACATTCAAATCTCATACTGTAACATAAAACAATGAAGATAAAGGTCTCTTTGGGTTCAAATATTCTTCATATGCACAATATCTCCTAAACGAAGCTGAGGTGTGGTTTGAGACTGAAACGAGGCCTATCTCATCCTTAAAATAAACACTAACCAACAGCGCGAGTGCCAAGGTCATGATAATGGCACAGATTGACATCCCTGCCAAGCCCAGCATATGGAGTGTCCTTCTGCCCGCTCTTTCCACCAGGAACAACTGCAAAGTAAAGGAAAAGTGAAAGTCAGTTGCAGAAATCAGCTTTGATATAATTCAACTGTAAATTGTTTGTACACTTGTTCAATTCAATTGTGCCTTCACTTTTAGAAGTGTGACTGGAGTTAACTCTGCAGTCGATCAGTAAATGGTTTATAAGAGTCACGTATCCAACTGCTCTATCAACACAAATAATGCAGGTCTGCCATGTGCTGAGTCACTCGCTGTTTTCTCTTCTAAAAATATGAGCCACCATTTCCAGGGTGTTATGGGAAGTGTTTGGTTATCTGTGCGTTACTTTAGCATTATGATGCAGAAAGCTGCAGCCTGTGTTTGTGAGACCGTGCTGCTGTGCTGTGTTTAACATATGAACTTAAGGATTAATGAATTGATAGGAGACCAGCACATGTAGATGGTACATTTACATATTTATGAAAACATGATTTGTAGTTTACAAGAGATTTGCATTGTATCTAAAGTGCTGAACAAGATGCATCACCAGATTGTAATAATTAACTGAAATACTACACTTTCTGGATTTAAACAATAGCAAATTTGGAAGCTATAGGAGGAGGTCAAATGTTTTTGTTGCTTCAGTAATGCACGTGTAGTGGGTTCATATTTAATTTTAGACTATAGAACATGTACAGGAAACACCATAAATCTCTTGCTTCCCATCACTATGAAATAAACATACCAAATGAAGCATTAATGATGCTAAGTTTTACAGTTTAATAACTCTGGTCACATGCCTCACTTTTCTTAAGGTGTTTCATGTTACTTTAAATGGAATTTCATTGAATACAAAGTTCTTATTCCTGCCTTGTGCCCTGTGTTGGCTGGGATTGGCTCCAGTAGACCCCCGTGACCCTGTGTTCGGATTCAGCAGGTTGGATGCTGGATGGATAGATGGACAAAGTTCTTATGCGATTGCTTGACGCACACACAGTACGGGAGCCACAA
The DNA here is from genome assembly GCF_900747795.2 of Erpetoichthys calabaricus. Lineage (NCBI taxonomy): Eukaryota > Metazoa > Chordata > Cladistia > Polypteriformes > Polypteridae > Erpetoichthys > Erpetoichthys calabaricus. The sequence continues at coordinate 277,402,784 of NC_041396.2, read as the reverse complement.
GTGTCAGTAGCAGGCTGGAGTTTTAGTCATAGTTGGGCAACATGGCATTTAAGTAACATTAAGCCATAGAAAACAGATCCTAATGTGAATGTGAATTTCCCCTTGGGGTTACTAAAGTATCTATCTATCTATCTATCTATCTATCTATCTATCTATCTATCTATCTATCTATCTATCTATCTATCTATCTATCTAATGACACTGAATAGCTCTGTCCCACTGTTATAAGTGATGACTCCTCATTACGTTTACATTCACAACAATCTCAGAAATTTGTTAAGATCATACAATGGACTGTTGTGATAAATTCAAATCAAGTCACTTTATTTTAATTAAAAAGCACATCTTCCATTGCAATGTTGTCTTTCCAGTTGCTTCTGTGCGATTACTGTATGGGCTTTAAAAATGTGAACAACCCAAAATTTCCCTGCATAGATGGGGTTCAGGAAAGGCAACAGCTGCCAGTGTTTTTGTACTAATTGTTCGGACTGTTTTTCAGGTATAGCCATTATTTTTTGTGAATGTTCAGATGAAGATCTCTTAATCCAGACCAGGGTTTGGTTTTGGTTGTGGTGGTGGACGTGAAGACCTGCAGGAGGGATTGGAGGCTATCCCAGCCAGTATAGGGTGCAAGGCAGGAACAAAATCTGGACAAGACCGCCAATCAATCACCAATTCACCTAACCTGCATGTCTCGGGACAGTGAGAGGAAACTTGGGCACCCGGAGAAGTCCATGCAGACACAGGGAGAACCCAAGACACAAACCCTGGTCTCCTTACTGTTTGGCAGCAGTGCTACCACTGCACCACTGTGCTGTCCATGTTGTATTCAGCACAAAGTTAATGTCCGTTCAGGACTGTGTGTAAAATAAGGCAGTTTCTCCAAAAGATCTTATCTGCTGCTCATTTCAGTATTCTAGGTGTTGCAGCTTGGCTCCACTGCTGACACAGTACGTTGACCGAGGACATTCTTACCGATGCTATGGTGAAGGCAGTGTTCACAACACCCACTCCTATTGTAGCATAGACTGGGCTTCCCACTCCAGCTTTCTCAAAGATGTTTGTTGAGTAGTAAAAGATCTGTTGGAACAAGATGCTATCATTCAGGCAATTGGACTGTTTTACATAACACCATTAAGAACTTGCATCATCACAAGAAAATTTTATAAAGCATATATTCCATAGATACAGTATGACACACGTAAACTGAGCAGTATAGTCTAAACTGAGTAAATGAATAAATTGCAGAAATGACAGATTACATGAGGAACAAGTAACTACCTGTGAGAGGTATCTGTAACTGCCATACTTAAGGGGGCAAAGTCCATAGTCCAGAAGTTGCCAGCCTGACTGCCCAACAGAATATCCTTGAAAAGGGTCCCCCATATATTTACATCATTTGTACTGAGGTCCAGATGGAAGCAGGTTCACATGATTGTCTTTTAACACTAAACTCTCATAGTTGCTGACAGGGTATCCTTATACAGAACCATTTACAACCTAAAGCAATAAACACGGGTTTTCAACCATGAATGTCCACATCAATGACAGGTTTGTCTGGTCTTGTAACACAGAGGAACTCTATGGGAAAGGGCAAAGCAGACTCTTTTCTTAGGAGACTGTGCTCCTTTAATGTAGAAAGTGACATCCTACACATCTTCTACACCCATGTGATGGCCAGTGTTGTGTGCTGGGCTGGGTTGGTAACAGCACTTCAGTTGTAGCGAAGGAGAGAATTAAAACAAACTGAGTGCCATTATGAACAATGCTGCACATCCCCTCTCTGACACACCAACACTGAGGACTATCAGCCAATGAATTTTTCAGCAGAAGTGTGTCAAGAAACGCAATGGGGGCTCCTTTATACCAACAGCAATACGCCTTTATAGTGCCTCACTATGACTGCCAAGTCAGACTTTTTTTTCTTTTTAGTCTTTCTGGTGTGCAATTCAGAGGGTTTGTTGTTTGTCACAATATAATAAAGATCTATCTATCTATCTATTGTGATATATGGCCGGCCGTTCATCCCGACAATACCCCAGGCTGCCAGGTGGAGCCCTCCCTGCAACATGGAGGTGCCCCGAATGCCAGCAGGGAATCCTGGACAATGTAGTTTTATCCCCAGCCCTGCTAGATAAAATGGGGGCCGGTAGAGGACACTGCAGGGAGGAACAAGGATTATTTGCCCTACGCCCCAGAAGTACATCCAAGTCACATGGACAGGAGGAATGACGTGCTTCCGGGGTGAAGAAAAAGGATTTTTATCTGACCCGGAAGTGTTCCTAATCATGTGGACAGAGAGGGCGAAACACTTCCGGGTCATGGACTATAAAGGACTATGGGAAATCCCAGACGAGTGAGCTGAGCTGGGTGGAAGGGTGGCAACGCATCTGGGAGTGTGGAGGATTGATTATTGATTGTTTATTGGTGGATTTAATGAGTATTGTGGAGTGTAGGTGCTTTGTGCACTGTATATTAATAATAAAGTCGAATATCTGGACTTTTACCTGGTGTCTGGAGTCAAATCTGACGGTTCAAGGGAGCAAGAGCACCCCCTATAGACCACACTATCTATCTATCTATCTATCTATCTATCTATCTATCTATCTATCTATCTATCTATCTATCTATCTATCTATCTATCTATCTATCTATCTATCTGTGTTCACTTTACAGAGGTTTTAAAACGAAAGTATCAAAAGATGGAACTAAGAGATCTGAGCATTGAAGACATACCAGTATTAGACGGCCTCTTTTACATTTTACAGGTCACCACTAGCAGGCGCTGGCTGAAAGTGGATATTAACCTCTTTACGTCCTGTAAAATGCAGACTGATCTTCACTTACAAATGATATGATGAGTGAACACATCAAATGAACAGTTACATGGTGTCAGTGTGTATCTGTAAAAAGCTTCAACAGCCAAGATATTTTTCTTTTTTTTTTGTTTACTGTATTTTCTTCTTTTCAGTTGCCTACCAGGGCCTTAGTGCTCTATGAATTAATACAGACAACTCAGCTGTGATTACTGCTAAGAGAGATAAAGTTATTTGACCATGGGTAGTTTGTAATTCTACTATAGGCTGGCATATTTTGCTGTGTAAATTGCTACACTAAATTTGTGCTAAATACGTACTTACAAAGTCAAAAGGCAAACCATAGCAGTCAGTGTGGTAGAGAGTAAGACAAGCAAGCAATTTCCATGCTAAAAGAAGCAAAGAATTCATTTGGAATTACAGCATTGAAACAGTTTATGCTTTCTTGACAAAGATGTTGTAAGAATGGGATCTGCAGTAGTTGGTATCAGAAGTTTGAAGAACAACTCCTAATAAACTATAACTGAAACCATCTACTGTCTAGTAGAGAGTAATCGGCACACTGCATGATGCACACTTCTTTTTAATTTCAAAAGCCAAGAGTTTAGAACTTGCTGAAAGTACAAGTTTGCCAGCGGAGTTCAAGAATTAGGAATTATGAACAGACAAGATGAAGAGAAAACACGTTCAAAGTGATAGCAAGGTGAAAAGGTGAAGGAAAGAAAGAGCCAAAGAATACCACTTCATACGTAGGACATGGATGGGGTGACCTCTCAGACTAGCTAGCTCATCTTTATTTATAAAGTAGCTCATGTGATTGCAGCAACAGGTTAACTTCAGAAGTGCACAGAAACATTGCGTCTACCTGTGATTAAAAACGGCTCCCGACTCACCGGATAGCACTTGTGCGCGACTGAAAATATACTCACAATGCAACCGCTCATCAGAGAAAAACGTGGAACTGGCTTAGCTGGACTAATAAACTCCTGAGCAAGGACAGTGGAGTCAGAATTTAAAATAAAAAGCAACTGCAAACAGCAGTAGTAAAGATTTGATAAAGCACACCTCAGAATAATAATCTAAGAGTTTAGTGAAGCTGGTGACTGGCAGGCTCGCTGAAGCCACTGGGATAAGATCTGCAGGAAGAATCTTTGACATTGTACTTTTGTCTCATTTCATTTTATAATTGAACTGCAATGTAATCATAAAATTTGGTAGCAAGGCAACTTGTGGTGCATTTACCATGAAGTTTAAACTGTAAAATGTGAAACCAAAAGTTGTATTATACATCAGATCAATAAACCGTCATACCATGCAAGCATAATCTCAAGGCACCTTATAAAGAATGTACTCTCAAAATGTCGAGCAAGTAATAGGAAGACTGGAGAGCTTCTACTATCAATCCAAACATAGTTTTTTAAAGCTGCTTTTGCCAGCAAAACTGCACAACAAAGGATCAAGCTCTGAATTGGACACAAGTCCATCACAGGGCCCAACATATAAAAATATTCCTCCAAATTAAGCCTAAATAAAACATATTTGTAGAAAGGATATGCAAAATTCAGACATTGCTGAGATTTGCACCCAGGACTCTGGAGCTGTGAGGCAGTAGCACCAATCACCATACTGCTGTGCCATCGCCAGTGACATCATAGATAGGAGTACAATGGAAATGTACTCACAGCATTGATTCCAGAAAGCTGCTGAGACAGCTGTAACACAATGGCAATAATGATGGGCTGGCGATACTGTGGGGAACGAAAGAGCTCCAAGATAGAAACCTTGCACTCCATATCCATTCTCCTCTTCTCTTCTTTCATTTCAGTTAGATCATCACTAACATCTTGCTGTCCAGTGAGCCGCTTGAGGCCTAAAGAGAGGGCAGGGAAGGAAATAACGCAGAACACATTATCAATTTGCCAGCTATTTAAAACAATGATCTAAATCAGTCCTGTGAAGCCAGCTTAAAGACAACTGGCATTATCTCCTTCAGACTATGGGTAAATTCTGTCATGCTGTAATATCTCAAATTACTGCATTTAGCATGGAGACAAGTGAACCGCAGAAACTGAGAAAATGGCCTTTGGCTTATTACAAATCAAAAGAATTAAGAAGGAGGTTATCTTTGTTGATATGATGGGTCATTATAGTACATGGATCACTTTTTCAGTCCCATTAGCATAGTAGTAATGTCCCCTCTTATCTGCTACGTTGAGTTATTATATATTTCCTACTGGGCGGAGTGGTGGCTCTGAGGCTAAGGAATTGCAGAATTGATCTACGCTGGGAATGTTTTACTCATGTGCAAATTGTACGTAGCATGTTTAAGAGTAATGACCTCCAGTGAACTAATAACAATTAGTACCTAGGGGTTAATATTGTACACAGAAAAGTACTTGCTTATGTACATAGTACTTCTGGTACAACCGATTCACCCTTGACACTATAACCGAGGCCCATTGGCTTAGGAAATTTCCTGGGTGAAGCCAGGTAACACAACTAATTTTTTCATATATCTGATTCATTTTGAGGCCACTGCAGCCCAGGTTAGTTCGTGCAGAAGTCTGGCCATGGTGAACAGACACAAGAAGAACATATTATTACCTCTAGTAAAAAACTTCAAAGTGGTAAAATGTACTACTTTCAATTCTTTTATGTGTCATCAACACCACAAGGGCAAAAGTGGCATATTTTCTGAAATTGAAAACTTTGCTGCTTCAAACTGAATGGATTCAGTAAGTTTTAGGGCTTTTGTTTTATGTTTGTTTGCTTTATCTCGTAGATCCCATTTTAAACTGCAAGAAACAGACATTGTAATTATAAAATAATAAAAAAAAATGTTTCACTTAATAGCATGATTTCCTGTGGCCAATTAAAGTCTACCATGACTGTTAAAAAATATCTTCAGCTTGAAAAATGCCAAACATTTCCGGAAGAACCAGCTGTCTGTCAGCTGCCACCCTATTATTTGCCTCTGGTCTTTCAGGATTCACATGACAATAACGGCAACATCCAATAAGCATACAGACAAATGTAAAATAACCCTGTAGGATTTGGTAGGCCCAAGTCTGCTGTGCTAGAAAGCACATACACCTCTCAGGCAGGCGTTAATGTGTTTGCAGTGCTCTGAATTAATATGAAATCATTTGCTATTTTCTTTTCAAAACTGAGTATTTGTTTTACCTGATCCTGTTTGTGAAGCTGCACTTTTAGTGTGTTCTCTAACTAACAAGTCAGGGAGCTCTTCCTGAATGAAGTACGAGTTCCCGCTGAAAGAATCACTTAAGAAGCTTTGGGGATTAGTACAAATTTAGAAAATCTGTTATTTAAATTATAATCATTAAGAAATAAACATAAAATAAAAATGGATAACTTTTCTTGCCCCCGTGACCCTGTGTTCGGATTCAACAGGTTGGAAAATGGATGGATGGATGGAACTTTTCTTGCCTTTCTGGTGTAGGTGACATTTTGGTTTCAAGCACTGGATGTAGTGGTGACAAGATAGGCCTTGCGTTCCCCTCCTCCCTCAAGGGTGAGTTCTCCCAAAAGTCACAATACAATTCACTCTTTCCTGACAATTTTATATAAAACACGGCAGTTCAAATCAGTTATTAAAACATGCTATGTGGTACATAATTAGATGATGCCCAAGTGTACTTCTGAAACACAACAACACTTAACAACACGTAAAGACGTCACTTTCTTGACAGCATTCCTCCTTATAACATCTTCCTGCACATCTGGATATACATTTTAATTTTAACTTTAATCAAATGCACATGTTGGCAGAAGCAAATACATATAGCTACCCATCATCATTCATGGCTAAATTAAATACGGTAACAGCAACATGCTTAAAATTGTGTGTCATATCATAGATTACAGATGCATATCATCACTTTCTTTGCTCCTAGAAATCTGTTTTAAATCATTCTCATTGTTGTAGAGCATATTGTACTGACATTTATTTCTATTTAAAAAATAAACTGAACAGATTAAAAACACAACTGCTATTATTAGACATTCAATTGTTCATGCCAAAGATGCAGCAGTAAGTTTCTTACTGTGAAGACTATTGTTCTCTCATTTTCTGTCTACACTTGGTCATCCCATGAGAGGATACTATCAAGGCCTATCAACCATGGTTAGATAACAACTTGCTAAAAAATTACTGCTGCTAACAAGGGGACAGATACACAGATTTCCTTGCTATATCTACAGGCCATGGAGTTGGTAGGCTACTTGATTTATTCTCACATTTCTTAGCATGGTGCTCCTCTCCCCGTATGATATAGAGGTAACGAGGGCTCTCAGGGCAAAATGGCAGGAACGTCATCTGTAGGACAGTTGGAAGTACAGTCATTCCCAGCAGAAGTGGCCATAGCTCTTCTGTTCCGATTATACTATCCAGACCAAAAACCTGAAAGAGAAATGTGAGATAGGGAGCGAGTTACAGAAACATTCTTAAGTAATCTCTCGCTGTTCTTCGCCTGATGATATGGTAGACAAGTCTTGACCTCATGTCATTTTTTAACAAGTGCAAACTTATTTGACTTTTTTCTTTGCTTGTTTTAACCACAGCCCTAACCCCAACCTTAACCCTTTGCTATTACAACTGCTTTTGAGAAGATTTTAAAACAACTTGGGCAAGAGTTGATGCATAATGCCGTTTCTTTAGTGGTGGAATGGCATTACGTGCTATTATGCTGCTGACCCACATGGTTAGCAACAGGCATTGCTGCTGACAACAATATGTTAACTGTTGAAGCCTCTCCAAAAACCTCCAGCACAATGGCACTGTAATGATATCACAAAAAGAACAACAAAAATGAATAGCAAAAACAATAAAAGTAATAATAGTAGTAACTCCAAAAATTAAACAGAATTTATCAGGATGTTCCCAAATATGCTCCTGATAAAATAATAATAAGAATAATCACAGTAATACGTTAAAAAAGAAACAAAAGTGAGACAGAACAGATCCTGATGACACTGAGGGAAGGATAACAAAATATTCAGCTTTAATGCCTGCCATTACTTTTACAACCATAGTGCTCATTGATTAAGTATTCTACACTGTGCACAATCACCAAAATTTCTAAGTTCCTAAAAACTATTGGTGACAGTCCTTACTTAGTACTACAGAGGCAAGCTGAGTAAAATATCTAAAAGTATAGATCTTTGGACTCATTCTAATTTTAAACGTGACTCTTGTCCTGTTAAGAGAGAGCACTGTCTTAACATTTCTAACAGATGAACACACTCTTGAGTCTTGAGTCCAAGAAAACATCTCTGGGGCAACTTAGATGAACCTCATACATTATTTGACAGACAAAACTGAAATAAAGCTCCAGTAGCTCAGAAAAGCTGTAGCTTTCCAGAGAGATGTCAGCTTTGCATTGTGAATCATCAAGATAACATAAATAGAGAAGGCCGTCAGATGGCTCGCTACCACATAGCCACACTTTTTCTTTTCAATAAGCCATTCTAGATCTCCTGTCATTCCTTTGTGAGGTCTGCTCAATGAGCTCTTGACACAGTATGCCAATGTGTGACATGAACTCATTTTGCACTATATTCACACACACTGTATTTGAGCCTTTCCCCACTTATGAACAATATGCTGTTCTCCAGGTAATTACTTTCTATCATGTTCAGATATAACTACATCTTTCTAATATTTAGTGGTATCACCTTTTTTTTTAAATATCCTATCATGTGGGTTATGTAGAAAGCACCATGTAAGACACAGATTATCCAAGAGGACGTTGTGTGATAATCAGTACACCAGTAATAACCAAAGAGCACTTAGACCCTTTTTCCACATTTTGCTGTGCTGCAGTCTTGTGCTAAAATCATTTAAATTTGATTTTCCCTCATCAAACGACAGACAATATCCAAGAAGACAGATTTCAAGTGTCATAGCAAAGGATATGAATACTTGTGTCAATGTTATAATTCGTTTTTATATTTTTAATATATTTTCAAACATTTCTAAAATCCTGTTTTCTCTTTGTCACTCTGGCTTGATTAGGCAAAACATTAATTCAAATGATTTTAACACAAGGTTACAACATAGCAAAATGATAAAAAAAATTAAAAAATAATGGGTCTAAATACTTTATGAATTGACTGCTAGATTAGATTGGATTATATTAGATTAGATTAAACTTTATTCATTCCAAAGGGAAATTCACAATTCCACCACTATTGTTCAAAATTTTCACTACTATACTCCACATAATGTCCTCTGATTGCAGTTTCTTGCATTAAAATGACTTATTAAAGTACGCATTTAAACCATCACCTTCATAGTCATGCATGTGGTTAATCCCTCAGTCCCTGTCACTGATCCAGAAAAAGCAAGCACAGATTATAGATGAACAGTTTTATTATTTAACAGTTATGTAAGTATAAGATTCCTTCATCCTCTTTGTTGATTGCTTGCTATATTATATCATCATTTTTGCAAGTCTTACTGGAATGCACAGTTCTCCAGATTTTAAGAAGTTGGCCATGAAATCTCCTGGTCAGTGATTTAGATCCAGAATTTACACATAACCAGGTGGTGTTGCAGTTCTTTTAATCTATGTCTCCCCAAGCTACACGCTAAACCTCCCTGGGTGGATGTTGACCTCAAAAGGTGCTATATAAAAACATATACATGGTCTCATTTCCTGTGCATCTGAACTAAAGACCACAAACTTGTTTTCACAGTGGTTCAGTCCATCTTTTCATTTAAACTGGTTTACACTGATTCTTCTTTAATCTTCAAATCTTCTTTTTTAGCGGTAATGGCTGCTTTAAAAACTGAATAAGGAGTAAAATACATAATACTCATTTTCCAATTCTTATAACCCCAGTTTTTCTAATTTATTCACATCGTGCCACACTGTTACCCTTTCTAAACTGTACCTGAGCAATAAGAATGCCAATTACGATGGCAAGCTGATGCAGTGTTCCCAGTGCTCCCCGTAGCCTTGTTGGAGAAATCTCCCCTACATACATTGGGACAAGACCTGAAGCCAAACCTAAATGAAGAGCCAAAAGGGAAAATGAAAATTAATTACAGTGTTTTTATTTTAAAAACGTACACGAGCAAGAGAATCAGGAGATGCTGTGGTTATTGCTATAGTCTATGTCTATGTTCCAATTCCAGTCTAGCCAAGAGACAGCACGTTCTCATTTTATTTACAGGAGCGTATTCAGGTTTCTTCCCACATCTGCATTTTAGGTTAATAAGCAACTTGGTCCTGCAAGAGTAAATATGGACATTTAAGTGTTCCCTGTGATGAATGGTCATGCTTGTGCCTGATTCTGCCTAGAAAGGCTCGGACTCCTGCTTCACAAAATGGATGGGTTGAAAGACACTGATCCAACAAGAGGCCACCCAAGGGCTTTTAATTATTGTTTTATTTTTATTTTTTAAATTATTGCTATCGTCTTGTTCATTATTTCTCTCTGTACCTACTATTCTGTACAAAACACTTTCAACCATAGTGTAAAGATCTTTCTAGAGCATTTCTGTGATGGTAGCGAAATATACAACAGAATGATTGGCTTCCTCAAAGACAAAGAAATGGGCTGTAAAGTGTTTGGATGCTGGTTCATTCTTCTGGAATGGCTTAATGTGGGACCAAACCTGTCATATTGTACAATATTCAGTGTGGTATGCAAGAAAATGACTTCTGATGGAACTCACTATACAAACTCATATAAAATCACATTTGTTTGTATATGAGAGATGCAAGTGATTTTATTAATTCAAGGAGTTGAGGTTTTGGAGGTTAATTTAGAATTACAGTACTTCATAAAGGTACAGGGTCAAACCTCACTCCAAGTTTACCTGATTAGCTAACTTGTCAATTTTCAAAGAATCTTTTGTATAATGAATGTAAAGTGATGTATGACAGTATTATACATTTATACAGTATATATATATATATATATATAGATATATATATATACACATACTGTATATATATATATATATATATATATATATATATATATATTCAGGGGAAGTACGTAAGAGTTGTACAAGATATGTATGAGGGCAGTGTGACAGTGGTGAGGTCTGCGGTTTGAGCGACGGATACATTCAAGTTGGAGGTGGGATTACATCAGGGATCGGCTCTGAGCCTTTTCTTATTTGCAATGGTGATGGACAGATTGACAGACGACATTAGCAGGAGTCCTCGTGGACTATGATGTTTGCTGATGACATTGTGATCTGTAGCGATAGTAGGGAGCAGGTTGAGGAGACCCTGGATAGGTGGAGATATGTTCAAGAGAAGAAAAGAATGAAGGTCAGTAGGAACAAGACAGAATACATGTGTGTAAATGAGAGGGACGTCAGTGGAATGGTGAGGATGCAAGAAGTAGAGCTGGCGAAGGTGGATGAGTTTAAATACTTGGGATCAGCAGTACAGAGTAATGGGGATTGTGGAAGAGAGGTGAAAAAGAGAGTGCAGGCAGGGTGGAATGGGTGGAGAAGAGTGTCAGGAGTGATTTGTGACAGATGGGTATCAGCAAGAGTGAAAGGGAAGGTCTACAGGACGGTAGTGAGACCAGCTATGTTAAATGGGTTGGAGACGGTGGCACTGACCAGAAAGCAGGAGACAGAGCTGGAGGTGGCAGACTTAAAGATGTTAAGATTTGCACTGGGGGCGACGAGGATGGATAGGATTAGAAATGAGTACATTAGAGGGTCAGCTCAAGTTGGACGGTTGGGAGACAAAGTCAGAGAGGCGAGATTGCGTTGGTTTGGACATGTGCAGAGGAGAGATGCTGGGTATATTGGGAGAAAGATGCTAAGGATAGAGCTGCCAGGAAAGAGGAAAAGAGGAAGGCCTAAGCGAAGGTTTATGGATGTGGTGAGAGAAGACATGCAGGTGGTGGGTGTAACAGAGCAAGATGCAGAGGATAGAAAGATATGGAAGAAGATGATCCACTGTGGCAACCCCTAACGAGAGCAGCCGAAAGAAGAAGAAGTAAAACTGAACAAAACACCAATGGAATCTTTTCAAATGCTTACTGAGGCTTATGGGGAAGATTGCATGTCGTGTGTGTGTGTGTGTTTTTCCTAAATTGAAATCCGTGCTTAAAGGAACAAGTTTTGAGTCAGTGGATGCAGTAAAGAAGTAAAGAAGAAAACATCAGATGTCTTGAAATAGCTGACAGAAACTGATCTGCTCCACGCCTTTGACCAATGGAAACAAGACTGCATCGGTGCGTAATTGCGAATGGGGAGTATATCAAAGGGGACAAGCATTAGAATTGTTATATAAATAAAAGTGAGTTATTGTGTCAGTCTTGTTATTTAATGGACAGACCTCGTATATACATATTGGCAAGTATTAATTACTACTAATACATTTATTCTATGTTAATTAATGTCTTATTTGAATTTCTTACTTTGTCTTTCATTTTTCTTTTCTTCATTATGTAAAGCACTTTGAGCTACATTTTTTGTATGAAAATATGTTATATAAATAAATGTTGTTGTTATAAAATTAAGCAATAATCCATCCATTTTGTAACCAATTGAAGGTTTGCAGGAAGTCTGCCTATCACAACAATGTGGTAACCATCTCTGGATAGGGTGCCAGTCCATAACAGGACACACGCAAACATTTCTATGGAGTTCAGCCTAACACATGCCACTTTGGGAAGTAAGTTGAAAGCCACATTATCCAGAAAATCCACATACAGATATGGGGAGAACATACAAGCCCTACACAGGAAATGCTTTAACCAGGTCTCAAACCCAAGAGTTCTTAAGCAGCAGGGCTAAACACTGGCTGAGTGGCACAAGGGACCTCTGTAATAAAGGCAGTACACAAAATAAGCTTTGTTTTCTGTGTTTGGTTAGAGATGTTTAAAAACAGGAAGGTACTTAATGACCTCAGACATGACTCTCTCTCTCTTTATTTTACATGAATGGGTTTTCCGGCCTAGAGGATTGCCTGCTGAATGTGAAAGCCACTCTGTTCACAAACAACAGCCACCTTGTGTCTTCAATTATTTTGTATGTTCAACCATTTCAAGATACAGACACTACATTGCCCTTGAAGGTACTGTACATTTATAAAACAAAAACACACATAAAAAACAATGAACTGAATTCCAAAGCACACTTATAATGACTGGTGAGAATTCAGAAAAGAGAAATAACAAACTTTAAAATACTAGACCATTCATAAATTTTCAGTCTGATATTCTGCATAGTGATAGGAAATGATAGTTTACCTGGGGGCAAGTAGGGGGTGAATCGCAGGAGCTTAGGGAAAATTAGATTAGCCATCCATACAGCCACATCTAAACGTCCATGCAGCAGGCTCACCTAACCTGCCTCTAATCCTGTTATAGCACAACTCTGTGCTGGGGCAGTGCTTTAAAATGGTGTTGTTTGTAGGATAGCACTTGTGAGATATGGCCGGCCATTCATCCCGGCCAATACCCCCAGGCCGCTAGATGGAGCCCTCCCTGTAGCATGGGAGTGCCCCAAAGACCAGCAGGGAATCATGGACAATGGAGTTTTTATTCCCAACCCTGCTGGACACCGTGGGGCCCACCAGAGTACGCTGCAGGAAGGCCCAAGGACTTGTATGTGCCCTATAACCCGGAAGTGCGTCACAATCATATGACCGGAGAGAACGACGTGCTTCCGGGTTGAAGAAAAGGACTTTTAATCTGACCCGGAAGTGATAGGGACTCATGGACTACTGGGCTGGAGCCACTTCCGGGTCGGGGAGTATGAAAGGACTATGGGAAAGCCCAGACGTTGAGCTGAGCTGGGAGGAAGGGTGGCAACGTGTCTGGGAGAGGAGGATTGGTTTGATTAATTGATTATTGGAGTGTTTATAGTATTGTATGTGTAGTGTGGAGTGGAGGGTGCTTAGTGCATATTATTATTACAAAATAAATAATAATTGGAATTTTACCCGGTGTTTGGAGTGGTACCTGAGGGTTCAAGGGAGCTCTAGCGCCCCCTACTGTTACACACTATATAAAGTAAAAGGTGGTCACTCACTTGTTTGTAGGAGGAAGCCAAAGTCCATGGCAGCACAGTAAGGACACATATCATCTGCCCATTCTGTTCTGGCCTCATAGTTTTATTTTGGCCTCTCTGTACTATTCTGCTTTGCTCTGTCTACTTTGGTGCATATTCGTTGCATTGGTTCATGAATCTTGTAAAGCTGTTTACCACTTGTTGAAATATAAAATTATTAATCAGCTGAACCCAAGTTGAACACCATAGATTTAGCAACAATAAGTACCTTTTCAAAGACTGCCTTACACAGCTAACAATATTTCAACACTTGGATTTTAACAACTATGAAAGCATAGAGCAAATAGTAAAGTTTAAGACTGAGGCACGCAGCTGTGCAAAAGAGGAGTTGGAGTTTTACTTACCAGAGTACGCTCCAATCACAAAGCGACCAAGAATCAGCATTTCATATGAATGGCTAAGTTTGGAGAGACCCATCAGAGCTCCACCTATGAACGCCATCAAGTTGTTGATAAGCATGGCTCTCTTCCTGGGGAGGGAATAATAATTGAGTAGAGGGTAATGGCACCTGGCAGACACTTTGACCCAAGCAGTAAAAGTGAACATTCTTATAGTCAAAAATACTTAGGAGGACCTAATAATCAAACTGTGACTGGAAGAACTGGGAAGATAAATTAGTATACATGTTGCTGAAACACAGAAAACAAAAGATAATGGTGCAAGGAGACTCTAGCTACTGAGTTCAGAATATAATATAAATGCTTTTAAATAAAAAAATAAATGAAACAAATAAGTCATGTTTACATTAGGGCAACCAGGCAACTTTGGATCTACTGGCATGTTCCTTTTGTGGATACAGCAAGCTGGACCTGCTGTATTCAGATGTTAATGTTTTTAAATGTAAACCTGTGTTACACCAGGACAGGTCTGACCATCTTACTGTCACCTACAAACGTGCTATTGACAGTAGCAGCTCATTATCCAAGCAAGAAATTCATGTGTGTTTGCATTGTTTGTTTATTATAATATTTTTTTCTTTTCTAGAGTTTTGGTAAAGTTTTGATTTTCCCTTTCGGACAAATAAAGTATATCTAATCTAATCTAAAATAAGGTTAAAAGTTGGATATAACTACAGGCAGTTGAAGGTCAGTAATGTACTGTGTGATCATGTATCCTGTAGGTACCCAACTTGGTTTCCCTACCTGATCTTCAAAAATCTTTATTTGTCCAGTATTTTATGCTATGATCATTTTTATTGCAATAAATTCCACTATCCGAATTGTTGCATACAGTGCCTTATTAAATGGTATACTAGTACACTAGATTTAATCACTAGGGAAGATGATTCTGTTTAAAACAGCCAAGAGTGGATTTACCAGATGACCTGTGATGGTGCTGATATGTTGAGTTTCGTTTGAAATAGTGGCAGGACCAAAATGACTTAAACAATTAGTTAAGTGCTGTAGTAATATCTTTTGCTCTTAGGGATGGTCAGAGAGACCAGGAGATAGGCAGTAGCACAAAAATCAAAAGGATCTAACAAGAGTCAAAAAAGACACCAATCTAATCCCTAATTATTCTTCATTTTTTGAAGTGCTCCTTACCCTTAGGGGTCACATAGTAATTTAGGGTGAAGTATTTTGATATGCTTTCCGCATTAAAACATAGCATTCATCATAAATAAATAACATAAAGGGTTAACAGATGCTGGAAACCTGCTCAGGCGTATCAGTAAACCAGATAAAGGTCAAGTGAACAACAAAATGTATTTAAAGATGACTAAGACATCAGCAGATGTCCCGTGAACAGCCAGAACAGGCAGTTGTTACATACACTGACATTTCTAGGGTGGTGGCTCAACCCAAAAGATATAAGAAGAATAAGAATATAATAAAATAGACTTTTATTTTATATAGATCATTTGGTTGTAAACTTACAAACCAACCAGAGTAAATGTACGCATTGATTGACACTATTATGTAAATTCAGTTGCATATAAAATAGATCTACACCCTTAATATTTTGACCCTTCTCATCATGCTGTAATAGACCGTTGGTGCTGTGGGTGCAATAAATGACACAGATGGACAAGCTTTTCTCCTACCTGATTACTGACTCTAAATATTTTATCAGATTTGTCCTGTTAGAGAATATGTTTCTTTCTTTAATTAAGATGATAATTTTTACCACACTGTAATCTCATTACAAGGTTGTTTCAAGTTTTTATTTAAAGTCTAGAAAACCTGTCAAGTGTACAGCCATCTTTCATAGTGGCCATGTAATGACATCAGAAGCTGCATGTCATTTTCTCACATGACTGACAATGGGAATTGTAGTTACAGACCATATGGTAGAGACCATGGAAAACAATGCACAAAAGTATAGTGACCAATAATAAACAGCAGGTGGTGCAATGATTACACCATGGAAATAAAAATCGGTAACACTTTAGTTCAGGTACTGCAAAAATGCATCTCTGATTCAATTGGAAATTACAGCACAGCAGTCACTGAACCTGTAACCTTACTGACTAGTTTTGCTAGATAATTTTAGACTTTGTTAACCAAAAAGAAAACCAGTAGCCACATTTTTAGTTTGACGTGTGAAACACAATATCTACAATGCACTAACAAACAGTGGATTCATAAAATCTTCAGACCCCTTCATGTTCTGCACACTTTACTGTGTTGTAGATTTAATTTTAAGTGGATACATTTTCCATTTTTGACCCCTAATCTATACTCAGTAACCCATAATAACAAAGGGAAAACATGTTTTCAGAAAGGTTTACACATTTATTAAAAACCAAAAACTGGAAATCTCACATTTATGTAAGTACTCACATCCTAAGGCATGCCTTTGTGTGCAGAAAGTGAAGGAGTCTGAAAAGTTTCTGAGTACACTGTAGCCTGTATGATCTGAGCGGCTGTGTGGAGTATTTTTTAAATCTGTGTATATGTACAAATGGTGCTAACATAGATGAATGTTACAGGTGTACATTTTTTCATGATAAAAATTTAATTACGTATATAATCCAATCATTTTTTTTTAATCAACACAGTGAGGTGGAGTTCTTGCTTCTACTGTAAACAAAATGTTAATTTTCACTCATATGCAGATGACACCCAGTTATACCTTTCATTTAGATCAAATGAAGTTTCCCCGATGTTGTCTTTAATTAGTTGTGTTAGTGAATTAAAGGAGTTGATGAATGAGAACTACTTGTCTTTAAATACAGATAAAATAGAGAAGTTAATTGTTGGAGGGAATGACGCTGATCACAACAATATTTTGTCATCATTTAACTCAGTTGGAATCCCCATTAATTTTACTGAATCAGCCCGCAATCTACGAGTTATCTTTGACTCTAGCATGTCATTTAAAGCGCACATTACAAAGTTGTCCAAAACATGTTTCTTCCATCTTAAAAATATTAGGAAGTTAAGGCGCTTTCTTAATAAACAGGATTCTGAGAAATTAATTCACACATTTATTTCTAGTAGGATTGACTACTGCAATGCGGTGTTCACTGGATGTTCTAACTGTTCTTTATACAGCCTCCAGTTAATCCAAAATGCGGCTGCAAGAATTATTACAAGAACAAGAAAATACGAACACATAACTCCAGTTCTTAAATCCTTACACTGGCTCCCGGTTAAGTTTAGGGCAGATTTCAAAATCCTTCTTTTAACATATAAAGCATTAAATGGTCGAGGTCCGGCTTACTTGTCTGAACTTATCATGACTTACAAACCAGAGCGCACATTAAGATCTCAAGATGCCGGTCTGCTTATGATTCCAAGGATTAATAAAATAACAGTGGGGGGTCGAGCTTTTAGTTACAGGGCCCCTAAACTGTGAAATGGTCTGCCTGCTACTATAAGAGATGCCCCTTCGGTCTCAGCTTTTAAATCCTGGCTGAAGACTCACTACTTCAGTTTAGCATATCCTGACTAGAGCTAATGATTAATTGTAGATCGCAGGAATCGTGGGAAAGAGGGGTCCTTTCATCGGATTGGCTGGCCCAGTGCTGTTTCAGCCGTGGAATGGCCAAATAGGGGAGGCAGCTTGATGGATGAGGTCTCCAGGACTCTAAACAAATCCAAATCTTATTATGTGATATCATCTACTGTTAAATTCTGCTCTGTACTTCTAAAATTTTTATTTCTATACTGTATTGAAGATTTGTTCTGTTCAGTATTGTATTGTATTGACCCCCTTCTTTTGACACCCACTGTACGCCCAATCTACCTGGAAAGGGGTCTCTCTTTGAACTGCCTTTCCCAAGGTTTCTTCTATTTTTTCCCTACTAGGTTTTTTTGGGAGTTTTTCCTTGTCTTCTTAGAGAGTCAAGGCTGGGGGGCTGTCAAGAGGCAAGGCCTGTTAAAGCCCATTGCGGCACTTCTTGTGTGATTTTGGGCTATACAAAAATAAACTGTATTGTATTGTATTGTACTGTCAAACATCTGCCTGTTGGTACATATGGAGTTTGAGTGGGGTGCTACATTTGTCACACCATATTAAAGGAGTGCAGAAAGGACAAATTTCATCTGATATTGTTTTTCAGTATGACTACAGACCATGAAAGTGGGGTCTTATGATCCTTCTTACATTTTAGGTTTTAAGCAGGAAGTGATAGAAAGGACAACACACGAATAGCTGAGGTTTTGGCAACCAAATATTCATAGTGATAACACTTTTTGATCGACTCTTCTTATTATTGTGAAGTAGAATTCAACAAGTACTGTATTTTTCACACACTAATAAGAGACTTGTGGCGGCACAGTGGTAGCGCTGCTGCCTCGCAGTTAGGAGATCTGGGTTCGCTTCCCGGGTCCTCCCTGCGTGGAGTGTGCATGTTCTCCCCGTGTTTGCGTGGGTTTCCTCTGGGTATTCTGGTTTCCTCCCACAGTCCAAAGACATGTAGGTTAGGTGCATTGGCAATCCTAAATTATCCCTAGTGTGTGCTTGGTGTGTTTGTGTGTGTGTATGTGCACCCTGCGGTGGGCTGGCACCCTGCCCGGGGTTTGTTTTCTGCCTTGCACCCTGTGTTGGCTGGGATTGAATCCAGCAGACCCCCGTGACCCTGTAGTTAGGATATAGCGGGTTGGATAATGGATGGATGGATGGACTTAACTAAAACTTCCCTCATGAGACAGGTTGGTTTTATGTTATTAATGGCGTTTTGCCACAGATTCACACGTTGACTCGCCCTTCTTCAGATCTTTTTGTCACTCTAAGCAAACCATTTAACTCTCCACTGCTCCTTTTGTCATATAAGTCACCGTGAGGGTATCTTCTAAATTTACAATAATAATGATCAGTTAGGTTACTAAACATGCTTAATTCAATTCAGAGAGCAGGAGAATCACTTGGCTGCACTAAGCATATGATAGGAATAAACCCTGGAAGGGATGTCAGTCCATCATAAGCTACACTGACTGACGTGAGTTTGGGTTGATGTAGAAAACAGTTACATCTGACAAAAAATTTATGAGAACACAGTAAGAAAAATCTATGCTGGGATTCAGGCCCATAAATGTGTCATAAAGTTCCTTATTAAAAAAGAAGTTTTTACAACTTACATCTTATTCATCCACTAGCCTATATTTAAATCCCATGCCTGGTTCCAGTTTCTGTAGATTTTGCATGCTGATCTCCCATTTCCAAAGATGTGTGTTGGTTGTATATGCCTAGTGCCCAGTGCTGCCTTGAGTTGCCTTGAGAAGGTTTAAAATATGTGTAGAATAATAGTAAGATATTTTGTTAAGATACTTAATTATTATTAGTTGAGTGTGTAGAAACTTTGGAATGTTCTTTATTACTGCAATAGCATCTTTGAGTCACTAGGTGGTATATTTACCACAAACATTTTTTAGGTGGGTGCTGGAAGACCACTGTAGCTGCTATTATCGCCTGAAGTTGCTTTTAACATAAATGACTGGCTTCTTCTTGCAGTCTGTACTTAGATATACCAGAGGTAGATTCTTTGTTCTTCCAAAATAAAATATTGGGGATTTTTTATTGGAGGAGAATAACCATCCTTCTGTCCACCTATTTTCCAAATCTACTTTAACTAAAGCAGACTTCTAATGAGCTGCAGTTTACAGGGTCCAAGTCAAGAAAAAAAACAAAACATGGAAGTGATTCCAGTTGACTGCAAGATATACGCAACCATTGATGTCAGGTGAGTCCAAAACCCAAAGTGTGGGAAGAAACAGCAATACCCAAAAAGAAATATGCAGACTTGAGAACAATGTTTAAACTCCACACAGACCGTGACTAAGCTAGGACTGGAAGTCAGTCTACTGGGGCTCTGACTAGGCAGCATTAACTTCTGTACCACAATGTTGCCCAAAGAACAACTTCTTTTATATATTTCAGTGAAATGATCCTGTTTTGTAATTTAGAACTTCATTAATGTCTTAGATTAAGATTTTGCTGTTTAATTTGTTACATTTTCATTTAAAGCAGATATGTGATGATGGGCATCCACATGAAATTAATTAGACAAAATGATCAACTACTGTGTGTAGTGCGGTGTGTCATGTTTGCATCTGCTCATTGCTTATTTATTTATTTCAATACAAACCCCATTTCCAAAAAATTGTGATACTTTCTAGAAATGCAATAAAAACTAAAATCTGCAATTTGATAATTCACTTGAACCTTTATTGAACAGGCAAAAGTGTGTTTATTGGCAAACTTAATTCTTTTTGTTAAAGATAAATAAATTTAGAAATTGATGCCTGCAACACACTCCAATAAAATTGGGATAGAGGAAAAGGCATTTTTGGAAATGAGGTTTGTACCTGGTCATGGTGAGCAGGAGGCAACACTCAATGGGATGCCAGTCTGATGAGGGCATATTCACATATATACAAACACCAATTATATTTTGTGATGCTAATGAATCTAACATGCACATTTTTGGAAAGCACTGAAGAAAAAAGTAAGAAAAACAGCATGGAAATGAGGTCTTGTGGATAACACAAAATTAAGGCCTTAAAAAATTCTGAAACAGTAAAAGAGTTCAACCTGACAAACAAGCAAAATATAAAGTTGAAAAACCAAAGAATGGATAAATTCACAAACATTTTTTTTTTATTAAAATGCTCTTTACTCCCAATTTCAAATTTGAAAACCTAGGAGCAGGAACCAGAAATGTGGAATAAAGATTAACAGACCTGGGCTACTCAGTAAAACAATATCTGAGCCATTTTACTCATTTTAAATTAGGGTTTGAAAGAACTTATTTAAACAAAAGAAAAAAAAATAAATAAATAAAAAAGAGAATATCTCAGACCTGCCCAGCCATTCGGATATGATGCCCACACAGAACGATGAGATCATGCCACCAATGGAAAAGATGGCAACTGAAAGAGACCAGAGGGTGGTCAGTGTCGAATGAGGAATGGGGGATCCATAGCGTCTCATCCATGTCTCATTATAGGACTGTTCAATGATCTAGGAGGTGGGGAGAAGACAGGCAGGAAGATGATTCATAAAGAGGGAGCTTGAAGAAAGTCAAAATTAGTGTCAATGTTTAATAAAGATCATATATGTAGTTGAAACATTTCTATTTTAATTATTTACTTATTTTAAACAATATAATTAATCATTTTCAAATGGATCCATACTCAGACCACAAGGTTAGTGCCCTCTGCTGGCCTCGCCTTCCAGGAGCACCCTGAGCTTTTTCAGGTTGGTCTCCCATCCAAGTACTGGATAATCAATTCTGAAGTGCATGTGGTAAGACTACTGTAGGCGTTGTTTTATTTAATTAGCTGACAACATTACCATTGATTGAGTAGTGTGCTGTCCAATCACTGCTTACTACATACACTAAGTGAGAACAGACTAGCTCACTTTCTGTTGACATGGCTGTGTTATTACTGACAAGTCTACACAACAGGAAAATATCAAAGTATTTTTTTCTTTTCATTGTAAACCAATTAAATGTGTGGTTCATAAAACACAAACTGGTGTTGCCAGTGAATATGTTATCAAAAACTATCAACTGAATGGCAGAAATTTTAATTTGCTAGCCAATAATTATTATTGTCCAATATACATGGATCAAAAAAATTGAGTAAACCTTCATGAACATAACTAAGTACTTGGGATTAGTCAGGAACCTGATTATTTTCAACATTTATTATGTCTTTTAGAATATATACAGCAACCCCTTGTCCTTAAATAATATGTGGTCTATTATGTTAAACATTGAAGTACTGTACATGCACCATCTTTTAAGTTGGAAAACATCCTTAGAAAACAGCACTGTGCTGCTTCTAAATGGTGTCAAATCAATTCTAAGAAAGCATATCAAGAAAAAATATTTAAAACACAACAAAATAGATAGATAGATAGATAGATAGATAGATAGATAGATAGATAGATAGATAGATAGATAGATAGATAGATAGATAGATAGATAGATAGATACTTTATTAATCCCAATGGGAAATTCACATTCTCCAGCAGCAGCATACTGATACAAAAAATTAAAGAATGATAATAATGCAGGTGAAAAACAGACAATAACTTTGTATAATGTTAAATGTTTAACGTAGTCGCATAGTTTGGGGGAGGAACGATCTCCTCAGTCTGTCAGTGGAGCAGGACAGTGACAGCAGTCTGTCGCTGAAGCTGCTCCTCTGTCTGGAGATGATACTGTTTAGTGGATGCAGTGGATTCTCCATAATTGATAGGAGCCTGTTGAGCGCCCTTCACTCTGCCACAGATGTCAAACTGTCCAGCTCCATGCCAACAATAGAGCCTGTCTTCCTCACCAGTTTGTCCAGGCGTGAGGCGTCTTTCTTCTTAATGCTGCCTCCCCAGCACACCACCGCGTAGAAGAGCGCACTCGCCACAACCGTCTGATAGAACATCTACAGCATCTTATTGCAGATGTTGAAAGACGCCAGCCTTCTAAGGAAGTATAGTCGGCTCTGTCCTCTCTTGCACAGCGCATCAGTATTGGCAGTCCAGTCTAATTTATCATCCAGCTGCACTCCCAGATATTTATAGGTCTGCACCATCTGCACACAGTCACCTCTGATGATCACGGGGTCTATGAGGTGTCTAGGCCTCCTAAAATCCACCACCAGCTCCTTAGTTTTGCTGGTGTTCAGTTGTATGTGGTTTGAGTCGCACCATTTAACAAAGTCATTGATTAGGTCCCTATACTCCTCCTCCAGCCCATTCCTGATGCAGCCCGCGATAGCAGTGTCATCAGCGAACTTTTGCACATGGCAGGACTCCGAGTTGTATTGGAAGTCCGATGTATATAGGCTGAACAGGACCGAAGAAAGTACAGTCCCTTGTGGCGCTCCTGTGTTGCTGACTACAATGTCATATGTGCAGTTCCCAAGACGCACATACTGAGGTCTGTCTTTAAGATAGTCCACGATCCATGCCACTAGGTATGAATCTAATCCCATCTCTGTCAGCTTGTCCCTAAGGAGCAGAGGTTGGATTGTGTTGAAGGCGCTAGAGAAGTCTAGAAACATAATTCTCACAGCAAATAAACATCTGCAGGGAGACCACAATACCTTTGGAGTCTGATGGACACATGTTAAGACCATGCTTGCTTTTTCCTAATTTGATAAATCTCATCTCCCCTACATTGCATATCCTCTTTAATAAAATCCCTGTGTGCCTCCATGTGTCCGTGTGTGTGTGTCTTCTGGCGAAGTGCGCATGCGCGGGGCACGGTGCGATGCTTCAAAGGCCGCCTGACACATCACACAAGACAGAGAGGGTGGGACCTATAAAATATCGCCCGGCCGATCTCATCGGATTTCGGTAAATGAGGTAAGACCTAAAACATAACGCACGAAAAATCCAATTGGGTACTGAGACGCGGAGACCAGCTTCCCCAAAGAGGTGGGATTAGTGTTTGTTGTTGTGCAAGTGTTCACTCTGAGGATGTCAGATTTGTGATTAACAAACTTGGCCCAGTAAAGTGTAAAGTGTTTCCTAAATATACGAATTTTCATGATATTACAATAGGATGACTTTTAAAAGTAGATTTATTTTCGCGCACATAAAATCCGTTGCTGGGGAGACGCCATACATACAATAATCAGCTGCACGCCAGCACAGATTAAAATACTTGCTGGAGAGACGTATTACTGTGAGAGAAAATTAAAGGCACACAATACAGTGATGCATATTACAGCCACATACAAGCCAGTATTACTGTAACAGAAAATAGACGGTCCTTTGCCATTTAAAATAGACTGTTCCTACTAATGTTTATGCACTACTATTCTAGCGCCCGTTATTGTAACGGGCTTAATGTCTAGTTTTTTATATTAAAACTCACTACTTACCTGCTGGAATCAAAACATAACATTTAGTTCACTCTAAGGTCAAGTCAAGTCAAGTTTATCGTTACGTGTATTCACTACAATGAGGATCTTACTTGCCTTTCTCCTTAGTTGACAACGAAATAATACCAAGAAAAGACACAAACACGCACACAACAGGAATACATAGTATGTGTAGCAGAA